>NC_072379.2:126670333-126975666 GCF_028885625.2 Pongo pygmaeus
GGAATGAGAAGCAGGAGAGGACTGTCCACTGACCAACACAGAAACCGTCATGAGCCCAAGAGAGTCTCTGAGCAGCAAGGGACACAGGTCCCACAGGCCACCATACCTCTTCTACTTTCATTAGTAATTAATGGGAGTTGAAGATGCCTCCTTTCATGCCTGGAACCCTGGTAGTGCTGGAGATCACCCCAAGGAACAGCTTATGCATAGAACTTTCTTATAATAAGCGTACCATCTGGGCTTAGTTAATTCATCTGCAGTTATATGCTGAATAAGATATTAAGCATGAACACATTGCTGGCTGTTCAGGATGAAGGCAGTAAACAGAAAAGGGTAAAGTCTTTGCTCTCCAACAGATTACAGAGCAACTGGAGAAAGGAGACTAGCACCAGTGAAACAAAGAATTACAAAGAGTTTGGAATCCAGAGTCTACTTATTAAGTTCAGTAGCTAAATTGGCTTTTACTCACTTGTTTCTAGGTAGGTAGAGGCACAGACCCCTTCAAATTCTCAACTTTCCAAAAAGTCGGGAAAGAAGGCAGAGGTTTTCCAAAGAGAAAACTGAGGCACAGATTGGTATTGCCACAAGTCAGGGGCTGTCCAGAGAGTAAAATTCAAGGTTTAGAAGCCAGTTCCTCACCAGAAGCTACAATTTCTGGCTCCTAATCCTGGGCTCTCTTTCTCCGCTCCCACCCCTGCTTCATGTTTGTGTAATTGCCACAAAAACAATGGAGAGAGGAGAGTCAAGCAGGGACTGTAAAGGGCTGTGCCAAGACAGGGTGAAGGAGCTCAAAATATCAGCCAAACCCTAAATCCTTGATGGGACTCAGTTCTCCTAAGTGACCAGAATTCAAAGGAGCAGTAGGGATGCAGGTTCAGTAACCAAACCTAAATAATCTCCAAACCTAAATCATTATGCCCCAACTCACAAACAGAAACCCCATTCCCAATAGCCACACCACACATTCCCAACATTCATATTGACGTGTCTGAAAAAATAACTGGTGCTTGCAAGATGGAAAAACAGGAAAGGGGGTGGAAGGGGCAAGAGGGTGGTAGCTGCAAAGGCAGAGTGGGAGAGAAGTCGGGTTTGGCCACACAGAGGCATGGAGACAGCATGAGAGGCAGGGCAGACAATGAGCCTGCAGGTGAGCTACCTGTGTGGAGGAAATGAGGTGGGAGCTTCAGTGGGAGGTCTCAGCTGCTAAGACCCCTGCAGACTCCAGGGGTGGTGGTGGTCTGGTCTTGGTAACAGCCTCCACTCTGCTCCTGCTTCAGTCCTGCCAGGGGGTCCAGAGCTACAGAGAGCCCGTGCTCAAGAGCAGAGGGCAGCCTTCTGGGAGTAGCCAATGATGTCACAGGCCATGAGCAGAGGAGAGAGGAGGAGGGAGGTGTGCATGGGCTGACTGACACCAGCCCTGAGGCAGGGCAAACCACAGCCAATGACCCACTGTGTCCTTCCATGGGGAATCCTCAGAGCCCACTTTGTGTCCACCTACCACCCTGAAGCAGGGACAGAGCCATTCTCATGCAGGCAAAAGTGTACCCACACAAGCACCAGTACTCCTGAAGGGCATGCTGAGCATGGAAGATGGGGAACTTCAGGTTGTGTCCTTAAGGCTTTGAATACACAGAAGCAAAAAGATGCCTTCCCGAACCACCAACACAGCTTCCCAGCCAGAATGCACATGCATGGGCTTTGGGGTCAACTCCTGAGTCGTGTGTGTTGCTATAAAAGATAAACGAGTATACAGACTGTTGCCTAAATACTGACTGAGTTGGCTCCTAGCACTCTGAGATAATGAGAGTGAATGGAGAAGAGTGTGGAGTGTGTGTCACCTAGCACCAGCTGTCCCCAGAGAGTGTCCTCACCAATTCTCCAACTGACTCCTTGACTGAGGTGACACCAAGGGTGAATTCTTGCCTGGAAATGGAAGGATCCTGGACTTCAGAACACTGACAATGGTAGTGGTGGTGGAAATGAGCCTCAGGATAGTCAGAGATGCATGTGGGTGTTTATGAGGAGGCTTGCAGCAGGATTTTCCTTCTTCCATCTTTAGACGTTATCAGGCTCCATTCTGTTAGGGATTTGATGCTTTTAGACTCTAAGTTAGTAATGGCACTGCTGTTTCCACAAAAGACACCACAGGTTATTTGGGTCATTGGCGAGGTCAGAGGCATCGGTAGCTGGGCAGGTGGTGCCCGTGGAGTGGGATGCTGGAAGTGAAACACTGCCTCTAGTGCATGGAAGTTTTGTTGCCAGTTATCAGGGTCTTGGGCAGATGGTCTTTGGGTCCATTCCACACCTCAGAGTCTGTGAAACCATTGCAAAAGTTAGACTGGAAGTAAGCAGGGTGTAGGGCAATAAGACTAGACCTAGAAATCAGAGAATGGAAGATGTATGTCATTGGTAAATGTTTTGAGGTTTTGGGGGTGAAAGTGGTTGTTGTGCATTCAGCTTGATCCTAGGATTGGGAACTCTTGCTCTCAAAGGCCAAATATCACATAAGTGAGTTTTCCACTTTACCCTGACACATACTGTCTTCCTCTTCCACCCTCCTCCAGCATCCTCAGGCTGGTCTTGGGGTACAGGGGAGACTGCAGAGGGTGATTTCAGGACTTGGGGCAGGATAGCATTTGCCCAAGCGTCCTTATAGCCCATTCCATCCCCGGGGCAGCTGGGGACTGCTGGTCACTCTACTTAGCCATGCCTGGGTGGGAGGAGGTCCCCAGTAAGGCCTGTGGTAGCCCTGCTCCTAGTCCCCCATTCCTGCCTCATCCTTCCCCGCTAGATCTGCCCCTGCCTCTAGGGGCTCAAGGCTTATGTCCTGACCAGCTATTCCTATAGACAGCTGCATGAGGGTGGAGATAGGGGTATCAGGGGGAGCAGGGACAAGCCCTGGCAGATGGTGGTGGCAGCGATTTACCCCATAAACTACCCTCTCCCTCCGCCTTTATGACGCGCTCTTGGGTCTGAACAAACAGAGGCTTTCGACCCAGAGGTGACGGGGGAGGGAAAAGTGGTAAAGGGCCCTGGCAGGGGGGCCTAGAGAGCCCAAAGGCTCTGCCACTCAGCCCTCTGCCCAGCGCGCTAGACTGTTTGAGGAGCAAATATCTGCCTTCACTGTCTGACTCTCTCAACCACCCCCACCGGGTTTGGGGCTAATTGTCCCTCATTAGCTGGGCCCAGGCCCCGGGCTGCCGCCAGCCCCCGCCATCTGCTCACAATTATACATTAACTCAAAGGTCTTGCCACCCGCCAACAGGCTGTGCGCCCCTCTCCGGGGCCAACCATGGCCATTCCAGCCCGTCCCTCGCCCTGATGTAGAGCCCTGATCTCTGGCTTCTTCTGCCCTTAGGAGTCCTTGGTAGAAAGGCCCGTGTCTGTAGGGAAAATCCTGTCCTCAGGAAAGGCGGCTGGAGTTCCCCTGCCTTCCTCAAGGGACCAGAGGGCGAGCCAAGCCCGTGCGTAAAGCTGGAGAGGACTGGGCGCGGCCAGCGCAGAGACCCGCTGGCGTTGGTCTGACACCTCGTCTTGGGCTCTTGGCACCTGTTGTGGGAGGTAACACCAGCTCTAGGCTGTTTCCACCCCTCCCTATGGTGCATTTTCGTAGGCTGTGGGGTCCTGGGCCCCTTCTTCTCTTTCTCCGGAAAGCCCCATCTCCTGCCAGCCCTCAGCTTTCCAGAGCGCACGCGCCACCTGTCCAAAACCGCTCTCTGGCGGCCTGTGCCTCCCACTTTAAAGTCAAAGTGATTTTCTTGCTACAAAAATACGGAGGCTATTTGAGTTCCCTGAAAATTCTGAACTTGAGACCCTCACGCTAAAGTCGCGCTACCCCCGCAAAGCTTTATGCAGTTACCCTACTCTCCCAGCCCAGCCCCTGCTCTGACACCAAAACTCCCTCCCTGCAAAATCCCTGCAGTCTCCTGCTCAGCTTCTGGGAGGCTGGCACTCGGATCCCTCCCTCTGAACGCCCCAGGGAGGGAGGAAGGCGCACAGCCTCCCAACTGTGACTTTGAACTGGGGGCACGGAAGAGCCCTCCCTTTTCCCCTTTTTTTCACCATGAGCTTCTAACCTCTGAGCTCAACCTTGCCTCATGCTTCTCTCAGGGCTAGGGTAGATGAGGCCGGATGTTGAGTCTGCACTTCCCCAGTCTAACTCCCAACAGACCTGGGTTGTTCAGGGGCTAGAGCCTAGGGCCTAAGGCGGCCAGGAGGAAGCCTGTGGGGGATGTGAAGGGCAGGCTGTGCAGGGCCCAGCCCAGAGCCACCAGGACCTGCAGCCACCGTGCGCCTCTGCCCGCCCTTGGAGAGTTCCTCCTCGGGTCTGCCTGTGCACCAAACCTGCCAGTGTGGGGAAGGTGCTGCTTCAGGGCTGCGGCGTTCACATCCACGCTGATAATTGGAAACTGGAAACCTGAAGTTCGTCTGTTCCATGAGATCTGCCAGCTCTGCGCTCCCAGCTTTCCTCACCCCACTGGGCCCCACTTTGCATGGGGTGGAAGATTTGGGGAGGCAGCTGCAGTTTGTTTTTCTTTCACTCTTTCTTTCTTCTTTTTCTTTTTTTTTTTTAAGACCTCTATGGTTTGACTCCGGGATGTTTGTTTTTAAGTAAACATTATTTCAATGAATCTTATTTTTTAGGACAGTTTTAGATTTACAGAGACACTTCAAAGATAGTACAGACAGTTCCCATATGACCCACACTGCATTCCCTTCATTATTAACGTCTTACATTGGTATGGCACATTTATTATAACTAATAAACTAATGGTAAATATGTTATTATTACCTAAAGCCCATACTATCTTCAGATTTTCTCAGTTTTACCTGAATGTTCTTTTTCTATTCCAGGATCCCATCCAGGAGCCCGCTTTCCATTAACCATCATGTCTGTGGCTTGTCTTGGTTGTGACAGTTTCTCAGACTTTGCTTGTTTTTGATGACTTGGACAGTTTTGAGAAGTCAGGTATTTTGTGGAATGTCCCTCAATGGGGATCTATGCTTTTCTCATGATTAGGCTGGGGTTATGGATTTGGGAGAAGAAGACTAAAGAGGTAAAGTACCATTTTCATCACATCGTACCTGGGCTTTGGGGTCAAATCCTGAGTCATCACATCATGTTAAGGGTACATACTGTCAACATGGTGTATCTATCACTGTTGATGGTGACCTTGAGCACCTGGCTAAGTTAGTGTTTTTCAGATCTGTCCGCTAACATTACTATGCCCCCCTTTCCTAATGGTACTTTTCTGAAGGAAGTCATTGTGCACAGCTCACACTTAATGAGTGAGGAGTTACGCTCCACTTACTTGAGAGTGGAGTGTCTGCATAAATCATTTGGATTTTTTCCGCTGGAGCGATCTCTTTTTTTTCCTCCCATTTATTTATATCAATATGGACTTATTTTATTCTAAAGAAATGTGTTTTACTTTGCGATGTTATAATACAATATACTACTTTATTTTGTTGATCAAATTATTCCATCTTTGACAATTGGGAACCCTTTCAGTTGACTCCTGTGTCCTTTGGCATGCCCCCATTATTATAGGGTTTGAATTTTTTTGTTTGTTTCTTGAGTTTGGGGTCCTTCGGGGATTTTTTTTTCTTTTTGTACTTCTTTACTTTCTGCAACTGCAAGATGTTCCAGGTTATCTTGTATATTCCCTGCCCCAGTCCTAGAATCAACGATTTCTCCAAGGAGCCCTGGTTCCTTCTATTGAAGAATGGTATGAGAAACCAAGATCTGGACCCTAGGTATGCTTGTTGCTACTGGGGTGTTAGTGCTTCTCTGTTCTCTCAGTTGAACAAGCAAAGAAATATATGTGTGTATACTGACCCACGTATATACAAATATCTTTAATATTTCTATATGTAACCACTTGTATCTAAATTAAACTATTCATGAGTTCATACTGATGTCTCCAACTCTAATACATTATTACATGGGTCATTCTGGTTTCCACCCTGCTTATCTTTAAGCTTGCACTCCAACAGTGAGACCCCTGGCTCCCATAATCCACCATCTATTACTTAAGTGCCCAATTCCAGCATATATTATTGTGGCATCTGA
The DNA here is from genome assembly GCF_028885625.2 of Pongo pygmaeus. NCBI lineage: Eukaryota > Metazoa > Chordata > Mammalia > Primates > Hominidae > Pongo > Pongo pygmaeus. The sequence goes on from NC_072379.2 coordinate 126,676,407, forward strand.
ATTGTTAACACAAACCATATAGAAAAATGAAACAACTTTATCAACTGGAGTACAATGCTTTTGTACAATTTATTTTACCTTAAATTTACAGACTCTGTTCATCCCCAAAGTTACTTAAATCAGTAACTTTACCCCCACTCCCTTCAATTAGGTGGTTTCATATATCTGTAATACAGTTAGATTATTTTGTCACATTCTGCATTCTATTTTAGGATCCCCTGACCTTCGACATGACTTTTAAAAATTTGCATACATTAAGGTTCACTCTTTGTGCTGTAAAATTCTATAGTTTTTGACAAATGCATAATGTTATGTATCCACCGCTACAGTATCATACAGAATATTTTCACCATTGTAAGAAACCCTGATGCTTCACCTGGTAACCACTGATCTTTTTACCATTGCTGATTTTTTTGTCTTTTGGGGTTTTTTTTTGCCTTTTCCAGGATGTCATATAATGGAATTAGAGAGCATATAGCATTTCCAGACTGGCTTCTTTCACTTAGCAATATGTGCTTAAGTTTTATCCATGTCTACTCATGGCTCGAGAGCTCATTTCTTTTTAGTACTGAGTAATGTTTTATTGTATGGATGTACCACAGTTTATCCACTCACTTACTGAAGGACGCCTTGGTTGCTTCCAAGTTCTGGCAATTATAAATAAGGCTACTATAAACATTTATGTGCAAGTGTGCAAGTTTTTGTGTGAACATAAATTTTCAACCCATTCAATTAAATACAAAGGAGCACAATGGGTTGTATGGCAAGACTATGTTTAGCTTTGTTAAAAAAAAACCAAAAAACTGCCAAACTGTTTTCCAAAGTGACTGCACCATTTTGCATTCCTAGCAACATGGATGATAGTTCCTGTCACTTTGCATCCTTGCCAGCAATTGGTTTTGCCAGTTTTTTGTATTTCAGCTATCCTAAAAGATATAATGGAATTTCATTGTTGTTTTAATTTGTAATTCTCTAACAACAAATGATTTTGGGCATCTTTCCGTATGCTTATTTGCCATCTGTACACATTCTCTGGTGAAGTTTCAGTTCAGACATTTAACCCATTTTTGTTTGTTTGTTTTTAAGAGATGGAGTCTTACTATGTTGTCCACGTTGGATTCAAACTTCTGGACTCAAGTGATCCTCCCACCTCAGCCTCCCAGGTAGCTGGGATTACAAGCATACATACTCCACTGTGCCCAGCTTTGCCCACTTTTTTTTTTTTTTTTTTAGATGGAGTCTCACTCTGTCGCCCAGGCTGGAGTGCAGTGGTGCGATCTTGGCTCACTGCAAGCTCCGCCTCCCGGGTTCACGCCATTCTCTTGCTTCAGCCTCCCGAGTAGCTGGGACTACAGGTGCCTGCCACCATGCCTGGCTAATTTTTTGTATTTTTAGTAGAAACCAGGTTTCACCATGTTAGCCAGGACAGTCTCGATCTCCTGACATCGTGATCCACCCGCCTCGGCCTACCAAAGTGCTGGGATTACAGGCGTGAGCCACCGCGCCTGGCCTGCCCACTTTTTAATTGGATTTTTTTAATTGTTGAGTTTTAAGAGTTCTTTGTATATTTGGATACAAGTCCTTTGTCAGATATATGTTTTGCAAATATTTTCTCCAAGTCTGTGGTTTGTCTTTTGATTTTCTTAACAATGTTTTTTGCAGAGCAGAAAATTTTAATTTTAATAAAGTCCAATTTATCAATTTTTTCATTGATCATGCTTTTGGTTTACATCTAAAAACTCATCACCAAATCTGAGGTCATCTATATTTTCTTCTGTGTTCCCTTCTAGAAGTTTTAAAGTTTTGCATTTTACATCTAGATTTATAAACCATTTTGAGTTAATTTTATGAAATGTGTAAGATCTGTATCTAAGTTCATTTTTTAGCATATGTTCCAATTGTTGAACATTTGTTGAAAAGACCACCCTTTCTCCAATGAATTGCCTTTGCACCTTTATCAAAGATTAACTGGCTGTATTTGTGTGGATCAATTTCTGGGCTCTCTATTCTGTTCCTTTGATCTATGTGTCTGTACTTTCACCAACACCACACTGTCTTGATTACATAGCTTTATAGTAAGTCCTGAAATTGGGTAAAGTGAGTCTTCTAACTTTATTCTTCTTCCACATTGTATTGGAATCTGTGTCCTTGCCTTTTCATATAAACTTTAGAATCAATTTGTCAAGATCTATAAAATAGTGTGCTGGGATTTTGATAGGGATTTCATTGAGTCTATAGATCAAGTTGGGAAGAATTGACATTTTAATAATATTGAGTTTTCCAATCCATGAACATGAACTATCTCTTAATTTATTTAGATCTTCTTTGATTTATTTCATCAGAGTTTTATAGTTTTCCCCATAAAGATCCTGTATATATTTTGTTAGATTTATATCTAAGTATTTTACTTTTTTGGTGCTTCATTTTGATAAATGCTATCATTTAAAAAATTCTAATTCCAACTGTTTATTGCTGATATAAAGGAAAGCAACTGGCTTTTATAAATTATCCTTGTATCCTGACAAGTACTATTAATTAATTCCTGGAGGTTTCTGTTTGGTTGGTTGGTTCTTTGGAATTTTACATATAAACAATCATGTCTTTTGTCAACAAAGACAGTTGTATTTCTTCCTTCCCAAACTATGTATCTTTCATTTCCCTTTCTTGTCTTATTGCGCCAGCTGGGACTTCCAATATGATGTTGAATAGGAGTGGTGCGAGAGAACATCTTTCCCTTGTTCTCAATCTTGGGTAAATGTCCAGTTACTCACCATCAAGTATGATGCTAGCTTTAGTTTAGTTTTTTTTTTATCTTCTGGAAATTTTATTCTGCTCATTGCTTATTTCAAACTTATAATTGTGCTATAATGCATTTTATTCTTTATTCTTTCTCTTATTTACTTTATTTTTATTTTGCCTATTTCTGTTTTTTATTTTTTAATTTTTCATCTTTTTCTGTTTTTTATATTTCTTTTTATTTCTTTTTTATTTTTTGTAGAGATGGGGGCCTCACTATATTGATCAGGCTCATCTCGAACTGCTGACTTCAAGTGATCTTCCTGCATCAACCTCCCAAAGTGTTGAGATTACAGGCCTAAGCCACTACACCCTGCTTATAATGCACTTTAATATAATAGCTAGAAGAGCTAGTACCCTTTTCATTACTCTTTATTCAGAACTGTTCTTATTCGTCCGTTCAAGTTTATTTTTCAGTTGAGCAATAGTATCATTTTGTCAAATTAAAAATTTTGAGCCAGGTGCAGTGACTCACACCTGTAATCCTAGCAATTTGGGAGGCCAAGGTAGATGGATCGCTTGAGCCCAGGAGTTAAAGACCAGCCTAGGCAACATGGCAAACCCCATCTCTACAAAAAAAGAAAAAAAAATTAGCCGGGCGTGGTGGAGCCTGCCTGTAGTCCCAGCTACTCAGGAGGCTGAGGTGGGAAGATAACTTGAGCCCCAGAGGTTGAGGCTGCAGTGAGCTATCATCATGCCACTGCACTCCAGCCTGGGTGACAGAATGAGACTCTGTCTCAAAAAAAAAAAAATTGTACGTATAATATTAATTTAGAGAGAAATGTCATCTTCAAAATATCAAGTCTCCCTGTCCAAGGCAATATGTATTTTTTAATAGACTACTTTTTAGAGCAGTTTTAGGTTCACAGCAAAATTAAACACAAGGTGCAGAGATTTCCCATATACCCTTTGTCCCACACATGCATAACTCCCCCTGTTATCGATATCCCCAACCAGAGTAGAGTGGTACATTTGTTACAACTGATGAAGCTAAGCTGTGCAATTTTTGTAGATTTCTTTATCAAATTGAGGAAGTTCTCCTCCATTCCTAGTTTGCTGAGCATTTTTATCATGAGTGGATATTGGATTTTGTTAAATGCTTTTTCTACATCAGCTGATATGATTATATGATTTTTTTTTCTTCTTTAGCTTGTTGATGTGGTGAATTACATTGAATGGTTTTTAATGTGGAACCAGCTTTGCAAACCTGAAATAAATCTCACTTGGTCATGGTGTAAAATTCTTTTTATACAGTGTTGGATTTGATATGCTAATATTTTGTTCAGAATTTTTGTATCTAGGTTCATGAGCAATGTTGGTCTGTGTTTTCCTTTCTTGCAATGTCTTTATCTCTTGGTATTAGGGTGATATTGGCCTCATAAAACAAGTTAGGAAGTGTTTCCTCAGCTAGCCAGCTTTGAGGGTGAGGATTTATCAAGCAGACGTAACTCAGGCTGAGAGACACATGAAGTTCATCTCCTATAACAGCATCTAGGACAGTATGGCTCAGTAATTAACAGTGGGAATTGCAGAGACATCAAACCTCAGTTCCTATCCCAGGCCTGTCATGCCATCTGCATGATCTTGGATCAGTTAACTGTTAATTCAACAAATAATTATTGAACATGCGCCAGGCACTGGGATAACAGCAGTGAATAAAAAGGACAGAAATCTCTGCCCTCTTGGAGCCCACATCCTTTTTTAAGCTTACATTTTAAAACTTCCTGTGCTTCATTTTTCTGCATGTATAAAATAAAAATGACAATAGTAGCTACATCACAGGATTGTTGTGACTATTATATCAATTAACAAATGTAGAACATTCTATATAAGTGTTTTATATTATTACTATTAACACTACTATTGTGCACCAACAGTTAATATTATTATCTATTGACTGAGTTCAGTAGTTATAGTCTAGGAGACTCCCAGGCCATCCTCCCTGCTCTAACTCTGTGCTCCCGTTATTTCTGTCTCTCTGCTTCTTCAGTTGGCCTTTTTTATCTTTGGGATCATTAGCCTATTATATGAAACTCCTTCTCTGGCCTAGATTTATCTTGCCTAGGAGATAGTTGGGTGGCTATCTTTCTGCTGCTTTTGAAAACTACCAAAACTTTGCCAGGCGTGGTGGCTCATTCCCATAATCCCAGCATTTTAAGAGGCTATGGCAGAAGGATTGTTTGAGGGCAGGAGTTCGAGACCAGCCTGGACAACATAGTTTTTTGGTAGAGAACCCCATCTCAAAAAAGAGAGAGAGAGAAAGAGGAAAGAAAGAGAGAAAGAAAGAAAAAGAAAGAAAGAAAGAAAGAAAAAAAGAAAGAAAGAAAGAAAGAAAGAAAGAAAGAAAGAAAGAAAGAAAGAAAGAAGGAAGGAAGGAGAGAAACAAAGAACGCTAACAACAAAAAACCCCTGATAATTGTAATACCAGCAGCCTGGCAGACGAGCTGCATTGGCATCACCCTGGACTAGTTAGAAATGCCATAAAAGCTTGACCCATCCCCAGATCAGGAAGACAGATTTAAGCATTAGCCTCCTGTCTCCTTGCCAGTCTACTTGCAGTAAAGCTTTCTTAAAAATGGCTGGGTGCAGTGGCTCATGCCTGTAATCCCAGCACTTTAGGAGGCTGAAGCTGGAGGATCACTTGAGCCCAGGAGTTCAAGACCAGCCTGGGCAACATAGTGAGACCCCATCTCTATAAAAACTAGCCAGGCATGGTGGCACACACCTGTAGTACCAGCTCCCCTCCCGAGGAGGCTGAGGAGGTAGAATTCCTTGGGCCTGGGAAGTGGAGGCTACAGTGAGCAATGCTTGCACCACTGAACTCTAGCCTGGATGACAGAGTGAGATCTTGTCTCTGAAAAAATAAAAAGAAAAGAAAAATACCCAAACTTTTGCATTTTTTAAAGGGAAGGGGATAGGGAGCATAAGCCACCAATAGTCCAGGTCTTTGCCTGTGTGCTTTCTGAAGGTTGTGGAGTCTTGGCCTGGCCTAGGTTAGAGTGGCGGGGGGCGGTGTATTTTCTCTAGCCATCACTGAAAATCAGGCTGTGTCAAGCCCCACATAGGAAAACTCAGTATTCCAGCTTGGGTAACTTTCCACTGCTTAGCAAGACCCAGAGGAAATGGGAAAGAAAATTCACTCCCTAAGGATAAGGGTCCTACCTCTCTGCCAGGAATCCAGAGCTCTTCAGCTTTACTGTGCCCACAAAGGCCCCCAAAGCAACACCTGCTCAGCCCAACAAAAGCATTACACTACCCAGAGAACAAGCTATGTAAAGACAGATGATTATAAATTAAGTCTCATCACTATTTTCAGCGTGGCATCATTGAATGCGATAACCACACTTGAAAGGAACCATTGTCCCAGGTTTCATTATCAGTCTAGCTGGCATCTCCTCCACTGCTAATCCTCGCTCATCCAATTCCTCTTTACTGGTCCTCAGGTCCACTTCTTGGTTCTGGATCAAAACAGCTCTTACTCTCTGAAGTCTCCACTACCTGAAATCAATGATGTTAGCCCTCCCTGGCCTGCTCCACATTTCTCTTTTTTTTCTGGAAGACAGCCCAACACTAATGTTTACAGGAAAGTTTTTACTCTCTGATTTTATTGTCTTCTCCCACTCTCCAGCATTTAGACCTTTCATGGCAACACTTTCTTTACCTCCTATGCTGGTTTCTCTTCAGCATTCTATTTTTATAATTGAATGCATAATTATAATTGTCTCAACCAGTGTTTGGAAAGAAAGCTCTGTAGAGCTGCTTGACCTTACCTGGATAAGTCACCCGGGGTCCTGGCAGATACCCACCAGGTCAGCACCAGGGCTCCCCCTGCAGCCTGCCCAGTGCTCTGCATTTGCAGGGACACAGCCTGAGAGTAATTGTCAGCAACCCAGGCTCCCTTCATTGCCACTTCTCCCCGAGAGCCTCAGCAGTGTGACAGGAAGGGGAGACAGCATTGAAAGGGCAAGAGGACGTGCAGACTTGGGAAAGAGATAGCTGCAGCGAGTGCTCTGAAGTCCCAGTTCCCCTCCGGCACTGGATCTCCGGACACCCCCACCCTGCACTGTGTGTCTGATTTTCTTTAGGGATGTAACTGAAAAGACAGGCTCTGGAACCCAACAGAGTTAGATTCTCTGGGTGTTGGAGGAAGCTGGGTCTGAGAATGGAATGCTTCTTCTTCTTCTTGAAAAAATCAGGAATTTATTTTAAAACAACTGATAAAAAGATCAATCAAATTATCTAACATGATTGTCCTAAGGTGCTAATCTTTTCTTTTTTTTTTTTTTTTTTTGAGATGGATCTTTCTCTGTCCCCTGGAGTGCAGTGGCAAAATCTCAGCTCACTGCAACCTCTGCCTCCCATGTTCAAGCGATTCTCCTGCCTCAGCCTCCTGAGTAGGTGGGACTATAGGCATGCACCACCACACCTGCTAATTGTTTTGTATTTTTAGTAGAGATGGGGTTTCACCATGTTGGCCAGGCTGGTCTTGAACTCCTGACCTCAAGTGATCCACCTGCCTCAGCCTCCCAAAGTGCTGGGATTACAGGCATGAGCCACCGTGCCCGGCCCAAAGTTGCTAATCTTAGTAACTCGGAATAACAATTATGTTGGATCAGTAGTAAAGAATGCTAATTTTCACTTGAGCCCAGGAGTTTGAGACCAGCCTTAGCAACCTAGGCAGACCCATCTGTACACAAACTACAAAAAAAAAAAAAAAAGCCAAGAAAAAAAAAGAAACAACAACAAAAAACTAAAAACAAAAAATTGGCTGAGAGTGTTGGTGCACACCTATAGTACCAGCTACTTGGGAGTCTGAGGTAGAAGAATCACCAGAGCCCAGGAGGTCAAGGCTGCAGTGAGCTGGGATGGCATCACTGCACTCCAGCCTGGGTGACAGAATGAGACCCTGTCTCAAAATAATAACAATAATAATAACAATAATTTTATTTCTGGAATTTTCTTGTCTTCTTTTTTTTTTTTTTTTTTGAGACTGAGTCTTGCTCTGTCACCCAGGCTGAAGTGCAATGGTGCGATCTCGGCTCACTGCAACCTCTGCCTCCTGGGCTCAAGCGACTCTCCTGCCTCAGCCTCCCGAGTAGCTGGGATTACAGGCACCCACCACCATGCCCTGCTAATTTTTATATTTTTAGTAGAGATGGGGTTTCACCATGTTGGCCAGGCTGGTCTCGATCTCCTGACCTCGTGATCAGCCCACCTCGGCCTCCCAAAGTGCTGGGACTACAGGCGTGAGCCACCGTGCCCGGCCCCTCTTTTTAACTGTGGTAAAATATATATAGCGTAAAACTTGCCTCTTTAACCATTTTTTACATGTACAATTCATTGCTATTAAGTGCATTCACAATGTTGTACAACCATCACCACCATCCATCTCCAGAAGTTTTTCATCATTCCAAGCAGACACTCTGTACCCATTGAATAGTAACTCCCCAACCCTTCCTCCACTCAGCCCTTCGTAAACTCTATTCTACTCTCTGTCTATGTGAATTTGCCTATTCTAGGTACCACATATGCATGAAACCATACAATATGTGTCCTTTTGTGTGAGGCTTATTTCACTTCACATGATGTTTGTGAGAATAGATTTCTTATGCATGCTTTCTCTTCCCTCCTCCTTATCTCCCTTGCCTCAGTAAAAAATGAAAGCTTGGCCGGGCGCAGTGGCTCATGCCTGTAATCCCAACACTTTGGGAGGCCGAGGTGGGCAGATCACGAGGTCAAGAGATCAAGACCATCCTGGCCAACATGGTGAAACCCCGTCTCTACTAAAAATACAAAACTTAGCTGGGCATGATGGCACATGCCTGTAGTCCCAGCTACTTGGGAGGCTGAGGCAGAAGAATCGTTTGAACCTGGGAGGTGGAGGTTGTGGTGAGCCGAGATCGCACCACTGCACTCCAGCCTGGCAAAGGAGCGAGACTCCATCTCAAAAAAACAAAAACAAAAACAAAATGAAAGCTGCTTTTGGAGCTATTGGTAGAGCCTTGGGCAATAATGAAGATGTCAGTCTATGAAGATGAACGGTAAAGGTAAAACAAGTGTGCAAAGGTGTCAGTCTATGAAGAACAGACTCCCTTAGAGTTTACCTATCTTTTTTTTTTTGAGACAGAATCTCGCTCTGTTGCCCAGACTGGAGTGCAGTGATGCGATCTCGGCTCACTGCAAGCTCTGCCTCCTGGGTTCACGCCATTCTCCCGCCTCAGCCTCCTGAGTAGCTGGGACTAAAGGTGCCTGCCACCACGCCCGGCTAATTTTTTCTATTTTTAGTAGAGACGGGGTTTTCACTGTGTTAGCCAGGATGGTCTCGATCTCCTGACCTCGTGATCCGCCCACCTCGGCCTCCCAAAGTGCTGGGATTACAGGCGTGAGCCACCGCGACCGGCCTTTTTTTTTTTTTTTTAACTTTGAGGCAGGGTCTTGCTTTGTTACAGAGGCTGGAGTGCAATGGCATGATCTTGGCTCACTGCAGCCTTAACCTTCTGGACTCAAGCAATCCTCCTGCTTTAGCCTACTTAGCTGGGACTACAGGCATGCACCACCACACCAGGCTAATATTTTGATTTTTAGTAAAGATGAGGTCTCACTATGTTGCACAGGTTGGTCTCAAACTTCTGAACTCGAGTGATCCTCCCACCTCAGCCTCCTAAAGTGCTGGGATTACAGGCACGAGCTATCACATCCAGCCAGAGTTTACATATCTTGAGTTCTGGCAGAGCCCCACATGAGATAGAAGACATGGCAAGAGAAATTCATCAGCCCACAGAGATACCAAGCAACTCAAACAAGAAATGGCAGCTTGCCTCTCTCCCCATGTTTTCTTCTGGCCAAACCTGGGCTGGAGTTGCCCCAAGCATCATAGCAGGGGAATTCCCACAAGGGAGAGCCCAAGCCATCCTGAGATGGGGCTGGTTGGGATTCCAAAGAAAGAAGCACTAAATGCCAGGATGATGAGTCCAACACATCTATTAGGGGGAACTTATATACAGAGTGGCCTGCAGCAATGCTTGCGGTGGACAGTGAGAGAAAAGGGAAGGTCTACCTAGGTATGTCCACAGCGAGGTTGTCAGGGTATGGAGTCTATATGAGGAATTTGGCTCAGGGCTGGGCCTGCTTCTTTCAGTGTTTTGGGCAACAACCTAGATACCTTTATTAGTACCTGGGAATGTTCAAGGCCCCAGGCTGGGTTCAAGCCTGCTGGGGAAAACCTGTAGCTGGCTGGATCACAGAGCAGTCAAGGCACTCTGTGATTTTTGATCTGGACATAGAAAGAAAGTGGGGGTAACTAGGGGACCCAGCACCTCAGATGCTTGGATTTCTCTGAACTGAAGAGTGAGACTTCCTGAGCTCTGATCTGATTAGCGAGGCAATAAAGAGTTAGCGGCAAAACAGAGGAATTAAGGTCCCAGAGTGAGTCCTGCCTCCTAGTTCTTTCTCTCCCAATCCAGTCTCATTTTTTGGAAGACATTAAAGCTGTAATCTTAAAAATTCATGGAGTAGGAGACAAAGGGAGAAAGTTTGAAGTAGGAAGAAGCAGCATGTGGGAGGGGAAGGGAGAAAAAGAAAGCACAGGAAACTCCCTCTTCTGGACTTCTGGCTTCTTCTGTCCTGCCCATCCAGAGAGAGTGGGAAGACACCATTGTCAAGGGTGTGGAGGGGAGGACATTGCCTCGAGAAACAGAGTAAGGCCAAACTCTGCTGCTTCTTTTTGCTGTGAAACCTCAGCTTTCTATGAATAAACTAACCCTAGTTCATCCTTTTCTTTTCATCAAAGGGAATTGTGTTCTTTTGCTATACAGCTGCCAAACAAAATACTACAAACTGAGTGACTTAGACTACATAAATTTATATTGCCTCACAGTTCTGGGGGCTAGAAGCCTGAGATCCAGATGTTGGCAGGGCCATGCTTCCTCTGAAGGCACCAGGGAAGGATCTGCTCCAGGCCTTTCTACTAGCTTCTGGTAGTTCCTTGGCTTGTGTCAGCGTAACTGAAATCATCACGTGTGTGTGTGTGTGTGTGTGTGTGTTGGTGTGTGTATCTCTTCACCGTGTCTCTGCATTCTTTTCCTAAGGACACCAATTGTATTACTCCGTTTTCATGCTGCTGATAAAGACATACCTGAGACTGGGTAATTTATAAAGAAAAAGAGCCTTAATGGACTCACAGTTCCACACGGCTGGGAAAGCTTTATAATCATGGCAGAAGGCAAAAGGCACGTCTTACATGGCTGCAGACAAGACAGAATGAGAGCCAAGTGAAAGGGGTTTCCCCTTATAAAACCATCAGATCTCATGATACTTATTCCCTACCATGGGAACAGTATGGGGAAAACTGCCCCCATGATTCAATTGTCTCCCACTGGGTCCCTCTCACAAGCACGTGGGAATTATGGGAGCTACAATTCAAAATGAGATTTGGGTGGGGACACAGCCAAACCATATCACCAGTCATGTTGGATTAGGTCCCATCCTATGCCAGTATGCCCTCTTCTTAACTAATTATACCTGCAATGACCCTAGCTCCAAATACAGTCACATTATGAAGTACTGGGAGGTGAGGACTTCAACATGTGAATTTTGGGAAGACACAATTTAACCCATAACAGAAATGATTTCATTGTTTTAATTAGCACCTCTCTTACAGTAATCCCTTAGCACTGAGGCCCGGAGAGAGATCACCAGGCCCCTTCTAAACCACATCCCCAAGAACCAAGCATCTTCTGTTCTGTTCTTTCCTTCCTGGCCCCAAAGATGAGGTCCTACCCTGTTTCCTAGGCAAGGACTGTAGAGTGAGTGCCCAGCAAGGCAATAATTCTCCTGGTTCTCACCAACATGCCATTTATCCTTTCACCCTCACCACAGGCACTTATTTGGGGGCTGCTCCATGGGGCAGACATGGGGTCAACACCACTTTCTACCATCATCATGTTCTTGGTGGTGCTTTTAGATTTCAGTTTAGATTCATCCTCTCTTTCCCTGAAAGTTCTAGGCCTCAAGGTGAGGAGAAGACCAGGAGCTGTTCAGAGTCCATCTGACCAACACAGTCTTCAAGTTACTTGCTGCCTCCTGAAGACACCTGACCATAGGACCAGGATGTATGGGGTAGAGGAAGAGGCCAGAGCACTGGGTATGCATGCCAGCAAGGCTTCTGCTGGGCAGCCTGAGGGCAGCATTTGGCCTCTAGCATTTGACCTAGAGGGAAGAAACCTCTAAAAGGGGGCAAAGGCTCTGATAATGAAGATAGGGTTGAGACAATCAAGGACTATGAAAGCAAATCCCCTTCTTAAAAAGCATTCCTAGGGCTTCTGAAATTTCTCAGATATTGTCATCTCTGTCTTAACCCAAGAGGAAGGTTAGAGTAGACTGGACTCCCTCTAATCTCTAAATTGTAGGAACAGAAATTTTCTTGGAAGATAAAGGACAAACAATTTGGATAAAAGGGAAAACAATTTGCTCAAGGTGCTGAATAAAAGTTTCCATAGGAGGAACACAGAGAATTGCCACAGTGACTTGAAGCAATGACTCATCCAGCCTGATGGAGAAAACAAAGATAGGTGGGCAAGAGGCCTTGTGGGATAAGAAAAAATGGGCATATGTGGTGAATATTATGAAACGAAGAGGTCTTTGGCAATGCCCCAGGCCGCTGTGTGTGTGTGTGTGTTGGGGGGGTGGGTGGTGGATGGTCTCTAAGAGACTTGCAAAAACAATGACTCATGTATAGTTTAACTGATAGAAGGACTATGAGCTTGAATTTAGGAGTAAAATAAAGTGGGTTGGAATCTGGACCTCCTGAGCCTCAGTTTTATTGTCTTTATAATGGAAACATGTCTTCTATGAGATAATTATAGTAATTTCATGAGATAATATGATTATATATATATAAAATATCTAGTAATGTGCCTGTCCCATTGTAGAGATTGAATAAATGGTAGTTTTTATAATTTACTGAAGCACCAATAGAAGGCAACAAGAGAATTCTTAGCTACCAAAAATCACAAGCAGAGGGTTTATACAGGTACACTGAAATAGTGCATAGCAAAATAAGGCTAAGCAAAAAACTCAAATAGCAAAAAGTCTGCTGCTGCTTCTCTAGGCTGCTGTTTTATGGTCACATGGGATTCATGCCTATTCATTCTTCTCACCTAGGTGAATTCTATCTGGAGGCTAGAACAGTATAACCATCAATCATGCTGTCACTGAAGAGAAGCAATTTGCTGTCCTTCCAGGGTGCACTCTGGATTGTTTTGGCCAGTAGACAGGGCTGGTGGGACCAAGGCCTGCAGTGTAGCAGTGACACTATTCCCCGAATGAGTGATTAAAACTGAGTTTTGGGGCTTTTCTCTAGCATTATACAATCAGCACTCCCTCCTTCTTCCCCTCTGGGGAATTGACCCTGAGAAATGCCTTCCCTCTCTTTGGAGGCTCGGGGTGGGAGGGAGGTGAGGGCCTCTGTGAGCACCCAAGCAGTTCAGGGCCACCTTTTGGGGAAAAGTTCAACAGTGCCACCTACTTTCTAACCAATTACAATCTTTTCTGTGAGCATTGATTATGCTCCCACTATGTTCTCCTTTTCTCTCTCTTGCTTTTCCTGGTCCCAGAAAGTTTTTACATTGATATGAGATGCAGGCTGAAAATCTTTAAGGAAAATTATGTGTTAAGGTGGAATATATTTTTGTGGGGTACTGTTTAGTTATAATTTGTTTATTTTTAGTTTGGGGGAAGAGACAAAGCCATTTAACAACATGGAGAAGGCATAAGCAAGAAATAAGATGAATGGGAGGAAAAGAGAAAGAAGAAGGGAAGTGAATGACTAGTGGAGTCTGTGTACCTGTAAACATTAGGGTAATTAAACAGATTTTCCCATTTGTCTGTCCTGGCTAGGAAGATGAAATTGGTCTCACATCTTAGGAAACAGCAAGCTAGAAATCTAACTTCCTTGAAATTCCATGAGTAGCAACCCCCAGGAAGAGAAACCATTCTAATCCTTCCAGGGGAACTCAAATACCAAGATGGAAATGTTTAAAGTTATAGTTAAAATGAATGAACATCCTTGTGTTTGCTCCTGAATCTAGGGATCCAGAGTTCAGAAGAGACATTCCTCTTAATCACCTTGTCCTGGCTACAAGGGCCAGATGGGTGGGGAAAGTTTATGTTTGTTTGACTATCACGGTGAAAGAGGTGGAGAGCCACAGCTTCAAGTGGAGTTTGGTCTGGAGGAGAGGTAGGGGCTGGGGAGATTGTAGTGAGTAGACAACATAAGTATTTCAGACCTCTTCTGCAGAAGCTGGGTCCCAAATGACTTAGTCGAATTAGGCTGCTTGAAGAATACAGAGTTTGAATCTTCTAGGGCCTTAGGATTTTGATTTTATCATTTGATTTGTAATTAAGAACTTCTAAGCTCTAGGAGGAGGAGAATATTTGAGGGTCAGATGCTTGCTTTCTCTCCTGCCTCATTTTGGATTAGAATAGGACATAAATGGCTACAGTCCCAGAAGATGACTTGAGGGAAGACAAACAAAATGATGTTACAGTATCTCTTGGAATTATTGCTATTAATGTGAAAAGCAAAATAATAAAGCTCCTAGAAAATATAAGAAAATATCTTTATGACCATATGCCAGATACATGTATTGTAAAATGCTCAACCCTGATTAGAAATCACGGAAACGCAGGCCAGGTGCAGAGGCTCATGCCTGTAATCCCAGCTGAGATTAATTTTGGGAGGCCGAGGCCGGCAGATCACTTGAGGTCAGGAGTTATAAAGAGCAGCCTGGCCAATATGATGAAACCCTGTCTCTAGTAAAAATACAAAAAGTAGCTGGGTGTGATGGCACACGCCTGTAATCCCAGCTACTCAGGACGCTGAGGCATGAGAATCGCTTGAACCCGGGAAGGGGAGGTTGCAGTGAGCCAAGATCATGCCATTGCACTCCAGTGTGGGCGACAGAGCAAGACCCTGCCTCAGAAAAAAAAAAAAAAGAAAGAAAAGAAAAAAAAAGAAATCAGGGAAATGCAAATTAAGACCACAGTGAGATACTGCTACGCATCCACCAGAATGACTGAAATTTAAAAAGACTGACAATATCAAATGTTGGTGAGGCTGCAGACCTAGAATTCTCATATATAAAAATACAAAATTAGCTGGGCGTGGTGGCACATGCCTGTAATCCCAGCTACTCAGGAGGCTGAGGCAGAATTGCTTGAACCTGGGAGGCGGAGGTTGCGGTGAGCCGAGATCACACCATTGCACTCCAGCCTGGGCAACAACAGCGAAACTCCCTCTTAAAAAAAAAAAAAAAAAAAAAAAAAAGAAAGAAAAACAATTCACTATGAACCCTAGAAACACTACCCAGCAAACCAACAGTAGGTTAAACTCTGCTTCTGTCTCTAAAAACTCTGTTAGGTTATTTCTAATGTACACATGTCCTATCACTATGTTGTAATCAGTATGCAAAACTGTTTTGTGTACTGGCTTTTTATATTGCAGTTGATTTACATAAATATAGCTTACATACATGTCATTTAAATAGTTACCTAGTATTTCATTGTGTTTGTATACCATAACTTTTCTTAGCTATTTTCATGTCTTTGGGGCTTTGAGTGGTTTCAAATTCTCAAGATCATCATCATATCACTAACCTTATTAAGAACTCCCTAGATCCCAGGCACTCTAAGTAGAACTTTTCATTCATTATTTCATCCATATTGGAGACCAACCCTGTGAGCCAGGCACTATTTTTATTCCCATTTTATGGATGAGGAAACTGAGGTTTGGAGAGATGAAGTAACCTGCAAGTTTCACAAAGAACTTTCACAAACAATTCTTACCCTGACAAACATTCCATTGTCCTTACTCTCAACCCCTATGTCATAACACTTGCTTTGAACTCCTCTGTTCTTCCCTGGTAATTTTGTTTTTTCCCTTACAGTTCCCGAAGTGGAATTGCCAGGTCAAAAGACTTGAACGATTTTTGAAGGCTCTTATGCATATTCCAGTTTCTTCTCCAGCTACTCTGAACCAATTCGCAATGACATCAGGAAGGTTTATGTGAAGGCTCAGAGTCATGTCAAGTGTAGGAAACCCAACTTTAGGGTCTCTCTGTACAACTTCCCTCACTAAGATGGTGTGTGCTGGTGAATGCCTAAATATTACCCTCTTCATTTGACCCTCTTAGAATATTTTAGAAGATATTGTTTTCCCTTTATTACATGTTTTGTTTGACTGTCAGTACCTAGTAAGAGAGAATTAGATATTTTGGCCCTTTTATTTATTTTTTTTTTGAGATAGAGTCTGACTCTGTTGCCCAGGCTGGAGTGCAGTAGCATGGCTCACTGCAACCTCTGCCTCCCGGGTTTAAGAAATTCTCCTGCCTCAGTCTCCTGAATAGCTGGGATTACAGGCATGTGCCACCACACCCAGCTAGTTTTTGTATTTTTAGTAGAGAGGGGATTTCACTATGTTTGCCAGGCCGGTCTCGAACTCCTGAACTCAGGTGATCTGCCCACCTTGGCCTCCCAAAGTGCTGGGATTACAGGCTTGAGCCACTGTACCTGGTCTTGACCCTTTTATTTTTAAGCAGAGTTTTTGCTTTTATAGTGATTGCTGTTTCTTACCACAGAATCTTTCACTGAATCACAATTCAGCAAATTCCTATAGGTTTTATGTGAACTTTTGTAAGAAATAGCCACATTTCTGCACCTCTTACAAACCTCTGTTGAAAAACATTGCCCATTGGAGCTATCATCTCACCCCAGTTAAAATGGCTTTTATCCGAAAGACAGGCAATAACAAATGCTGGCAAAGATGTGAAGAAAATGGAACCTGTACACGCTGTTGATGGGAATACAAATTAGTACAACCACCGTGGAGGATAGTATGGAGATTCCTCAAAAAATTAAAAATAGGCTGAGTATGGTGGCCCACGCCTGCTATCCCAGCACTTTGGGAGGCTGAGAAAGGAGGTTCATTTCTGAGTCCAGGAGTTTGAGACCAGCTTGGGCAACACAATGAGACCTCATCTCTACAAAATAAAAATTAAGTTAAAAAATTAGTTGATTGTGGTGGTGCATACCTGCCCTAGTCCCAGCTACTTGGGAGGCTAAGTCCCAGCTACTGGGGAGGCTAAGGCAGGAGGATCACTTGAGCCCAAGAGTTCTAGGCTGCAGTGAGCCATGGTTGTTCCACTGCACTCCAGCTTGGGTGGCAGAGCAAGACCCTGTATCAGTAACAACAACAACAAAAATTAAAATAGAGCTACCATATGATCCAGCAATCTTGCTGCTAGATATATACCCAAAATAAAGGAAATCAGTCTATGAAAGAGATATATGCACTCTCATGTTTACTGCAGCACTATTCACAATAGCCAAGATTTGAAGCAACCTAAGTGTCCATCAATAGATGAACGGATAAAGAAACTGTGGTACATATACACAGTGGAGTATTGTTCAGCCATAAAAAAGAATGAGATCCTGTCATTTGCAACAACATGGATGGAGCTGGAGGACATTATGTTAAGTAAAATAAGCCAGGCACAGAAAGACAAACTTCACATGTTCTCACTTAATTGTGGGAGCTAAAAATTGAACTCCCAGAGATAGAATGATGGTTACTAGAGGCTGGGAAGGGTAGTGGCATGGGGGATTGGAGGAGGTGGGGATGGTTAAGGGTACAAAAACATAGTTAGATAGAATGAATAGGAGCTAGTATTTGATAGCATAACAGGGTGACTACAGTAAACAAGAATTTATTGTACATTTAAAAACAACTAATTATAATTGGAATGTTTGCAACACAAAGAAATGATCAATGTTTGAAGTGATGGATACCCCATTTACCCTGATGTGATTACTATACTTCTACGCCTCTATCAAAGTATCACACATACCCCATAAATACATTCACCTATTATGTACCCATAAAAATTAAAATTTGAGAAAAAACCAAAAAACATTGCCCATTGTATTACTCATTGTTCTTTAAATAAAGAGTCATGTAATGAAAGCCTTCTAGAATTCAGTGTCAAGGGAAATGTTTGTCTCTTCCCATTAAATAATATGCTTACTTTGATCAGACAGTGAGAATTATATAACCTTAATGTGTCTTCTTTGTTTTTTCCTTGGTTACAAGTACTTCTAATTCAAATTTAAAGTTTAACCATTATAATGATCTCATCCTGAGTTTCTGATATTAGAATGTGAGCTCCCAGAATGCAGAGATTTTGTCCATTTTTGTTCCCTGTTCTAGGGATAGAGCTCCAGGTAGAGGGAAACAGCTCAAAGGCTCTGTATTGAGAGCTAAAAAAAAAAAAAAAAAAAAAAAAAAAGTAGGCCGGGCGTGGTGGCTCATGCCTGCAATCCCAGAACTTTGGGAGGCCAAGGTAGGAGGATCACAAGGTCAGCAGTTCGAGACCAGCCTGGCCAATATGGTGAAACCCTATCTCTACTAAAAATACAAAAATTAGCCAAGCGCAGTGGCGGGCGCCTGTAGTCCCAGCTGCTTGGGAGGTTAAGGCAGGAGAATCGCTTGAACTGGGGAGGTGGAGGTTGCAGTGAGCCGAGATTGTGCCACTGCACTGCAGCCTGGGCAACAAAGCGAGACTCCATCTCAAAAAAAAGAAAAAAAAGTAAAAGGCCGGGTGTGGTGGCTCATACCTGTAATCCTAGCACTTTGGGAGCCCGAGGTGGGCAGATTGCCTGAGCTCAGGAGTTCAAGACCAGCCTGGGCAACATGCTGAAACCCTGTCTCTACTAAAATACAAAAAAATTAGCCAGGCATGGAGGCAAGTGCCTGTAGTCCCAGCTACTCAGCAGGCTGAGACAGGAGAATTGCTTGAACCCAGGAGGCAGAGGTTGTAGTGAGTTGAGATCATGTCACTGCACTCCAGCCTGGGTGACAGAGGGAGACTCTGTCTTTAAAAAAAAAAAAAAGAAAAGAAAAGAAAGAAAGAAAATGTAAACATTACATAACTCATTGGTAGTTTAGCCTGTTTCAATTGCTCATAAAGCAACATCTTATCCTCTGAAGCACTCTTAAGAGAGCGAACTCTGTTAAGTGCCCTCCACTGAACAAGCGTATGGTATAAATAGCAAATATACTTTGATATTTCACAAAATCATTTTATATTGGAATTTATGCCACTCTCAAATGCATGAAACAAAGACTTGGAGTAAAGAGGAAAGAGATGATTTTCCACTTTTTGGTATCTGTGGTATTTGTGTGGAATGTGGCTGAAATAGATCATTATTCTACCTGAAATAGATCATTATTCTACCTGAAATAGTTATCCTTCGGGAGAATTAATATGGAGGAGAGCCAGAAAAAGGCACCTGAAAAAATGCACGGACCATCCTGAAATCCACCCTGAGTTGACTGTGCCCCTTCAGCTGCCACCTGAACCCTGGCCTCTTGCCTCAGCTCCTGTCCCTATCCTCTGACTCCCAGCAATGACAAATCTGTCTTCTTGGTGGTAGCTCCACCCTCAGCATTCCAGTTATCCTGTCTCTATTCACAGGCCCTGGGGCCCATTCTCTTACTTCTGGGCTTACCCCTGCACTCCTGACCCTTACCATTCATCCAGATCCTGACCTCTTTCTTTGCCTCATCTTCATTGCTCTGGTCCCTAAGCTCTGACAGCTGACAGCAGTTGTCCTAGTGGGTACCATGCCCACCGAGTCCAGAGGTCTGGCTTCGGTCTGGATCCGCTACTGGTGATCCCAGGGCCTGCCTTCCCTGGAAAGGGCCTCATCTTCAGTCTTCGGGTCACTGATTCTGTAGAAATTCATCCTGTCTTCTGATTCCCAAGTCCTCTCACTTTATTTAGAGGACTGAGAACATCTAATGCGACTATCTCAACATCTGTCTTCTCCTCCTCAAAATGTTTCTGCATCATTACATGACACCTCTTCGTTCGCTCTTGACTTTATTTCATTTATTTATTTTTTTTGAGATGGAGTTTCGCTCTTGTTGCCCAGGCTGGAGTGCAATGGCTCGATCGCAGCTCACTGCAACCTCCACCTCCAGGATTCGAGCGATTCTCCTGCCTCAGCCTCCTGAGTAGCTGGGATTACAGGCATGCTCCACCATGCCCGGCTAATTTTGTATTTTTAGTAGAGATGGGGTTTCTCCATGTTGGTCAGGCTGGTCTCGAACTGCTGACCTCAGGTGATCCGCCCGCCTCAGCCTCCCAAAGTGCTGGGATTACAGGTGTGAGCCACTGCACCTGGCCTGCTCTTGACTTTAAATGAGAACTGTTTTGCTATTAGAACTCCTGTTAGTAGATGGGAGAGCTGCCACCAGCCTCAGTCTTTGGATGATTATGTGAGGAAAGTCACCATCCTGGGCTGTTGTGTGAGAAAGAAATACACCTTTGTATTACCTAGGTCACTGAATAATTGTCAGTTCTTTTGTTCCCACAGCTGGCCTCCCTTATCTAATATACGGGAGCAGGCTATAGTTAAGGTATCTGTGGGTACAGGAAGAGGTGCAGACACATTCTATTGTTGGCAGAATTTAAATAATATTTATGATTCCATGAACTATACTATGCTGGGATCTGTCCAATGATAGTAACCCCCACTAAGATCCCTAACTTTCACCCTAACTATACCTGACACTCTTAGGTTCAATTTCCAGAAATCACAAAGGATATATAACAGATATAAGGAACCCAAAGAGAAGGTAAATAAGTCATCTCAGACATTCAAACAGACTGAATACTTCAATTTAGTTCAAAATACACTTATTGAGTGCTTATGCTTTACAAGGCAGTGCCAGGCCTATGGAGAACACAAAAGTTAACAAGATTCATAGGAGCTTATTGCCAAAAAGTTTACTGGTCAGTTCAACTGTTACACAAATAACTATGACATGAGGAGAGTGCAGTGCACACCACCAGAAAGGCATTATACAAAATGTCTGGGGATAAAGGGGAAGGAAGAGTCACTTCTGATTGGAGGCCTCTCAGATAACTTTATGGGAAAAGCTGTGTCTGAACTGAGCTGTAGAACGGCATTCCAAGTGGAGGGAATTGGGTGTAGGCAAAAAACCAGGGACGGAAAGCTCTAGGTGTATTTGGGGTGAGATTTTTAGTGTGGCTATTGCTGCTGGACCCACAGTAAGAAAGAGAGGGCAATGTACACAGGGTTATGTCCTTCAGTGGACAGGAGGCCTTTCTGCAGGCACAAGATAGCAAAGAAGTGGAGGAAGCCGGTGGTCCCGGGCCTGCACGTTCCCTGAGGCAGGCCTTTAGTACTGGGACCAGAGACAGCAACGATGAAACACAGGCTTACTGCTTTTGGCTTCTTGGGTCTGGAGAGAATGACGGGCCAGGATTCTGCCTCGAAAGAGAGAATGGAGGCCAGATGCGGTTGGCTCACGCCTGTAATCCCAGCACTCTGAGAGGCTGAGGTGGGCAGATCATGAGGTCAAGGTATCGAGACCAAGCCAGCCAACATGGTGAAACCCTGTCTCTACTACAAATACAAAAATTAGCTGGGCATGGTGGCATTCACCTGTAGTCCCAGCTACTTGGGAGGCTGAGGCAGGAGAATTGCTTGAACCCGGGAGGTGGAGGTTGCAGCGAGCCAAGATCGTACCACTGCACTCCAGCCTGGTGACAAACAGAGCGAGACTCCATCTCAAAAAAAAAAAAAAAAAGAAAGAGAGAATGGAGCTTGGGAATAGGCCAGAGTTCTAGAAAGGCAGAACTGGCCAGAAGAAAAGAAGAGGCCCAAGGTTCAGGCCACCCTAATACCCATTTCTGATTCCCTCTCTCTTGTCAATCAAAATGCCTTCCCAGCCTCCCCTGCAGCAAGGAGAGGCCTTAGGCCTTAGGATAGGCACTTCTGGGAAAACTTACTCTCCTGACAAAAATGAGCAGACGTTTCTGGCATTGGTCTTTTCCCTTTTCTTTTTGTTGCCTCCTTCTCCTCTTCCTCCTCCTTTTCCTTCTTGTTCCAGTGTCTGGAGCTGAAGCAGCTATTTTGCAACTACAAAGGAAAAGTCAAGGAAATTGCTGAGATGCCTGCACTGAGATGGTTGAACTTTTAAATAAATACCTCCAGCTTCTTGATCTGTAAGAGAAAAATGTATAGTAGTGCTCGCTGTGATCTGCAGTTTTGCTTTCTGCAGTTTCAGTTACTCACAGTCAATTGTGGTTCAAAAACATTGAGATATTTTCAGAGAGTAAGAGAGAATGATTCATATAACATTTATTATAGTATATTGTATAATTGTTCTGTTTTCTTATTAGTTATTATTGTTAATCTCTTACTGTGCCTAATTTAAAATTAAACATACATAGGTATGTATATATGCATAGGAAAAAACAATATATATCTGCAATTATTGCAGTACTATCTGCAATTTTAGGCATCTGCTGGGGGTCTTGGAACATATATCTTTCAGATAAGCGGGGACTTCTGTATGTTTATGCCATGGTTAATCTAGTTTGCTGTTACTTGCTGAAACTTTAACTCTGAGTTTGCTGACTTTAGGACTGACTTCAGGATTCTGAGGAGAGAAAGGAATCTTCATAATATCTTGATCATCTCAGTTTACAGAGTCTCAGAACAACTTGCTACCTTATAATAAAAGTGGTACAATTGCATAAAGTTTTTTTTATGCCTTTTTTCTTAGAAATTTGTGTAGCAAGCAAGGTTGGGAGTGATACAATGTGACAGTGGCCAAAGCCAACAGCTGCAGCAGGAGCGAATTAATATACAATTATCTAAGGCTACTGAGAACCCAGTGGCATTGATTAACGACATTTGGGAGAATAGAATGAAGTTTGGCTTTGCCATTAAATGACAACAGGACAGGGTACAAAGTTGATCCATTAACTAAAAGTTTTGTAATTGTTACCCAATCATAGACTTATATAAATGAGGATTACACTTTCGTAAGTCCTTTACATTGAGTTATTATACAGATAAGGCAAATTGGGAAGAGCGCATTATTATCCTTATGTTGAAATAATTTTTTTCTACTATGAGGTTTGAGAAATAATGTCTAAGCCCAAAGCATAAGATTTTTTTTCTTTTTTCTTAACAGTATGTGTGCATTCCACTTTTATGTTACAAACTAAACTTTTTTGTTGTTTCTTAAAACTTTTTTTAAATGATGGGTTATGCTATTACTCATTTTAACCAAGTTTGGGCTACACAAAGCATACAGAAATATTTTTTAAACCTACATAGAAGATTATGGTAACAGATATGACAGCAATATTCAAATTTAATCACCTAATCTGATGCTACGCAATAGTCACTAGCCATATGTGTTACATTAATTAAAATTAAATAACATTAAAAATCTACTTCCTCAGTTGCACTAGCCACATTTCAAGGGCTCATTAGCTGGTGGCTACTGTGTTGGACAGAGCATATATATGACATTTTCGTCATTGCAGAAAGTTCTTTTAGATAGCACTGGTTTAGACAAGTTGGGTTTGTGAGGCTTTTCTTTTAAAAAAATATACACTGTATCTGACTCTATCCTTATTAGTTGTTGACCTAGAGTTGGTTGGTCACCTTTTCTAAGCACTAATGTCCTCCTTTGTGGAAAGAGATTGATTATATCTACTTCATAGGGTTGTTCTAAAAAAAAAAAAAAAGGAGGAGGAGGAGAGTGAAAGGAGAAGCTGAAAAGTAGGTCAGGGCCACGTGGTGAGGGTGCTATGCTATGTGGGGTAGGGGGTAGTGGGGTGGGGGAGGCACTACAATTTTAAGGAAGGAGTTGATGTGATTGAAAATTATCTTGCTCTGTCATCCAGGCTGGAGTGCAGTGGCACAATCTTGGCTCATTGCAACCTCTGCCTCCCAGGTACAAGCGATTCTCCTTCCTCAGCCTCCCTAGTAGCTGGGATTACAGGCGCGTGCCACCATGCCCGACTAATTTTTCTATTTTTAGTAGAGACAGGGTTTTGCCATGTTGGCTAGGCTGGTCTCGAACTGACCTCAGGTGATCTGCCTGCCTTGGTCTCCCAAAGTACTGGGATTACAGGTGTGACCCTCCGTGCCTGGCTGAAAATTGCATTTTAGAAAGAACATCAGGTTAGCAGTATGGCGAATGGGTTGAAGCTGGAGGTGGGCTGGGAAGAATGGAGGCAGAAAGTTATTCTACAGTGTTGAGTTTTCTCCTGTTTTCCCAAAGGAAACTTACTGGAGAGTTGAAAACTCTTTCTTTGCTCAGCTTCTGAATTCTACAGGTGCAGGCCCAGGATGAGAGGAACATGCTTGGATATCTTGGAAGCAGGCTAGTCAAATAGCTCAGAGAAGACTATTTATGGTAGAAAGTTCTAGGTTCAAATCTTGACTCCATCCTTATTAGCTGTTGACCTAGAGTTGGTTGATCACCTTTTCTAAGCACTAATGTCCTCCTTTGTGGAAAGAGATTGACTATATCTACTTCATAGGATTGTTTTAAGGGTTAAATTATGTAATGTAGGTAAAAGCATGTAGCACAGAGTCTGTTTAGTGCATATGTTTAGTGCTCAATATATTCAGGCCATTATTACTGAGAGGAACATATTTCCTAAATTTATTTTCAAGGAAGTTCAAGAAATAGGATGCTTTGTTTGTTTCAGTGAATCCTGTGCATCTTCAGACTACATTCTGTGTTTGTTCTCCATTGCACACAAAAAAAGTCTTCTTTAAGGATTTCAAAGTCCCTTTCCTTCCTGTAAAGGCATAGGGGAAAGATCATGAGCTTTAGAGTCATAAGAGCTAGTGTCAAATCCCTTCTCTACTAGCAATCATTAAAAAATTAACACATAGGTCTAGGCAATGTTCTAAGTCTTTAACATTTACTGATTCATACGATCCTGCAAACCAAAGCAATCCTATGAGGTAGGTCCTATTATCATTTCTATTCTACAGACAAGAAACCTAAGGCACAGAGATACTACACAACCTGGTCAAGGTATACAGTGTTGGGATGTGAACCATGCAGTCTGGTTCCAGGGCCTGTGTGTTTGAGTGTGCTGCTGTAGATCCAACAGATTTCCAAGATTGACTAAGGAATGGGAAAGAAGGAAGGGGGAGGAATCACAGATGACACAAAGGCTTTAGGCTTGAAACTGGGTAGCTTTAGGTACCATTGTATGGGCTGAGACACATACTAAGGCAGAGCAGGTTTGGGAGGAAAGAGAATTAGTTCCTTGTGACACATGTTGAATTTGAATTCTTCAGGTGATAGCCATGAGCAGATTTTTTTTTTTTTTGAGATGGAGTTTCGCTCTTGTTGCCCACGCTAGAGTGCGATGGCGTGATCTCAGCTCACTGCAACCTCTGCCTCCTGGGTTCAAGGGATTCTCCTGCCTCAGCCAAGTAGCTGGGATTACAGGCATGCACCACCACACCCGGCTAATTTTGTATTTTCAGTAGAGACAGGGTTTCTCCATGTTGGTCAGGCTGGTCTCGAACTCCTGACCTCAGGTGATCCCCCTGCTTTGGCCTCCCAAGTGCTGGGATTACAGGTGTGAGTCACTGCGCCCAGCCCAGCCATGAGCAGATCTTTAGAGTATCGCTGGACAGATGGGTCTGGAGCTCAAGAGAGATTTTAACAGGAATTGTATATATTTGGGAGTCATTGGTATGCAGTCATGGAAGTAGATACGATGTCTTAAGAACGTTTAGAATTAGAAAAGAAGATGCCTTCCGGAGAACCCTGAGGAACATCAATACTAAGGGTCAGGCAAAGGAGTCATCACAATGGAGATGAGAAGGAGCAGCTAGGAGATGGGAGGGATAGGAGGGATACACAGGTATAGTATCTCAGTAGAAAGGCATTTCAAGGGGCAAACAGCGTCAAATGCTACGGAGACCTCAGCAAATTGAGGTCTGAAAAGTGTCCACTGAATGTAGTAACAAGGAGGTCATCAGTGACCTTGGAGAGAACTGTTTTGGTAAATTGGTAAGGGCAATAGTCAGAATGTGGAGGGCTGAGGATTGAATGTGGTGTGACGATGTGAAGGCAACAAAGAGAATTTTAGCAAGAAGATTTGCCTGTGAAGGGAGGAGAGATATCTGGAGATGGCTGTGGAATGAAGGAAAAATTTATTTAATTAATTGACTTTTACAAAGCAAAAAATTTGAGAATACTTAAATGCTAATGAGGCTGGTCTGAAGGTAGTGTTATATCAACTGATTGTTCACTGTCAGTTATAGATTGAACTCCTTGTTCTACTCTTTTTTAAGATTAAAAAAATTTTTTTTAATGCTAATGAGGAGAACCTAGGATAAACTGAGAAGCTGTAAAAACTGGAGAGGGAATGATTGGAAATGTGGAGGGGGCAGATCAAGAACTAAGACAAAGAGTTTAGCCTGAAGAGTAGGAGGGAGTTTTTTCTTTGTAATGTGAGACAAGGTAGCAAATGTAAGAAGCCATGTTTCCTCATTTCTGCTTCTCAGCAGAATTTCACAAAGCCCCTGACCGTAACAATGACACACCGCTATCCTGAAAGATGCTATGACGACAAAACAGGATAAAGCACACGGCCCCCAATGTCTCTTGCCTGAGTCAATATAGTCCATAAAAGATAAGTGACCTTAGTCCTTGCCTTTCCCTGCACATAAGATAACATCTGACAGAGTTAGTGGTTCTGCTTCTACCATGTATAACCAAATGTACTTTAGAGATCTATAACCAGATGTACTCTTAACACCCAAGCTTTGATGTGATTTTGCATGTACTGAACCTCCACCTCCTATATATAAGCAATGGGCTGAAACACTGTGCAGGAGCAGTCTGGCAACCGCTCCTGGGCTATATGTAGTCCTTGCGCCTCAGTAAGACTTCTGGATAAAACTAACTTTAATTCTTTAAAAGCTTGATTTTTTTTTTCTTTAGTTAACAGTAACAAGGGAGAAGAGAGGAATGAGAAGGAAGATAAGATTTTAGATTCAGTGGTGGGAAATTGAGGGAGTTCTTGATGATTTTCTCTCCCAAGTAGGAGGCCTTATCACTTTCAGAGTATGGGAGACAGTGGAGTCAGTTAAAACAAACTCAATAGAGTTCAAGGCTGAACCGATTGAATAAAGAGAAGAAATTCCAGGCACTGTGTGAGGGCCCATTAATTAATTCACTGTGGCACCAACCTGCAGAATTGAGTGTTTTCTCCAGGTAAGTGGTAAGTTTGAAGAAAGTAGAGAGCTATAGAGGGCCTAGAGTTGAGGTTTTGACAGGTGGGCCCAGTGAAAGACAATGGGAATTACAGATGAAGATATTGGTAGGAAAGGGGCTAAAATGATGGACAGTGCATGGAGTCTAGCCAAGGATCCAGGAGCAGGCAGAGGGGAGCCGGTAAAGCAAGGGTAGTGAGTTCAGGGACTTTAAATTCTAGTTAAAGCTTGTCCTCTGTTGTCTCTCGCTTGCTCTGATGGAAACCCGCTGTTATGTTGTGAGTTGCCCTACGGAGAGACCCATGTAGAAGGAAACTGAACCACCGAAAAACTGAGGCTCTTAGTCCAACATCTTGAGAAACTGAATTCTGTCAGCAACTATGAGTGAGCTTGGAAAGCAATCTACCTTCAGTCAGAGGAGGACCTTCAGATGAGACCACAGTCCCCTTCCCAACTCCCCTTGACACCTTGACTGCAGCTTTATAAGAGAAGACCTGGAGGAAAAGGCAGGCACCCAGCCCAGATTCCTTACCCACAAAAACTGTGAGATAAATGCTTATTGTTTTCTTTAGTATTTAAGTTTTGGGGCAAATTGTTATGCAACTAATACAAGATATAAGATAATTAACTGAGTAAGAAGGGAAAGAGGACAGCAGTTATGATCAAAGACAAAGTGTTTGAGTTTACAATCGTACCTATCAAGTTGTGGTGTTTTATAGAACGTCCTAAATTGGTGCAGAGGTCAAGTTTACTGAAGATGAGGTCAAGGAGCAAAGAGGCCAGGGTATGGGATAAGTCATGCTCATAGATATTGAAGTATTTCAGGATTATTGGCTGAAGACCGTGCACCAAGTGTTAACAATTTCAATGAATGACAGGGTAGAAATAGGGGTACGGTAGATGAAAAGCCACGAGATGGAGAGGAGTATAATCAGATGGAACGAACTTCCACAGAGGTTTTTTTTTTTTGGAAAAGGGTGGCAAATTAGGGATCTAAGACGGTGACCTCAAAACTTTACCCTGGGATATGTTTAGTGTGGGAGAATAAATTTACAATCTTTTAAGAGAACAGGGGGCCGGGCACTGTGGATAATGCATGTAATCCCAGCACTTTAGGAGGCCAAGGTAGGAGGATAGCTTGAGCTCAGGAGACCAGCCTGGGCAACAAAGTGAGATCTCAGCTCTACAAAAAAAAAAAATTAGCTGGGCGTGGTGGCGCGGACCCGCCGTACCAGCTCCAGCTACACAGGAGACTGAGGCAGGGGGATCGCTTGAGCCCGGGAATGTCAAGACTGCAGTGAGCCGTGATCGTGCCCCTGCACTCCAGCCTGAGCGACAGAGCGAGACTTTGTCTCAAAAAACCCACAAAACCAGAGAAACAAAAAGAACTGCAGGGGAAGTACTGTCTTCGGTGTAGAGCCAAGTTTTATGATTAAATGACATAACACATGCAAGGTCCTTGGTTCCACATAGTGGGCACTCAACGAATATTAGTTCTCGCTAAACAGTCACTTAAATATTTGTAGGCCCTGGCTCTCCCGTTCCTTCTCCCACCTTTTTACTGGGGCTAGGGAAGGTATCCGGTGGCTGGAGACGCTTCACACTGGGTCGGGGAAGAGCGTGAAGCGAGGCTTTTCCCTAACGCCACGGGAGCAGCTGGGAACAGACCGAAGAACGAGGCGAGGGTCACTCTCCCCTATATTCGTGGCACGTCCTTCCTCTAAGAGACATTTATTCCTCCCACCAACAAACATTAAAGGAACGCCTCACAAGTGCTAGACCCCAGCGACACAAACAAGACCAAGACACACTCTCTGACTGCAACTAGGGCGCGCGGCCGCGTGGCAGGTCAAAGCCCACATCGGTAGGAGGTTCCACAAAGCGCTGATTTTTCCAAGTTCTCTCCATACTTTTAGCCAAGGTAAAATGTCGGAAGTCGAGTGGAGCGGGTACGGAGATTCCTCCAGGACTCTGCCTGCGTGGCTCCACCCTCCCAGGCCGCATTCCCGGGTACAGAGGCGCCCACCTAGGTGGGTAAACAAGTGTGCGCCCCCGAGGCCAGCGCGGAGGGGCGTCATGGGCGGGGTCAGGCGGGAGGGCGCGGCTGGCTCCGCCCCTGGGGCTCCCATGGCCCCCCGCGCCCCGCGGCCAGATGCTGACGTGTCCTTTCCTTCCCACTACACTTCCCGACATTACCTACTCAGGCTGCCCCGGAAGTTCCGCCCCATATTTAGCCCATCCTCGCAAATCAACTCTTTCAGCGCTTCCTGGAACTCGCCACCGTTTTGGGGACCAAGGGGCGGGGCTCCGCGAGCAGGGTGCCTATTGGTCTGAGGTCCGGCGGGCTCTGGGCGCTAATTGGCCGGAGGGCGGTGGCGCTCTGGCACGCTTGCGCGGCGAGTAGAACGTGTGGCGGCGGCGGAGATCGCGTCTTTTTCGCTCCGTGTCCCGCTGCTGCTCCTGTGAGCGCCCGGCGAGTCCGTCCTGTCCACCGTCCGCAGCTGGTAGCCAGCCTGCCCCTCGCCTCGACTCCCTTTCACCAACACCGACACCCACATTGACACCTCCAGTCCGGCCAGCCGCTCCACTCGTTGCCTTTGCATCTCCACACATGGCGTCCTCCGCGCAGAGCGGCGGCTCCTCCGGGGGACCCGCGGTCCCCACCGTGCAGCGGGGCATCGTCAAGATGGTGAGAACGGGCCCCGGACACCGACCCCTCTGCCTGCCTTCAGGCGGGAGTCAGGCATTGACTCCACCTCCCGCCAGCCTGCTCCGTGTCCCAGATCCCCTTTCCTCTGCCCCCTTCCTCACTTTTCGTTGATTCTCCGAATTCTCTCACTAGACGGAAGCAGACACGAAGTCCCCTTGTTCCTTGCCTCCCGGACACCTTGACATCAGGGGTCACAGTGATTTCCGAGGTTGCGGCATTCGGATCTCCTGTCTGTTTACCAGGACAGATCGATTACTGATTGATTAACAGAGACAGTTCGTTGATATCTGTCCTCCCATCCCCCGTCTTTCTGTTCATTTTGACATATGCTGAGTAGTTAGCAGTTTTTCGAGATCCTGACATCGTCTCTTCTCTACGAGTACTTGGTCATCATGAAACTTTTCTGTTCCCACAAACGCTGTTACTTGACTCCCAAGTTTTCTCACTCTGTGGGCCTCTTTTCCTCTCTTACCCTCCACCTCTTGTGTCGACCTGAAAGCTCCTGATCTGTGTGTACTTTTGACTTCTAAAAGGTTAGGCCGGCAAGAATCTTAGTAATCATTATTGTTCTCCCGTCCCTTAAAGATAAGGAGCTAGGCTTGAAGAAGGCAAGTGACTTGCTTAAGGTCACATGGTGATTTGGGTTGGAGCCATAGCAAGAGCCCAAGTGTTCGGATTCCTGGTCTAGTGCTCATAGCATTATAGATTCTGCCTGATTTTATATACCCTCAACTTTTTGAAAATTCTTGAATTTTGAATTTGAACCTGCAAAGTTTATTTTTACAATTTACTCCTAGCTCCATGATAATTTGATAATATAAATTCAGTTTATCACCTGCCCGCAGTTTTTCTCCCCAAAACCCTCCCAAATCTTGAAACCTGACATTTCTTGGTTTTACCAATTTTCTGGTTTATGATGACTGTAAACTTTTAGATGTCGTTTCATACTGCAGTTCTGACATTTCTATCTGCAACAGCAAATATCCTTTGTGATACTTTCTCCTAAAGCTCCACAAGTTTTGCTGTTGTAGAAAGTTTTGAAAAATTCTATTTTAGGCCCGGTGCGGTGGCTCATGGTGGTAATCCCAGCACTTAGGAGGCCGAGGTGGGAGGATTGCTTGAGGCCAGGAGTTGGAGACCAGCCTGGGCAACATAGCAAGACCCAGTTTAAAAAAAATTCTATCTTATTATCCTGTTATCTTTCACAAGATTAAAATGTTCTGCAGCTTATGTGTGTGTAAAGCTGATTTTAAGATCCCCTCGCCCACTTCCCATGTGCTCATTTCTTAAGGTAATAGTCTGCCACCAGCCAAGATTCTTGGGATTTTCAATACTGCCTTTTCCTTTTGTTTATGTATAATGGAGGGTCAGAACTGATCTGAAACTGAATGAGAAGAGAATTTCCAAGATCCGCATATATTTTCCCTCTGAAATACTGACCTGACCCATGAAAGGATTATCCTAAAGTGGCTCTTGTCTCATTATCTTTTTCATTTGCACTGATCTTCTCTTCACCATAGGAACAAAAACGTCTCTTGGCTGTCCGGTGTTGGATTTGGCAGTAAGAAAGAGTGGATCTTTCTGAGATTTCTCCTTGCTGAGGTTTAAATTGTTCTTAAAGGTCTCTCTCATTTGTGGAATGGGAATAGAATGAGGCTGAACATAGTTTTGTTTCCGCCAATGCTGGAGGCTTTTAGGGCATCTGGATTCTATGCGGTGACTGCCCACAAATTACCCCCATGGATACTGAATATCACCAATTACTTGTTTATTGTCATGTCTTGTGCTGAGTATTCTGCTCATATTGTCTCATTTGTAATACCTAACAAGTAGATAATGATTATCAGCCACATTTTACAGATGTGTAATTTGAGGTTTAGAATGAATAGTTTACCCAAAGACAGGTACCTTATATTGGTAATAAGAGGCAGAGGTGAGACTTGAACCCAGGCCTGTCTGCCACGGCACATGCTCTTCAATATCATGCATGATGTTTCTTGACTTCGTGACTCCAGGGTATTACTTTATAACATGGAGGGTGGGGCCAGTGATGCGTAACCACAAATTGCAGGATAGTGAAGCTGTCTATAATTGAGAAAAGATTAGTTGTTACTCCTTGTCTTGTCTGGGAGCTGCTATTATGGTAAATGACTTCATTTGGTGCTTATGGTCTTCACATAGGAGTATGGTGTGGAAGATGATTGAGTCTGGGAAGTGGCATATACAATTCAGTGATTTGAGCCATCTGTACTGAGTATGGATTGCACTGCCTTCTCTGACCACACTACAGGGGATGGGTGAGTTACAGGCAGGGATTAGGGGAGGAAAGCTGAGTGAACTGCAGAGTGACAGGCAGATTTGTGCCAGGCTTAGAAGCCTTGTCTGGAATGAAAAATTGACCACTGGCAAATTGCTCTGTGTGAAGCTCTTCTGCTAAGCAAAGTTGTATTTTCCTGTAGAGTAATAGTTTCCATTGGTACTAGGAACTGCTTTGCAAGAACTCTACAAAGGAAGATGGAGGTCTGTGACAGATGAAAGTGAGAAATAGTTTGATGAATAGGAAAACAGGAGACACTACTTTTCTGCCTTTTGGGAGAGAGGTAGAAATTGGAACACTCACCTACGCTTTTCATTGTGAACTCTTTGGATTTATCTGGACTCAGGCTGAGCTGAAGGTCTGAAATCATCTAGGGTTGAAGTTTGCTGCTGTAAAGAGGAATAGTCCTTCCTCTTTTTTGGCAAAAGAAAGTGTTGTAGGGCCGTGAAAGGCACAAGTTTCTTCTGGTCTCTGCTTTGCTATCCTATTAAGTCCTACGTTATTTTGTTTAAGGTTGAAGAACTTGGGAATCCAGTTGTAAACACTTTGACCAATTTTTAAAAAACGAGGGTGATGTTAACACCTGTGTCTGCTATTGAGAGTTGGGGTGAAGGGACAGAGGTGGTTCTGGAATATTTAAGGAGGAAGTGGACAGTAAGTTGATACAGATATTTTGGAGTTGTTACAGAAAAAATCAGTAAGGATAATGGAAAAACTGAAGATGGATTTGTATTTTCTGAGTTGGGATGAGACTAGCAAGTATGTGGGTGGACAAAATATAACCCGGATAAATACATGTCTTCTATCAAATCAGATCTTATTTTCTTGAAACCCTGAAGGATTTAAAATCTGGGTTTCTTTGAATAATTTGCTTGATATTCTTTAACTGCAACAGAATATTGTCAGCAGATGTTAAGTAGATGAGGTTGGGAGAAGTTTTGGGGTACTTAGTATAAATTGAGTCACCCCCCTTAGCTTTGAAATGGCTATTTTCTCTGTTTTTACTGACCTGGTTTACTCTCTGTTCTTTTCTCTTTGGGTATGTTCACATGTCTTGTCAAGCATTCGCAACAGCAGAATGAATCTTGAATTCTTGAATCTTCTGTGCTTATCGGAAGCAGCCATGAAGGCAGCATATCTTATCCTGCTTATGGTGTGGAAGGCTGAAGGGAGGACGGACAGTGCCAAATCCCAGTTCCCATTTCACCTTACCCTCCCCCCACCCACTTAATTGCCTCAGAAGGGGAAAGGAATGCCTCTGCCAGTCTTTTGTTTTATACTAAGAACCATGATTCTCATTGGGTGACCAAAGCAAAGGGACACAAGGGAGGAAAGGGCCATAATTTTCTCCTTCAATGGGACTTGTGCTGTCAGGTTGTTGTAAAGCAAGATGTAGACTTCTTGCTGGGTAGCTTAGTGGAGATTGCTTCAGTGTACAGCCTCTAGGAAATGCCACCTATAATTCAGTTCATTATAGCTAAATGTTTCTTAGGTTTCTTTCTTTTTCTTTTCTTTTTTTTTTTTTAAGATGGAGTCTCGCTTTGTTGCCCAGGCTGGAGTGCAGTGGTGCTATCTTGGCTCACTGCAACCTCCACCTCTTGGGTTCAAGCGATTCTCCTGCCTCAGCCTCCTGAGTAGCTGGGATTACAGGCACGTGTCAGCATGCCCAGCTAACTTTTGTATTTTTAGTAGAGTCATGGTTTCACCATGTTGGCTGGTCTTGAACTCCTGGCCTCAAGCTGTCTGCCCGCCTCGGCCTCCCAAAGTGCTGGGATTACAGGTGTAATCTTAGGTTTCTGAACTAAGAAGTGTGTGTCTTTGAAAAGTTCAGTGGGGTCAGAGTAGTTTGTTGACCTGCTCTTTCTTACGTGTACTTAGCTCATGCAGGAATGTTGCGGGAAGTCAGGGACCCCAAACGGAGGGACTGGCTATGTTGAAATATTGGGGGTGGGTTCCCCCAATACAGGAAAAAACAAACAAAACCCACCTTTCCTAAGCTACTTAAAATACCCTTCTACTATTCCAAGGGATAAGGTAGCTGAATAACAATATTTTAGAAGGGCCGTTTATAAAGAAGTAGATAGGCTAGGATGGAAGGCTTTTCCCTGTGGTCTTAAAATGCCCATTTCCCAGCAGGTAAGCCTGGTAGCTTTTAATCAAGATTGTAAGTAAAGGAACACTAAGTTTTGACTGTATCTTAAAGGTTTTCTGTCATTTTTCTTTCAAAAGGAAGCATCCATCTGGCTCTAGTTATGTTAGCAGTGTAGTAACTAATGAAATAGAATCATAGCAATCATCCTTCCTTTCTTTCTTGAACAAATATTTATTGATCATCTGCTATCTGTCAAGCTCTGTCTGGGCATTGGAGAAACAGAATTTAAAAAGTAGATCAAATTTCTATCCTTATGGCTTATGGAGGAGTCAGACAATAAAGAAGTTAACAAGAAATAAGCATGATCATATAAGATAGTGATACCGGGTAAGGGACTGGGACAGAGTGGTTGGTAGTAAGGGAGAGGGTGGGTCCTTTGGATACTGTGTTTAGGAAAGACTTCTCAGAAGATGGCATTTGTGCTGAGATCTGATGGACATCAAAAACTAACCATAAAGGAAGGGCGTTCCTGGCCGAGGAAACAGCAAATGCAAAGCCCCTGGGGTTTCCACCATTGATGATTTATTTTTTATTTTTTATTTTTTTCAGTCAGGATTTCACTTAATTGCCAGGCTGGAATGCAGTGGCATAATCATGGCTCATTGCAGCCTTGAACTCCTGGGCTCAAGGGA
Source organism: Pongo pygmaeus (assembly GCF_028885625.2). Classification (NCBI taxonomy): domain Eukaryota; kingdom Metazoa; phylum Chordata; class Mammalia; order Primates; family Hominidae; genus Pongo; species Pongo pygmaeus. Next base: position 126,711,152 of record NC_072379.2, read on the forward strand.
TCCTCCTGCCTCAGCCTCCTGAGTAGCTAGGACTACAGGTGTGTGGTACCACACCTGGCTAATCTTTTATTCTTTTTTGTAGAGATGGGGTCTTGCTATGTTGCCCAGGCTGGTCTCGAACTCCTGGACTCAGTGGCCTTCTCCACTCTGGCCTCCCAAAGTGCTGGGTTTATAGGCATGAGCCACTGCACTTGGCCTGTGATTTATTCTTTAGTGTTTTGATAGTAGCTCTTCAGTTTTTTCACGTTCAGTATCCCATGTAAATAGTTTGGGTTTAACCTGAGTTATTATGTAATATATGTGTTTAAGGGTGATAAAAGGAAGAGAGGCAGTGGAGGTGGTAATTTTTATGGTACCCTGGTGAGATCAACAGCTGACATTAAGTACACTGAATAAATATTAAGAATGGGAGGCTGGGCACAGTGGCTCATGCCTGTAATCCCAGCACTGTAATCCCATCCCTGTAATCCCAGGCCGAAGGAGGCAGATCACCTGAGGTCAGGAGTTCGAGACTAGCCCAACCAACATGGCGAAACCCCGTCTCTACTAAAAATACAAAAAAAATTAGCCAGGCATGGTGGCGCATGCCTGTATTCTCAGGTATTCTGGAGGCTGAGGCAGGAGAATCACTTGTACCTGGGAGGTGGAGATTGCAGTGAACTGAGATCGAGCCGGTTGCCCTCCAGCCTGGGTGATAGAGTGAGACTGTGTCTCAAAAGAAAAAAAAAAAGAATGGGAGACTGATAAGAAAAAATACTTAGTCATATGCTTGTTTCTAATAGGATTAAGACTAAGATTTTCTGACTATCAGCTAGTCCTGTGTATTCCCAAAGTCACTATTTGTCTTCTAATGGAGGGAAAAACATGGATTAAAAAAGAAAATGCCAAAAGTAGGCTTTGTAAGAGCAAAATAGCATCTAGAACTTGCCATTGTTTATATTTCTCTTAGCATTTTGTTACTACGTCGAATTTACTGCTGCTCTGGCCTCTGGCAGTACTTTTTTGCCTAGCAAGCTTTAGTGAACTGTGTTAGTGAAAAACAAAGTAGCATGCTTCAGGGATCAAAACTAATTATCAGGTAAGAACTCACTTACGCATCCTGTGGCTCATTAACATGAGTGGGAACTTCTGAGGCCAGTGACTAGTGCTGGCAATAGTGGGCAAATGATTTGGTGAAGTCTATGCCCCAGTTTATTTGGAGGATGAAATTTGGGGAGCAAGTGAAAATTGTGGTTTCTGTTTGTAGGTTTAGCAGAGAAAATTGGCCAGGTTTTTGAATTCAGGTAACAAGGTATCTAAGGCCTGCTGTCCACTCACTTCTCAGCGTAGGCTAGCTATCCATCTGACAGGTGTGGTTCTAACAGGGGCATAGTAGATATCCTTTGGAGTCTGATCTTTGGATTTATTTCATTTCTCCAAGAAGCGCATAGGTACATACTGTAGGAAATTTTGTGCCTTATCAGGGAAAACAAATGCAGTGAAGGAACTCAACTCTTACTGGGCTTATCTGGCTTTTCCTCTTATTTCTTGCTGGGAGATGGATATACAACCCGGTTTCTGTTGCTACTTCCTCTCTTGGGAGACTGACATATGCTTTTTGCTTTTACAGCAGAAATTTATGTGGAATCACAGGTTGTGAACATTTGATATAGATGGAATGTTACGGGATTTCACTTACTTTCATTAGACTCAATATGATACATTAATGATCTTTTTCTTCACTCTAATGTTTAAGAAAAAAATGAACAGTGGTTTCAGTTGGCATTTTTTAAAAATTAGGAAGTTAAGCAACTTATGGGAAAAATAAACTAATTAAAATTTTGATGTCATTTTCAGATGCCATTTTTGAAATGTGTAATCTATGATATAAACTGGTTTGGCACATTTTCTTCACTTATATGCTTATCATGCGTGACTTAAGGTACCATCTCCTCTCTATTCCTCAACAAATTTTGAGGCTCTTTGAGTTCTTAGTTCTGTTTATGTGGCAAGTAGTCTGCTTGGGGTGGTCTTATAGCACCAACCTCATGTATATCAAGAGGAATAAAGGAGATTTAAAGAATCTGTGCTTAAAGTTAGTGATCTAATTTATTAACTTTGTCCCTGGAAAGCAGCATGGCAGAGAGAAGAGATCATTGGCCCAGAAGTCAGGGGACACAAGTTCTGGCCTGGGTGCTGCCATTTGGGTAATGTTGGGTAAGATATTCCACCTCAAACTCTTCTTTTCTCTAACATGAGGTTGCTGGATGCATTGTCTCTAAGCACTTTCCAGTCCCGTAAGGCTGTAATTTTATAAGAAACCCTGTGTTACATTTCATTTAGGCATGCTGAAACAAAGTTGAGAAATCTCATACCTTAACGGCTTGACTTTGAATTGCTGTTTATTTTGCATAAAGCAGGTTTTCTGTTCCTATTCTTTTTTTTTTTTTCTAATTTTTAGTTTGAGAAAGAAGATCAGTGGAAATATGGTTTTCCAGTGTGGAAGACCAGACAGTTAGAATGAGACTAAATGATTGAATGGTGGGGTGGAGAGAGGGTAGATAGAAGTAGGGGGAGTTCTTGGTTTCCTTTCAGTAGTGTATCATGATAAGCTAGTGGGAGTGTTGCTTGAGACCCAGAGGAACATGGTTCTGGTGGGTTTTATTCACCTAGTCCTATCTCTGCTTCAGAACACTGTGACATTTTCCTGGTAAAGCAGATCTTGACTTGAGAAGGGAAGGAGAGAGGGGCAACTTAGGGAGCCTCTGGCTCGTAGAGAGAGTCTATTCTTGCCCTGCTCTTTACTGGGAGACTGTGGTGGGAGTGTGGGGGCTAATAGGGTCCTGAGCTCTGTTCTTCTTGCTTGGAGCCAGGACTTTGGTTTTTGTTTAGTTTTGTTTTCAGATCTTTTTCACTTCCATTTAATGCACAAGTACAAGTTGAGTAGCCCTTATCTGAAATGCTTGGACCAGAAGTGTTTCAGTTTTTTGAATATTTGCATTATTCTTAGGGCTTAGCTTCCTTCATCTGGAAATCTGATATTCAAAATCCTCCAATGAGCATTTCCTTTGAGCATTATGTTAGTGTTCAAAACATTTCAGATTTTGGATTTTTGGATTAGGGATGTTCAACCTGTATAGGAATCATTTTAATCTATTCTTGGCAGTTGCTCACACAGTTTCTTTACTATTGAGTTTATTTTTTATGGTAAGCCTTCTTAAATCCTTTCTGGGAGTAGATTCATAGTGAGAGAAAGGAGCCCAGTGATTTCCTAAACAGGTCATCGCGTCAGGACAACCTAGAAGACGTTTCCCAGGCATTGAATTAGAAGCTCTGGGACTGGCCTGGAAAGGTCTATTTTCAAAAAAAGCCACTCCTAGGCTATTCGGAAAGAATCAGTTTGGGATTGATCTGGGGCTGGCATGTGAGATCCACTGATCCTGTTTAACTCCTGTACTGTTTGTAGTTGAAGGGGCGGGACATAAATGATAAATGAAATGTATGTATGTGGGGGTGGGTGCACCAGAATTTTATGAGGGGAGGATAGTGGTTTCTCTGTCTTCGCATTTGTCTTGATGGTTCCCAGGACGCTTTGTTTTTAATTTGTGCCTCAATATTGGGCTGGGGTCCTCAGGGTCCACTTATAGTGACTCAGATCCTGTTCCTAGGTCACAACTGACAGCTGAGAAGTTGTTTTATATGCCTGATTTAGGCCATATGCTCATTTTAACACTCATCTGCGACTTTTCCGTCTGTTTGCATAGATTCCCAGGATCTTCCTGTAATTTGGCACCAATAACTTGGCACATTATTTCAATGGAAGTCTTTAGTGTCATTTACAAAACTAAGATTTTAAATTCCTCACTTTCTGTTCTGCAATCCTGAGGAGCTTCATCCCTAGGCCTTTTGGATCTCTCCTGTTTCTTATTCATAGGCCCCATTCTTAACAACACTAAAACCCCAAATGATCTACTCAATGTTCTTAGTCTTTATATTCCACTAGCTTGTCTAATATGGAAGTAAAAATAATTCTCAGGTCTTATGAAGTCCTTATGATTAGGGGTCACATTTACAGTTCCCTTGATGGCCCTTTTTCATTTTGGTCACCAGTTTTCCAGTTTATCCTGGAATTCCTTCAAAGCATTCAGGTGGATGTCATCCAGTATTAGTAATTGAATAATTGGTATTTCTATACTCAACTTGCTGTTAAAATTTCAAGCAGTAGAGAGGTATGAAGTCAAAAACAAAAATCCCTGGCTGGGCATGGTGGCCCACGCCTGTAATCTCAGCACTTTGGGAAGCTGAGGTGGGTAGATCACTTGAGGTTAGGAGTTTGAGACCAGCCTGGCCAACATGGCAAAACCCCATCTCTACTAAAAATACAAAAATTAGCTGGGCATGGTGGTGCGTGCCTGTAATCCCAGTTACTCAGGAGGCTGAGGGATGAGAATCTCTTGAACCCGGGAGGTGGAGGTTGCAGTGAGCCAAGATAGCGCCACTGCACTGCAGCCTGGGCGGCAAAGAGAGACACAGTCTCAAAAAAAAAAAAAAAAAAAAAAAATCCTCTCTCTCTGCCCTCCTTGCCCCTCAGTTTTCTACCATTCATTCTTATCCTCCTCTGGCAATTTTCTTTTTGTAGTAAATTGTCATGACTATCTTTCTGTTGTAGATCTACCTCATTCTTTTTTAATGGTTGAGCGGTATTCCACAGTTTGGATGTATATTATCTATTTTTCTGTTGATGTATGTTGTTTTTAGCTTTTCATAATTCTAAGCACTATTGCACTGATTGAACTGTATGTCTTTGTGCTCTGATGCTAGCATTTGTATAAGATTCTAAAAGTGCGGCCACTGATACCTTTTTTGTAAGCTTTTTTGTTTTTGGTGGTGGTTGGGGTGCTTTACTTGTACCTTACCTGTTTATTTCTTACAGGTGTCATGTTAGATAAAATTTAGGGTAAAATACTGCTTAGTAGCTCATTACTCAATAGTTTTTTTTATGTTTGGTAGTTTTATTTCCCCAATAAGACTATTCCTGAAAGCCACTTTGCCTTTTCTGTGGAGCTCAGGGCCCAGCACCTGGGCCTTGGTAAATAATTACTGTTGTCCCTCGGTATTTGGTTCCAAGACTTCTCCAACCTCCCAATATCTGGAGATGCTCAAGTCCCTTGTATAAAATGGGATAGTATTTGCACATAACCCGTGCACAACCTCTTTTATCTTATTTTATTTTACTTGTTTTTGAGACAGAATCTCTCTGTCACCCAGGCTAGAGTACAGTGGCACAATCATGGCTTACTGCAGCCTCAACCTCCCAGGCTCAGGTGATCCTCCCACCTCAGCCCCCTGAGTAGCTGGGACTACAGGTACATGCCACCACACCCGGCTAATAAATTTTTTGTGGAGACAGGGTCTGCCTATCTTGTCTAGGCCGGTGTTGAACTCGTGGGCTGAAATGATCCTCCCGCCTCAGCCTCCAAAAGTGCTGGAATTACAGGTGTGAGCCACTGTGCCCAGCCTCCTGTATGCTTTAAATCATGTCTAGGTTACTAATAATACCTAATACAGTGTAAATGCTATGTAGATAGTTGCTATATTGTTTTTTAATTTTTTTATTGTTGCATTGTTACTCTGTTTTTTTCTTGAATATTTTTGACCCATGGTTGGTTGACTTTTTTTTTTTTTTGAGATGGAGTCTCGCTCTGTCGCCAGGCTGGCGTGCAGTGGCACAATCTCGGCTCACTGAAACCTCCACCTCTCGGGTTCAAGCGATTCCCCTGCCTCAGCCTCCCAAGTAGCTGGGACTACAGGTGCATGCCACTATGCCTAGCTAATGTTTGCTTTTTGTATTTTAGTAGAGATGGGGTTTCACCATGTTGGCCAGGATGGTCTCCATCTCTTTACCTCGTGATCCGCCCACCTTGGCCTCCCAAAGTGCTGGGATGACAGGCGTGAGCCACCACGCCTGGCCTTACTGTACTTCTTAATTGGTTGCCGGCCCCGCCAACCCCAGGTGTCTTAAGGTCTTAATACTGACAGGTGGAGTAGGTCCTTTTTGGCTTTGTTTTTATCTGCTTTCTCTGGGTTCTGGAGAGTTCCATGACTAAGGAAATTTTTGACTTCCTAAAGTGCAGATGACAGGTGGAGGTGAGAGGCAAAATCACGTGAGAGAAGTCTGACTTTTTTCTTATTTGCTGGCTCATAGCTCTTCCTCTTTTTCCTTTTTATTCTTGGATAAGAAGGTAGTGTGTGATATTGTGATGTAAAAAGAAATATATATCTGGTCGTAGTCTTCTTGGCACGGAGCTCCTAAAACTCTGGTCATTTCTTTTTTGCTTTTTTGGAGACAAGGTCTCTTGCTCAGGCTGGAGTGCAGTGGTGCGATCACAACTCACTGCAGCCTCAGCCTGCCAGGCTTAAGGGATCCTCTGGCTAATTTTTGTATTTTTTGTAGAGGTGGGGTCTCTCTGTGCTGCCCAGGCTAGTCTTGAACTCCTGGGCTCAAGTGATCCTCCTACCTTCACCTCCCAAAGTGTTGGGATTACAGGCATGAGCCACTCTGCCCAGCAAACAAGCCCCTTTGAACCACACTTGAGTTAATGAGTGACTCTGGGAAGCTCCTAAGTGTGAGTGGGGCCTGGTTGCTAGAGATCGAGTTCAGTCACTGATGGCCAGTGATTTAATAAATCATGCCCATGTAAGGTAACCTCCTTAAATGATGGGGTTTGGAGAGCTTTGGGGTTGGGGAAAATGGGGAGGTGCTGAGAGGGTGGTGTGCCCAGAGAGGGCATGGAGGCTATGCACTCCGCCCCCCATATGTTACCTTATGTATCTCTTCCATCTGGCTGTTCCTGAGTTGTATACTTTTATATAAATCTAGTTACTAGTAAGTAAGCTGTTTTCCAGAGTTCTGTGAGCTATTCTAGCAAATTAATAAACCCGAGAAGAGGCTCATGAGAACACACACCTAATTTATAGCTGGTCAATCATTAAGGGTGGCTTGAGCTTGGCATCTTCAGTGGGAGGAGTATTGTGGGATGGCACTTTTAACTTGTGGGATCTGACACTAATTCCAGGAAGACAGTGTCTGAATTGAATTGAATTGTAGAACACCCAGTTGGTGTCTGCAGAGAATTAGAGGATTGCTTGGTGTGGAAAAAACCCACACACATTTGGTATCAGAAATGTTTGTGTGACTATAGAAGAAAAACAAAAACAGTTTTTTGTCCTTTTTAGGGTGGTAGGTGGTAGTAAGAATGACAATATCTGGCACGGAGAACACTTGTTTTTTAGAGTTGTTTGGGGAGATATCATTGGACCAGGGGATCTGGTTTGCAGCCTTTCTGGATACTGGGAAGTGCTCATCCTAATCCTGGTATTGGTTTACCCAGAGTTTCCCAGGTGTCACATGTTTCTGTACTCCTGCAGTGGTTTTGACATATCGCTTTATTGAGTTTTGGAAATCTTTTTGACAGTCAACATTTTTTGGTTTTTTTTGAGACGGAGTCTCACTCTGTCGCCCAGGCTGGAGTGCAGTGGCGCAATCTTGGCTCACTGCAAGCTCCATCTCCTGGGTTCACGCAATTCTCCTGCTTCAGCCTCCCGCGTAGCTGGGACTGCAGGCGCCCGCCACCACGCCCGGCTAATTTTTTTGTATTTTTAGTAGAGATGGGGTTTCACCGTGTTAGCCAGGATGGTGTCGATCTCCTGACCTTGTGATCTGCCCGCCTCGGCCTCCCAAAGTGCTGGGATTACAGGCGTGAGCCACCGCGCCCAGCCGACAGTCAACAATTATTAAAATTTAAATAATTTTATTTTTAAAGGCAACTTAAATTTCACTATTGAAAATGGAAAGTCAATATTAAAGAAAAAATTATTCATGACACTTGTTAAAGATGGTAAGGCAGACTTTATTCAAGGAGGGCCGTGGTGATAGGTATAGGGACCACAGCAGCGGAGTCTTGCAGTGGGAAGGAGCGATTTAGAGGTATTTGTTTCCAGTCTCTGAAATAACTAATGTGATGTTATTTTCAGCCTTAGGAATTCTGTTCCAGGAGAGGGGGAATTACTGTTTTATAGCCTTTAATACAAGGACATTAAAAAAATTTTTGGTAAAAACCCAAAACAGAATCACTGTGCCAAGTGACATTTATCTGCTTGCCTATCAGGACTCTGTCACAGGTTTTAATGAGAAAAGTGGTGCATTCTATTCCTCCCTGTGTATAAGGTAGAGGGACACTCCCGAGTACCTGGGTCCTGAAATCCCGCCATGATCTATTATTGTGTGTGGTAATTACTTGCATTATTGCTCTTGGCAGGTGAGCCCTTTCACAGCCCAAAGGCCAGGAGGCTGCCTCTATCACTTAAAAGCTGAGTTATCTTGTTAAGGTGTTCTCTTGTGAGGGCTTTAGAATCTCCTGAGACCTCCCCACAAGCTCTCAGCAGGACACAGGTCCAGCTCCTGGCTAAGCCCGCCCTGCCCTTGTATTCGGCCCCTGAACCGTAGCTCTAGAGGAATAACTTGCCATTACATTACAAGTAAGGCGGTGTGGTGCTGCTAGCCCGGGCTGCTTGGTTTCCATTTAATCCTTAAGAGTTCCCATATTGGTGCTCTTAATGAAAGTTCTTAGAGTGGCATAATCCTGGCTCACTGCAACCTCCGCCTTCCAGGTTCAAGTGTTTTTCCTGCCTCAGCCTCCCGAGTAGCTGGGACTACAGGCGCTCGACACCACGACCAGCTCATTTTTGTGTTTTTAGTAGAGATGGGGTTTCACCATGTTGGCCAGGTTGGTCTCGAACTCTTGCTCAGGTGATCCGCCCACCTTGGCCTCCCAAAGTGCTGGGATTACAGGTGTGAGCCACCGTGTCCAGCCAGCAGTCCCCTTTTTACAGTATATCAAATTTCCCTTGTTACCCACTTCAGTAATGTTTTACCTAACTCATTTCTAACCACTTAATTGATTATTGCCTGTGAGCTGTCAAGCCTACTCTATTCTCAACCAAAACCACTCAAATCTATACAATATCCCTGACCACTTTGGAGATCTCTCAATTAACTGTTCAATATTCCGTTGTCTTCCCACTTTCCTCAGTCACTACCTATATCCTCCAAAGGGATGCTTGGTGTCCGAGCAAATGCTATCATCTCTTCTATGATTATATTGTCCACGAGTCTTATGTTTGTTCTTGCTTCCTAGGCAAGACTCTCTCAGATTTACCCCAAAGCCTGTATCTAATACCATGGTAACAAAAATACATCTGAATGCCTACACTGAGAGCAACGACAGAGTAACAGTATTTCCTTCCTGTCCCCTCCATGTACTGTGCTGTCTAAAAATATTACTCTGTTACCTTTGCATTTTGATCCAGACAGCCTGCATTTTAGAGACGATCAAAGGTGTGGGGACAGGAGGAGGAAGTGTTAGGATTTGATAAGGAAAAAAGGAAATAAAATTCAGCATCTTGCAGATTAACACAGAGAATTTCTCTTGGCATTCCCAAAGCATCTTTTCTGTTTGTTTCTAGTTTAGACTGGAGGACGTAGGCATTGTTGTTTATGTATTTATTTAACTAATTCTAATTTTTTTTTTTTTTTTGAGACAGAGTCTCTCACCCAGGCTGCAGTGCAGTGGCGTGATCTTGGCTTACTGCAACCTCTGCCTCCTGGGTTCAAGTGATTCTTTTGCCTCACCCTCCTGAGTAGTAGCTGGGATCACAGGCGTGTGCCACTGCATCTGGCTAATTTTTGTATTTGTAGTAGAGACAGTTTCACCATGTTGGCCAGGCTGGTCTTGAACTCCTGATCTCAGATTATCTGCCTGCGTCAGCATCCCAAAGTGCTGGGATTACAGGCGTGAGCCACCACGCCTGGCCTAACTTTAATTTTTTTTTTTAAGATGCCTGTGTTGCCCAGACTGATCTTGAACGCCTTGGCTCAAGCCATCCTCCCACCTCAGCCTCCAGAGTAGCTGGGATTACAGATGTGAGCCACTGCTCCTGGTTCTCAGGCATTGTTTTTGATAATACGATTCTTTTTTGAAAATAAAGACAGCCAACTCTTAAGAGTGAAGGGTTTGCGGCCAGATTGGAAAACTTCACTTAAACCGAAAGTAGATTTAATGGTCTTGCCTCTTATAGAAAGTTCTCAGTTACTTTAACTCTGAACGTCCATGACTTGTTTCTCAAATCTTGAGACACTAAGGGGTTTCTAGCTTTTCTGAATATAAAACCTAATTAGATCACATTTATTTATTTATTTTTATTTTTAATTTTTCTGTAGTAATGGGTCTCACTTTGTTGACCTAGCTGGTCTTGAAATCCTGGCCCCAAGAGATCTTCTTGCCTTGGCCTCCCAAAGTGCTGGGATTATAGGCGTGAGCCATTGCACTCAGCCATAGATCATGTTTATATGCAATTAAAAAAAAAACAAAACCATGAGATAATTGGCATAGGAAGGAAAAGGGATAGCTCTAAAACCCAAGATCTTTTTTGGGGCAGTAGTCTTTTTGAACAGCACACTCAGAAAGTTTGAATTCTATGATTTGAAAGCGTCTACCATTTTATTTCATTTGGAAAAGATAATGAAACAGTGCATGGATCACACAGAAAGATGTATGGTCCATGCAACATAATAATAGTTTGACATTCAAATTCTTAGAAGTTGTACGTGCATGGAGAGAGGGAGGACTGGGCTAGGGAGAGACAAAGTTTCAGAACCACCAGTGAGACCTAGTTCCAGTGATTTGTCTATCGTTGAGGCTCTACAACAGCCTTTAGTGTGTTTAGCATCTTGAAAGGTGTTTTAAAAAACTTCTTATTGTGAAATAATTTCAAACTTTGAGAAAAGTTAGAATAATAGAGATAACTCCTGTATCCCCTTTACCAAGAGTCCCTAACTGCCTTATCATCCTCTCTATATTTATTACATCCAATCATTATTCATTCACAGTAGTTACGTTCTATAAAGTTGCAAACACTGTGAATCTATTGAGTACTGATGGTTAGGTCCCTTCAAGCTTCTGGTCACATTTTCATCAACTGATCAATACCTGACCTTGTTCTATGCGCACGCTCCTGGTTTGTTTGTTTGTTTGGAGATGGAGTCTTGCTATGTTGCCCAGGCTGGAGTGCAGTGGCTCTTCACAGGCTGAATCATCATAGTACACTATAGCCTTAAACTCCTGGCGTCAAGTGATTCTCCTGCCTCAACCTCCTGAGTAGCTGAAACTACTTGCAGGTACCACTGTGCTTGGCTATTTGTGTACTTCTGTTTAAAGACACTTTATTTGATATATATTTTTGATTCTTTAACTTTGAACTCAAAGCCAATAGCACTATAACTCGTGACTGAATGAAGTTTATCTGTCACTTATCTGTTTTCTCTGTAAGGTACATCACAGCAGCTTTCTTGAGCTAGGACTACTAGACAGCAAGTCAGAACTACCCTTTGGGGCTATTTTAAACAGTGAAATCAACAGTAGCACTAAAATGTAAAAAATGTAGCACTAAATAGACCACATAAAGAACACTTGTTTACTGTGTGAAAGCCGAAACAAGAAGACAGAGCATTTCCCTGCTGGGAACGAGGACATAGGCAACTCAAATTTTTGCCACTTTGTGCGTGTACATGCCCGTAAATAACAGTAACAGTGCTGAGAGTATTGATTTGGGGGTTACAGATATATTATAGTGTGTAGGCAAATTTGAAAATGCAGAATCTGAACAGTGAGGATCTTGTGTATTTTTTTTTATGAATTATTTGAGAGTAATCTGCAGATATGGTATCCCATATACCATATCCCTTTAATACTTCTAACTATTGTCTTAAAACCGGGGATACCCATCTATAGGAATACAATAAAACCATCAAGATCAGAAATTAACATGGTTATGGCAGGTGCAGTGGCTCATGCCTGTAATCCTAGCACTTTGGGAGGCTGAGGCAGGAGGCAGGCAGATTACTTGAGGTCAGGAGTTCGAGACCAACCTGTTCAACATGGTGAAATCCTGTCTCTACTAAAAATACAAAAATTAGCTGAGCATGGTGGCATGTGCCTGTAGTCCCAGCTACTTGGGGGGCTGAGACCGGAGAATTGCTTGAACCCAGGAGGCAGAGGTTGCAGTGAGCCGAGATCGCACCACTGCACTCCAGCCTGGGCGACAGAGCAAGACTCCATCTCAAAAAAAAAAAAAAAAAGAAAAAGAAATGAACATGGATACAATACTGCCATCCAACCAGCAAACTCCGTTCAGATTTTGCCAGTTGCCCCAGGGTCACCTATTAGCTGTCATGTCTCTAGTTTCCTTCATTCAGGAATAATTCCTCAGTCTTTCCTTGATTTTCATGATCCTGACATTTTTTCCAAGAGTTACTTTATAGAATGTGCCTTGTCATGAGTTTGTCTGTTGCTTCCTTGTGATTGAATTTAAGACTGTAATTTTGGCAGAAATACCACATAAATGATACTAAGTTCTCCTCAGTGCACCATATCAGTGAGGCACACCATGTCACTGTCACATTACTAGTGTTGATAACTGATAACTGTAATTACTTGATTAAGATGGTGTCTGTCCACATGCACACGTATGTTTATTGCGGCACTATTCACAATATCAAAGACTTGGAACCAACCCAAATGTCCAACAACGATAGACTGGATTAAGAAAATGTGGCACATATACACCATAGAATACTATGCAGCTGTAAAAAAGGAAGAGTTCATGTCCTTTGTAGGGACATGGATGAAACTGGAAACCATCATTCTCAGCAAACTATCGCAAGGACAAAAAACCAAACACCACATGTTCTCACTCATAGGTGGGAACTGAACAATGAGAACACATGGACACAGGAAGGGGAACATCACACTCCGGGGACTGTTGTGGGGTGGGGGGAGGGGGGAGGGATAGCAGTAGGAGATACACCTAATGCTAAATGATGAGTTAATGGGTGCAGCACACCAACATGGCACATGTATACATTTGTAACCTGCACATTGTGCACATGTATCCTAAAACTTAAAGTATAATAATAATAAAAAAAAAAGACATGGGTTGATGACCCTTATAACATAGTTTTGCTTCAGTGAACAATGTAACTAGAGATTTCTTTTATTGTCCTATAAATACCATGTTTTCCTTGAAAAAAAAAAAAAGATGTCTGTCAGGTTTCCTCAGTGTAATTTTAGGTATAAGTATTTTATATAATAAGTATTTTATGTAATAAGTAATACATATTTTAACCTATTCATTATTTAATAATATATATCCTTCTGTAGGAGATAGCTAAACTATATATTCTATTATATATGATATATATCATATATAAACATATAATATATGATATATAATAGATATCATGTAATGTTATATATGATATATAACTATATTATATAGTATATATAAGTAATATGTAACTAGTACTTTGTGAGAAGCTATTTTGAGATTTTACAAATATCTTATTTATTTATTTTTTTGAGATGGAGTCTCGCTGTGTCGCCCAGGCTGGCTTACAGTGGTGTGATCTCAGCTCACTGCAGCTTTCGCCTCCTGGGTTTAAGCAATTCTCCTGCCTTAGTGTCTCGAGTAGCTGGGACTACAGACACACGTCACCACGCCCGGCTAATTTTTGTGTTTTTAGTAGGGACGGGGTTTTGCCATGTTGGCCAGGCTGATCTCCAACTCCTGACCTCAGGGGATCAGCGCACCTCAGCCTCCCAAAGTCCTGGGATTACAGGCGTGAGCCACTGCGCCCGGCCTCCATTAGTGATTCTTATTAGTGTGATTTGTTGGCACACAATTATTTTCTAATTCCATCATCAATTCTACATTTATTAGTTGTTGTTCAACTGTAATAGAGAACTTTCTCTTCCACATTTTTTATTCATGTATTTATTCAATGGATTATAATCTATTACTAATTATGTTGATTTTCAAGTTGTCCCAGTTTTGGCTAATGAGAGCTCTTGTAAGCTGATTCTTATGTCATTTTGTTATGTCCCCATTATTTGAGCACTTTCTTTTGACACAGCAAGGTATTCCAGGCTCATATTGTACTTTCCCTGCCCCAACCCTGCAATCAGCTGTTTCTTCAAGAAGCCTTGGTTCTATTTAGCAGAGAGGAGTTTTCCTTCCTTCCCTTTCCTTCTCCTTCCTTCTCCTTCCTCCCTCCCTCCCTGCCTGCCTGCCTCCGTGTCTCCCTGTCTCCCTGTCTTCCTGCCTTCCTGCCTTCCTGCCTTCCTGCCTTCCTCTCTCCCTTCCTGCCTTGCTCTCTCCTTTCCTGCCTTCCTCCCTCCCTTACTGCCCTCCTCCCTCCTTCCGTCCTCACCTGCATTCCTGCATTCCCTCCAAGAAACAGGAATGTTTAACCAAGATCTGGGTACTAGGTGTGCCCATTGCTGCTAGTGTATCATAGTTTTTGGGCCCTCTTGTTTAGTGGATGGAGCCAGGAAATATTTGTATATACAAACAACACACATATATCTCTCTATTTTTATATTTATCTGTATATATTAAAAAGCAAGGGTTTACTTCTAATTCAACAGGATTTTTTTTTCTGGCCTTTCTGTATCTGTAACTCCTCTCTGAGAAACCGAGCTCTCATTATCCTCCAGGTATGATTTGCTCAGTTCCCCTGTAGGTAACAAATCTGCTCACACTAGCTGAATCTTCAGCTTTCTGTGACCTGCCAGCAAATACTGGTTTAATCTTCAGGTCCTAGTACCCTGCCAGCTTGCGCTGACCAAGGGGAGTGTTTATAGCTTTTTTGACCTGTTGGTAGCTTAAAGTGATTTAGCCATAGGATTAATCACCCTTAAAATAAGGACTGCCTAGCATCTTAGCAGAAAATTAGCATCTCTTTTGTTTTTGGAGAAAAAAAATGCTTTGCTTTTAGGCACTTTTTTCTTTGAAATATTTCCAACTTCCTTTTAAACTTCTTGGAAGGCTTGAGCTGGGTTTATTTTTTTCCTCCAGATTTAATGTGCTTTTGGTATTTGTCTGGAATTGAAATAAAGTACTTTTAAAAATGATCTCCAGTTTTTCTGTGATATATTTAGTGTTTAAAACAAACACCTTATTTTGGCCGGGTGCAGTGGCTCATGCCTTAATCCCAGCACTTTGGGAGGCCAAGGCAGGCAGATCACCTGAGGTCAGGAGTTTGAGACCAGTCTGGCCAACATGGTGAAATCCCATTTCTATTAAAAATACAAAAACTAGCCGCACTTGGTGGCACACGCCTGTGGTCCTAGCTACTTGGGAGGGTGAGGCATGAGACTCGCTTGAGCCTGGAAGGTGGAGATTGCAGTGAGCTGAGATCGTGCCATTGCACTCCAGCCTGGGCAACAGAGTGAGACTCCATCTCAAAAAAACAAAGAAAGCCTTCCTTTTTTTTTCCTTATTAAAACATGTTTCTTCACTAGAGGTTTATACATTTACCCCAATAGTATATGTTTGATTCCTTTTTCCCATCAGAATGTTGTATTTATGAGTTGTGATAACTGTTAGACCTAAATTCTCAGTGGCTGTTCAGAATCAAACTTCTTGATTTTTAGTGTATACGTTTAGATGCATGCTCCAGAAATTCTGGTTTCTCTGACCTGTTAGTATCGTTATTCAAGAAAATAATATGTAGTAGTTAATCTTATTGAGTGGTTTGGTGCTCTAGTCTGTCTTTATGCTTTGTTTTCTCAGATTACAACACTTAAGGAAATTCAGAAATGCTCTTTTCTGAAGGGGAACATGGGAAGAGAAAAACAAACACTGATCACTGCAGTAACTTTCCCTTACCTTTAATAGCCTGAGTACTTGACCCTTGCCATTCGATAGAGGAGAAAGGCCCCTCTATATAGTGATACTCTTTTTTTATGTCCTGGAGTCAGTTAATTTTTGCTTCCTCCTCTGGTAAGTTAACACATAATTGTTACCTATACTGAAAGATTTTCTTTCAACAGCTGGGCTGGATTTCTCTTAAATGACACTTCACATTTGTCTACTATGTGCAGTTAGTTCTTCCTGAGTTGTTCTGTCTTATTTCTGAGTAAATAAGCCTTGATCTCCCAGGTCCTTGGCAACAGCAGAGCTCAGCGTGAGGTAGTGAGGACTTGGCCTTGCAGAGGACCATTGTCCTGGAGACAGTCCTGACCCTGGTTTCCAGGAGGTTGAGTGAGTTCCTTCATGGTGAAGGCTTCGATTGTGAAGTCTAAGCTACAGTCTTGATTGTGTTCTTTTATGTAAGTCATCGATATTTTGGCTCATGATTCTCATATCATAGATTTAGTATTTGGGGTTTATTAGCAAGTACACTGGGAAAACCTGTGTTCTAGCCCTCATGCCATCTGACTGTGCCATAGTTTTCTCATCTGTAAAATGAGGATAAGGGTCCCTGTCCTGCTTCCTCAGGGCGTTGTTGTGAGGATGAGGAGAGGAGGAGAGCAGGGAAGGAAGGGAAGAGAGATTAATGTTCCTTTAACATTTATTGAATTACCTTCTTGGTTTCAGGGAGTCAGGGATCTTATGTAATAATCCAAATAACCAAGAGGAAATAGTGGTATTATCTTTATTTATAGATGAAGGAATATCACAGAGTTCAGAATGATTTTCACTTGAGTTTGTGTTCAAACTCAAGGCTGTATAATTTCAGAGCTCATGGTTGTTCCAATTAGCCACACCATCTGAGGCTATGATTGCCAAGACAGTTTGTCAAGTATGAAGTTCAGTACAAACTTAAGAGATGATACTTATTACGTTCACCCCAGAGGATAGATATTTGGACATAGGTACTTAAATCTACTTTCCTAGTGAGTGGGTATCTTAACTGATAAATCAAGGGAATTAGAGATTACAGGTTATTAGTCAAAATCTGACAGAATTCAGTGGTGAGAGAATTTCTGTGACTTTGATATTTTCTTTCTTTCTTTATTTTTGAGATGCAGTTTCACTCTTGTCACCCAGCCTGGAGTGCAATGGCCTGATCTCGGCTCACTGCAACCTCCGCCTCCTGGGTTCAACCAATTCTGCTGTCTCAGCCTCCCGAGTAGCTGGGATTACAAGCGCCTACCACCATGTCCAGCTAATTTTTGTATTTTTAGTAGAGACGGGGTTTCACCTTCTTGGCCAGGCTGGTCTCGAACTCCTGACCTCAGGTGATCCACCCGCCTTGGCCTCCCAAAGTGTTGGGATTACAGGCGTGAGCCACTGCACCCGACCGTGATATTTTCTTCTATATCTCTAGAGGAATGTCCATCTTTTTCTGTTGTACATACTCTTCCAATCTTTAGAGCAGACCACACTTTGAGCCATTTCTTATAACAACAATGTTGGCTATATTTATTTTGTCCTTGGGCTGGGCTCTGTGCTAAGTGCTTTTATTTTGTTTAGGTTTCATAACAACTCTTTATTTTATTTTTATTTCAGCAACAGATTGACAAACTGGATCATAACTTATATATATTCTTATGTATTTATTTTATAAATGATGAAACGGAGGCTAATGGAGCCAATTAAATAACTTTCAAAGGTCACTGCTGACATTGGTTTGATTCTGAAACTAAATTCTTATTGCCATATACTGCGGCTCTTTCTCTGATTATAAAAACGAGCAGTTTGTGTAACTTGAATTGGTCCAGAATTTATTTTTGCCATGCACTTGCTATTTAGACGACCATAAAACTAGTTTTCATCTCACTCGCTTGTCATAATGCTTTATATCAGGGGTTGGCAAACTTACTCTGTAAAGGGCCAGGTAATAAATATTTTAGGCTTTGCCAGCCATATGGTCTCTGTCACAACTACTCAACTCTGCCATTCTAGTGCAAAAGCAGCCCTAGACAATACATAAATGAATGAGCTTGATGTGTTCCAATAAAACTTTATTTATGGACACTGAAATTTGACTTTCATACTCTTTTGCATGTTACATAATCTTCTTCTGATGTTTTTCCAACCTTTTAAAAATGTAAAAACCATTTTTAGCTCATGGACTGTACAAAAACAGGCAGTAGGCTGGATTTGGCTAGTAGGCTGTAGTTTACCAATCCTGCATTTTATCGTTTTGAAGTTTTCTTCTTTGCGTCTACTTTTTGGGTGTTCTTTTGTAATATTGGACTCTAAGTTAGCTTGCCTTGCAGATGGTACAGTTTAATAAATGTTGGTATGATTTGGGACAGCCAGCTCATGGAAGCTTTACTTGCTTAGTGATTTGGTCTCCAACACCTGTTCTACTGGCACATATAAACAGAGATTTTAATTGGGAAAAAGATTTAATCAGTAGGTAACCTCAGATACCATTTTAACAGAAATCAGCTCCCAAATGCTTGTTTGTATGTGTGGCATAGTGGAATATCAGGATTGGGAAACTTCAACCCCAATCCTTGCTCTACTGTCAATCCTGGTTATTTTAGGCAAAAGTTACTTTACCTCTCTTGCTCTCAGATTTCTCAGCTGTAAAATAAAAGGGCCCAGATTAGATGCTGTCTTTATGTGAAGTCTCTCTGTAGATGATTGTTATGGTCCTCCTGAGATTTAAACTCCGTATATGTAAACTGCGGCCCAATTTTTGGCACAGTTGGCTCGGGAGCAGCAATTTGTGCTTGTACCTGTTGGGTCTGCAAGTGTATCCAGAGCCAGTGAGTCAGCACTGCCATGAGCTCCTGGGCTTCCGGTTCATTGGGTTTAAATGTTGGGCCCTCTAATTTAGGTTTGCCTCTTGTTCTTGCCAGGGAAAAAAACAAAAAGCAACACAAAAACACACACGCACACACACACAAAACAAACAGAAAACTGGCTGTGTTGGTGAGTATTCAGGGAAAGGCCTCCCAGACCACACAGCTTATGTTGTTTTGGGATTGCTTGCTTTGTCTAAATGACTTTTTAATTTTCAAGAGATGATTCTTCCTGTGGAGGCAACAGCTCTGGCTGCCAGGAAGCTTTTTCCTGGTATGCTTTTTGAAATATTCCCCAATTGAGTTTCCTTTTAGTTACTCTTGCTTTCATTCAGTTTCTTTAAATGTTTTCATTTCATTAAAGGGGATCCAATAGGACCAAACTTTGCCTCCTCTTTTTACAGCAGCTCCTTCCCCATCCCCTGATGGTATTTTTAGTTGTAGAAAACACCTTGTCCAGAGGGGAGTCCCTGGCCTGCTTCTTTGCCACTCTGACGTAGAGTCCCTGCATGTGCAGCCTTTGGGTTGTGGCAGTTGAAGAATGGCATCATGGACCCTTCAGCTCAATGACTTTCCTGGTTCTCCTTTCTGTGTGACACACAGGATCCTCGCTATATTGTTTCTGAGAAAAAGCTTGTATTGCTTCTGGCCATTTTCATCCTATTTAGAGCTTTGTAGATTTCACTGAAGTTCTGTCTTTTTCCTGTGGCTTCCTACCTAGTTATTTCTAGAGGATTTGAAGGTTTATACTTATAGCCTCTTCTGGGGTGAGTCACCATGCCTGACTTTTGCTTCTCAGTCAGCTGCCATTTAAGAAAAAAATTTCGTTAATGTTTTTCAGCTAGCATCTAATCTTCCTGCAAGAATATGGAAGTCTCTATAGTAAAATATACATTTTATGTCCCCATGTTTTTGTACTTCTGTATTGGACCTTAAAATTTCTTTTTTAGATATAATTAACATACCATAAAATTGACACTTTTAATGTATATAATTCAGTGGCTTTTTACTACAATCATGTAACAATCACTACTAATTTGGAATATTTTCATCACCTCCAAAGAAATCTGTATCCATTAGTATATTCCCCACTCTCCCTTCCTGTCAGTCCCTGGGAACCACTAGTCTGTTCTGTCTATGGATTTCCCTTTTCTGCACATTTCATATAATGGGAACAGTTCAGTATGTGGCCATTGGTGTCTGGCTTCTTTTACTTAACATAATGTTTTCAAGGTTCACCCATGTTGTAACATCAGTCAGTACTTAATCTCTTTTTATTTCTGAATGGTATTCCAATTGTATGGATATACGACATTTTATCACCAGTTGACAGCTGTTGATGAACATTTATTGTTTTCTCTTTTTTTGGCTATTATGAATGATGTTGCAATGAGCATTGGTGTACAAGTTTCTGTGTGGGCATATGTTTGTATTTCTCTTGGATATATACTATTGGGGAACCTGCCCCTGATAGTCACGTAGGTTCTTTTCTATTTTCCCTAAGCGTTGGCCGGTTTGAGAAATAAAGGGACAGAGTACAAAAGAGAGAAATTTTAAAGCTGGGCATCTGGGGGAAACATCACATGTCGGTAGGTTCCGTGATGCCCCCTGAGCCATAAAACCAGCAAGTTTTTATTAGGGATTTTCAAAAGGGGAGGGAGTGTACAAATAGGGTGTGGGTCAAGAGATCATGTGCTTCACAAGGTAATAAAATATCACAAGGCAAATGGAGGCAGGGCGAGATCACAGGACCACAGGACCGGGGCGAAATTAAAATTGCTAATGAAGTTTCAGGCACCATTGTCATTGATAACATCTGGAGACAGGGTTTGAGAACAACCGGTCTGACCAAAATTTATTAGGCGGGAATTTGCTCGTCCTAATAAGCCTGGGAGCGCTATGGGAGACTGGGGCTTATTTCATCCCTACAGTCTCATAGAAAATGGCCACACCCAAGGGGGCCATTTTAGAGGCCCACCCTCAGGGGCGCATTCTCTTTCTCAGGGATGTTCCTTGCTGAGAAAAAGAATTCAGTGATATTTCTTCCATTTGCTTTTGAAAGAAGAGAAATATGGCTCTGTTCCGCCCGGCTCACTGGTGGTCAGAGTTTAAGGTTATCTCTCTTGTTCCCTGAACATTGCTGTCATCCTGTTCTTTTTTCAAGGTGCCCAGGTTTCATATTGTTCAAACACACATGCTCTACAATTTGTGCAGTTAATGCAATCATCACAGGGTTCTGAGGTGACATACATCCTCCTCGGCTTATGAGATGACAGGATTAAGAGATTAAAGTAAAGACAGGCATAGGAAATCACAAGGGTATTGACTGGGGAAGTGATAAGTGTCCATGAAATCTTCACAATTTATGTTTAGAGATTGCAGTAAAGACAGGCATAAGAAATTATAAAAGTATTAATTTGGGGAACTAATAAATGTCCATGAAATCTTCACAATCCACATTCTTCTGCCATGGCTTCAGCCGGTCCCTCCGTTCGGGGTGCCTGACTTCCCGCAACATATACATCTAGGAGTGAAATCACAGGGTCATATGATAACTGTTTAACTTTTGAGAAACCTCCAGACTCTTTTCCAAAGCAGCTATACCACCCATAATGTATGAGGGGTCCAGTTTTTACACATCCTTGTCAACACTTGTTATTGCCTGTCTAATTGATTTTAGCTATCCTAGTGGTGGTGAAGTGATATGTCATTGTAGTTTTGATTTGCATTTGTCTGATGACTAATGATGAAGAGCATCTTTTCATGTGCTTTTTGGACATTTATATTTATTTTTTGGATAAATGTCTCTTCAACTTACTTTAATTGGGTTATTGTCTTCTTATCGTATTATGATAGTTCTTTATTCTGGATACTAGACCCTTGTCAGATATATGAGATAAGAGTCTAGTATTCAGAATTTGCATATACTCATATTTTTTTCTTTCTTGATAGTCTCCATTGAAGCACACTGTTTTTAATTTTTATGAAGTCCAATTTATTTATTTATTTTTAAGTTGCTGTGTTTTTGGTGTCACCTAAGAAATCATCACCTAATGCAAGGTCAGGTAGATTTACAGGTTTGTTTTCTTCTAGTACTTTTATAGTTTAACTCTTAAATTTAGGTCTCTGGTCCTTTTTGAGTTATCTTTTGTATATGGTATGACGTAGAGGGCCAACTTCATTCTTTTGCACATGGAGATCTAGTTGTCCCAACACATTTTTGTTGAAAGGACTACTCTTTTCCCCATTGAATTATCCTGGCACCCTTGTTGAAAGTCAGTGGGCCATAAATGTATGGATTTGTATTGGGCCTTCTTTTTGTAATATTTATCATCAGATGTCTGCCCTGGTTAGTTATGTTGGTTCTTCACACAGGTAGATATTGCTGTTATAGTATACCTACTGTACTATCTTAACTAGTGGATATGCCCGTTAAACCTGTCCTCTTTGCAGAGCTGATAAGATGCCATTCTCAGACCAAAGTGATTTTTGCTCTTGGGCTGGGAAAAAATATTGGCTTCATTGACATACAAATTTCTGTACCATCCCTTTCTTTGCCCTTAGTGTGGCTGGGTTTTTGTGTAAGAAGTTTTCTGTCTTCTTGTGTCATTGGCCCGGGAGTTAAAGAGTTAAACAAACCAAGTCATTTATCAGAATCTAGTGAAGATTTAATGTGGTGTTCTTGTTGCTGGGCAACATTTTAGTGGCTGCCCGTATAGTGTTTCACTGTAGGTAAATCTCCCAGTAAACCCATAAGTGGGTTTGAACAACTTGAGTCCCCAATTTTCCTTCTCAGCTGCCTTGTTTCAGCCTTTGTAACCATGTGACTTGTGCCCTGAAGCCAGGTCCTTTGAATCACACCACGTCCCTCTGCAGCCTTTATTGGCAGAACTGAGAAATGTCTAATCCATAACCTCAATCAAACTGACTCATTGTGACACCTGGTTTCACAAACCTCCTGCTGTATCAGGTAGTTCTAAGATCATTTTTCTAGAATGTCAGTTTATTAATATAATTGGATAAAGCAGTAACCATTTGACTTGATTTCTGTGCTCTATAAATTAGCAATTAAGGATAATTACTGCATCCATGAAAGTTTGCAACATGAATCAGCACAGCTTTGGCAGACTAATTACCCATGACAGTTTCTTCTCAATCTTAACATTATTCTCCTGAAATTAAAATTCTGGTAAACAACATATTATACTTACACGTGATGTTTATTGTTTGTCTGTCTCCCCCTACTAGAATGTCAGCTCCCCAAGAGCAGAAATTTTTGTCTGCTTTGTTTCACTGAAACATGCCACTTGCCTAGAACAATGCCTAGCACATAGTAGGCACTCAGTAAGTTTGTAGTGAATTAATAACTGAATAAATCAAGGAATAAAATTATAACAATAATCAACCTGGCAGGTCTTTCTGAGAAGAAAAATGGCTTGTTTTGGTGCCATATGAGATCTAAATTGTTGAGCATATAAACCCTTGGCCTTTTTCATATTTTACCCAGACATTTAAAGTATTTTTCCCCCAGAAGGTATTTCTCATTGGTTTTATTTGGTGGCGGCTGTTAGCTATAAGAAGGCCGTTACAATGTTTTCATTGAGGAAGAACTTGAATAAAGACTGTTGGCGAGTAAGACAGGTGAGAGAGTTTAACAGTGGTTGGCAAATGAAGTGGAAATAGCAAAAAGGAGGTGTAGTGTGTTTCTGTTTGTTTGTTTTTTGAGAGAGAGTCTTGTTCTGTCACCCAGGCTGGAGTGCAGTGGCACAACCAGGGCTCACTGCAACCTTGACCTCCTAGGCTCAAGCAATTCTCCTACCTCAGCCTCCCAAGTAGCACTACTCCCAAGTATGCTCCCAAGCACTACTGATGTGCACCACCACACCCAGCTACTTTTTTTGATTTTTAGTAGAGATGAGGTCTTGCTGTGTTGGCCAGGCTGGTTTTGAACTTCTAAGTTCAAGCAGCCCTCTCCTCGTCCTCCCAAAGTGCTGAGATTACAAGCTTGAGCCATTGCACCCAGCCTGTAGTGTGTTTTGAATGATTTCAGTTTCTGTGAGTGGTAGGAGGGAAACTAGTTCTTCCCTAGTAGAAATAGTTCTCTTACTTCCATAACTGTACAGCCAGTCTTTTCTTACCTCTCCACCAAGGCAATAGCCAAATGAGGGGAAGAGAGTTTCAGAAGAAGGGTGCACACATGCCAATCCTCTCCTCCTGGAGGAGTAGGAATAGCAGTACCTGCCACAGTGAATCTATTCCTTTTGCTTAGGAAGTTGAATTGGTGACAGCTGCTTGAATTCATATATTCAATGGTATAAAAGGTGTAGAGAGCCTATAGAGTAAAAATCATCTCTGTATACATTGATTCAAGCATTAACTGAATGGCATTTTTGGTGCAACAATGCAAGGAAGTTCTGACAGCAGCCTTTAGCATTCAGGGAGAGGAGAGGGCATACAAAGGAGTTTTGCACAATTACTGTGTACAAGTTGTTTGCCAAAGCCCTTAATGGGGCCAGGATAATAGTTGTAGACTCATTGTCCCCAGGGATCTGGTTTACTAGGCAGAGGCATTAGAGAGGCAATACCTTTCTGATATTTAGAGATGAGGGGCTCTTCTCATCAGTCCCTCTGTTCTTGAGCTTCTCAGTTGCATTTGTCTGGCTTGAGAAACAAAGATGGTTTCCTAGGCTAGGTCAATGCTTGCTTATCAGAGTTCACCTTAGTCAGAGAGGATGAATTTTCTTGTAAATAGGCCTTAGCTTTTATGACTGGGCTTTACCAAGAGGTCTCCTGGGAATGCGTTATTACTTTTTTTGTGTGTGAAAACTTGACCAAAATTGAGCAGCAAGCGCTAGAAACAGATGTTCTGGTTTGTGTGCTGTATGTAGTTTGGCTGTCCTCAGCCTCATTTGGAATTTGTGCTTGAATGATTTCAAGTGCGGGTATTCTGCACTATGCTCTTCTTCCTGGGTGTTTTGTTTCTGCCACTTGTGAGAAAGAATTGCATATAAATGAGTCAGATCCAAGCTCTCCTTTTCTTCTTTGGCCCTTCTTATTCAGGAACTTCAAGCAGCCTCTACTCTAGTATACCTGTTCTTTCCTGGCTTTGTTTGGTTTGAGAGCTTATCTTTTGGAATGTCAGTTCCCTGGGATAATGCCTAGGACATGAATTCTCAGGATAGGGTGTTAGCACAGTTACTTGGCTAGAAGTTTTAGGGTTTAATTGCTGATAACAGGATAAAAATGAAAAGTGTGCCTGTAACTGGATTAGGAAGACAGTCTTTTTGTGTGTGTGTGCCATGGTATATAACCAGGGATTAAAGTGACTTAGGCCAGGGTCTCTGTGCTTAAGGTGTTGGGGGTATTGAGACATTATCAGAGTACTAATTTAATGTACAATTAAATATTGTATATTGGAATGTACAATATTGTTTGATAGAATTTCCATAAAAAGGTAGTATGGATAAATGAATTGTGATATATTCGTACAAAATCCTTGGTCAGGGTAATGGTGGGGTTGGAGAGAAGGGGCTGCAAGTAGAGAGAGGCACATGGAATCCAAGTTTCTGGCAATGTGCAATATTTCAGTTCTTAACTTGGGTGGTGGTTGCTCAGATGTTTACTTTTCTTATTCTTTAATTTGTACATGTGGGTTTAAATTCATTTGTGTATTTATATCAATATTTAACACTTGAAAGCATTAGTTAAGGTAGAGAGGTGAGGAGCAATGCACTCTAAGTGAAAGGAGCAGCTTCCTTTCATTTTCCTTTTTCTCTTCCTTTGACCCCTCACAAGGATTATTCCTTTACTGAGAACTCCATGGTCTTGTCTGAACAGTGTTCTGTGTTGACAGAACCCTCCAACCTTCTCACTACTAACCTTTCAGAAGCTATTTTTTATGAAGCGTGGAATTGAGAGTCTTTCAGATCTAGTGAAGCCAGGGCATGAGCCCCCACCTGTTTGTTGTATTATGAGTCTCTTCGCAAAGACAATTTGAATAGCTTGGGTCGTTTTCCCCTTATGCCTCTTCTTCCCTTCTTTCACTTGAAATCCTTTCTTCTTCTCCCCTGCAAATACTTTAAGGTTAATGCCAGTGAGCTTCAGAGCTTTTTATATAGTTGCAAGTGGGTTCTATGCCTGGCATCTTTGATTAGAGAGATGAAAGGAGCCACTGACTGCACTTGGGAGCCTTAAGGTGCTTATTAGATTCTTATGTTTTAATCATGTAGGGCATGGGTTTTCTAGATTACTTCTGTATTTCTCTCTTGTACTGTCCACAAGGGAAACTCTGGGTATTGCATCCACCTTAGCCTTGGGCATGATCAGTTCCTCCCAGGAGTGTGTAGGGACTTCCTTCAGCTTCTCCTTTTTTTTCTTTTTTTGTTTGAGACAGAGTTTCACTTTTGTTGCCCAGACTGGAATGCAATGGCGCGATCTTGGCTCACCGCAACCTCCGCCTGCCGGGTTCTCCTGCCTCAGCCTCCTAAGTAGCTGGAACTACAGGCATGCGCCACCACACCCAGCTAATTTTGTGTTTTTAGTAGATACAGGGTTTCTCCATGTTGGTTAGGCTGGTCTCGAACTCTTGACCTCAGGTGATCCATCCACCTCGGCCTCCCAGAGTGCTGGGATTACAGGTGTAAGCCACTGTGCATGGCCACAGCTTCTCCTTTTCTTAAGCCTTTCATTGTTCGCTTCAATCTGAGAATGGAAAGTGTTGATGGAGATATTAATTTCTTAATAATTGGAAAGAATGCAAGGGGTGGTACTTGCTAGGATGAAATTATAGAGGTCATTAATCTGTATGTCTCACATGCCTTTTTACCCCAGTCTGTTTATTCTATGACTTTTCTATTGTTGGATTTCTGGGTCAATGATTTCAGAATTTGGCCCCAGGCTTTATGTAGGTATTTCTCTTATAAAATTAAAAACAATCCTGTTTATTTAGTCATTCAACAGATGACTTTGCATGCCTTTGAAGTGCAAATGCTATTTGAAATGTTGGGGTTACAGTGGTACACAACCTGCATTATGGTGATACGGCCTCTGGACCATTCATTTTCTCTTTCTTCCCCCTACGTAGGTCCTCTCAGGGTGCGCCATCATTGTCCGAGGTCAGCCTCGTGGTGGGCCTCCTCCTGAGCGGCAGATCAACCTCAGCAACATCCGTGCTGGAAATCTTGCTCGCCGGGCAGCTGCCACACAACCTGATGCAAAGGATACCCCTGATGAGGTAGGTGTTTCCTGAGGCCATCGTGAGCCTGTGGACCTAGGTTATAGCCCACTGTCTTCTGTGGCTGATGCCATTTTGATGTACTCTTTCTTTGTATTTTGAGTATTTTTATATCATAGAACTTCTGATTCTGGATGTGCCCACGAGCAGCTTGTATCTGTTGTTTATATGTTTACTACCTTTAGTGGCAGTCGAAGTCTTAGAACTTTTTCTTGTACCTTTTCCCATAGACTTAGATTTGTCGTGTTTTCACTACTACTTTTCTTGGAATAGGTTAGGAGCATTTCCTGGGTAGCCTCGAGCATTTGAAATCACCATTGGTTATGGCAGAGCTCTTTTATTAATTTATTTTTGAATTCTTCATTCATTTACATTGTTCAAAATGCAGAAGGATATATAGTGATAAATTGAGTACTTCCCCTGAGACACCTGATGTTACTAGGGTCTTGTGTCTCCTTCCAGAGATAGTTAAAACCTGTATGATCAGACACTTAAATTTTCAAAAATGGTAGCATGCTATAAATGCTAGGCCCATATTTTATTATTTTATTAAAGATTGTTTTTCTTTAAGGTTCAGAGGGTACATTTGCATGTTTGTTACATGGGTATATTGTGTAATGTTGGGGATTGGGCTTCTAGTGTGTCCATCACCAAAATATTGAACATCGTATCCAATAGATAATCTTTTAATTCTCACCCCCCTCACTCCTTCTCCCCTTTTGGAGTCCCCAGTGTCTGTTATTTCTATCTTTATGTCCATGTGTACCCATTGTTTAGTTCCCACTTACAAAAGTTAGAACACGTGATATTTGATTGTCTGCTTCTGAGTTAGTTCACTTAGGATGCTGGCCTCTAGCTCCATCCATGTTGCTGCAAAGGACATGATTTCAGTCTTTTTTATGGCTGCCCATACTTTATTACTGATTTTTTTTGTTTTGTTTTGAGACAAGGTCTCTGTTGCCCAGGCTGGAGTACAGTAGTGTAATCATGGCTCACTGTAGACTCAACCTCCCAGGCTCAAGTAATCCTCCCACCTCAGCTTACTGGGAGTAGCTGGGACTACAGGCGTGTGCTATCATACCTGGCTGATTTTTATTTTTATTTTTATTTTTATTTTTTTTAGTAGAAAGGAGGTCTCACTAGTTTGCCCAGCCTTGAGTTCCTGAATTCAAGCAATCTTTCTGCCTTGCCCTGAAGTACTGGGATTACAGGCGTGAGCCACTGCCCCTGGCCTATTCCAGATTCTTAATCTGGGATCCATGCATCTCTGAAGGCATATATAAATCCCATGAAGTTGCAAAATTTTGTGTAAACATGAATTGTTTTATAGAGGGAATTTTAAAAATCAGTTTCTTAAAGGAACTTATGGCTCAAAAGTAGTTAAGAACCATTGTTTTATGGTTATTTGAGAACCTTCTGTGCCTAATGGTGATTTGAGAACCTTCTGTGCCCCATCATCTCTTCCATCCTTCCCTCACACCCCTCAGCCTCTAGTGCCCGGCCCCCTTGCTTTTGTGGTCTGCCTTTGACCCCTTAAGTTTCTGCTCTTCGGGCAGCTGCTATGCTTACCAATTTGGCATTGTTTAGTCTTTTTGGCTTCTACACTTTGAAACCTTGGCGCTTTGCTGTCCTTTAGCAGTGCTTTGGCTATCAGAGATGAAATTTCTGGGCTGGCCATGGTGGCTCATACCTGTAATCCAAGTACTTTGGGAGGCTGAGTGGGGATGATTGCTTGAGCCCAGGAGTCCAAGACCAGTCCTGACAACTGACAACATAGCAAGATCCCATCTCAAAAAAAAAAAATTAGCCGGGCATGGTGGTGCACGCCTGTAGTCTCAACTACTTGGGAGGTGGAAGTGGAAGGATCACTTGAACCTGGGAGTTCAAGGCTGCAGTGCATCATGATTGTGCCACTACACTGCAGCCTGGGTGACAGTGTAAGACCTTGTCTAAAAAAAAAAAAATAAAAAAAAAAAAAGCAAAATTTCTGGATTCTAGTTATTTGTCCTTTGTCCCAACTTGATGATGTTGGGCAGGTTAGTACTTCAGCTTTTGTGTGCTGTTCCCTGCCAGGGAGGTAAAGAAGAAAAAGAAAGAGTTTATGTGAATCTTTTATTAATATTTAAGTAAAGCATTTAGTTTTTAAAATTATAATAAAGGACATTTTATTTTAATTAAGTTAGTGAAGCAATGGTATAGATAATAGAGATAGAGAAAAACTCTTATAATTCTACTACTAACAGCAATCAGACTAAATAGATTAAAATAAATTTAAGTAGATTAAAATCAGTTCTTTTTCATTGGTCCTCCATCAGGGACCACAAATATTGAGAATATTAGCATATACCTCAGGGTTGTTTAATGAAGATTAAACAAGATAACATGAAGTGCTTAGTGCATGCTTATAAAATACTTAATAAATGTTAGTTGTGGTAATCACTACTACTGCTTGCTAATTTCTCTTACTATAGATACTCCTAGTACTGTTTGATCAACCACTGAAGATTAAATATCTTTCAGCATTTTTCACATTTTGGGCATTAACAAATGAGTTAACCAACATTTTGAATAGTTTCTTTTCCTATTGTGTAACAGCTTGATTGCTTCCAAGTGAAGAGTGTTGCCCCTTCTTGGAGCTGACCAAGTTCATTTGCCCGGAAGGAAGAAGTAGTGTAGCCTCTAAGAAAGAAGGGTTGGATTTTAATTTCCTGTTTTGTGGATGAGAATCTTGGGCAGAGAAATACAAGGCCAGTTGGAACTTGTTCTAAAATATCATAACTGTATCCCATGTTAACAGGACAGTGAAATCTTACCAGAACTATCCTAGGTGAAAGGATACTGTGTAATCTGATCCTAGCATTCTGGTATAGTTCCATATATTTATACAGTCTAGTGCTTTTTGCCTCTCCCAGACTAGCTTAGTCTCACCTGGTAACTCTTCAGAGATCCCTGTGAGATGAAATATTTGATAGCTGCAGATTTCATCTTTTCCTAGCCCACAGTCATCATGTCTCCTTCCTAATAATCCAATGTCTCCTCACCCTGCTGTGATTTGGTTTTCCTCCTACTGTACCCTCAAAGCTGCATCGACACAAGTTACCAGTAATGCCAACTGATTGAAAAACCTGATTTCCCTGCTCTCATTTTGACTCCCCCACCCCTCACCCCAGCGCTGACATCCAGGCCTTTAACAAGGCCTGGAGATTCTGCCTCCTTAAAACCTCTCTTATCCATACTTGACATTTGATTAATACTGCTATTCTTTGTTCGTCTCTGATAAAGTGCTTAGATGTTGAAATAATAGTCTCTTTGCCCTCATTCTCCTTCCCTCTAATCCTTTCTCCATTTGCTCTCAGATTTTTTTGAAACATAATTTTATTTTTTCCCAGACTCTTCAGTGGTTCCTCATATTCCAAGACACTTTAGCGATTCCTCATTACCTCTGTGACAAATCTAAATGCCTTAGCCTGGGTTACAAGCCCATTTGTGATTTGACTTTCAGACTTCTCTTACTGAAACCCCTCTGGGATGCCAAGCCCCCACCATGCTGAAGAACTTAGGTCTTCTTACAGGCTGGGGTCCTGCCTTCTGCCCTCAGTTCATGCTGCCCCCTCCATCAGTAGTTCCTTCGCCACCTCTGTGGCTGGTGAGCACCTGCTGTCTTTTAAGATTCAGCCACTTAAGAAATCACACCTGACATTTCCTTTCATCATCCCATCTTTGTGCTGTCATAGCATTCACATTATTTCATTGCATGTTTACACGTTTATATATCTTTCTCTACTGGATTGCAAGCTCCAAAGAAGAGAGCCTTTCTCTCATCTCTGTGTCTGTGCCTAGTCAGTACCTGACACAATACAGGTAAGCAGTGAATAAACATTTAAGTGAATAATGACGAAAAGAACCTGAGCGTCTCCGTTTTAGGGGTTGAAAGATTGTGCAATGTGGCACTACGCTTTCTCTCTGGCTTTCTATTTCTTTGGAGCATGTTTAGCTTTTTCACATTCAGGAATAATCAAGGACCTTATTGCTCATTTGCATCCCTTTGTATCACTGTCCCAAATATCTTCACATGATTATTCTTTGCCTTCCGTCATGATACCGTCTTTCAAAGAAACTCAGCTGTCTCTTAAGTCCTGTGGCAATGAAAGCAGCCCCACTGTATGCCCCCAGCCATCTCTTCCCTGTTCCAAGCTAATCCCCAGCGTTGCCTAGCTACTCCAGGCAGCCTAGATACTGCATTGATGGGCACTGTGGGAATTATATATTTATTTCCCACAGAATTATTGAGCTCCTGCTGCGGGTAAAGTTGTTTATGGTTTCATGAGAAATATAGAAGTGAGTGTCACAACCACTAAAGAACTTACTCATTTAACTAAACACCACCCATTCCCCAAAACCTATTGAAATAAAAAAAAATTAAGAAATACTATCTTTAAAAAATAATAAAAGTGGCCGGGTGCAGTGGCTTACGCCTGTAATGCCAGCACTTTGGGAGGCCAAGGTGGGCGGATCATGAGGTCAGGAGTTCGAGACCAGCCTGGCCAACATAGTGTGAAACCTTGTCTCTACTAAAAATACAAAAAAAATTAGCCAGGTGTGGTGGCGTGTGTGTGTAGTCCCAGCTACTCGGGAGGCTGAGGCAGGAGAATCACTTGAACCCGGGAAGCAGAGGTTGCAGTGAGCCAAGATTACGCCACTGCATTCCAGCCTGGCGACAGAGCGAGACTCCGTCTCAAAAGTAAATAAATAAATAAATAAAAATAAAAGAAGGTAAAAAATAAAAAATATTTTGCTATTTTTGTTTGTTTGTTTTTGAGACGGAGCCTCGCTTTGTCGCCCGGGCTGGAGTGCAGTGGCGCAATCTCGGCTCACTGCAACCTCCACCTCCCAGGTTCAAGCAATTCTCCTGTCTCAGCTTCCCAAGTAGCTGGGATTGCAGGCATGTGCCAACATGCCTGGCTAATTTTTTTTTTTTTTTTTTGTATTTTTAGTAGAGATGGAGTTTCACCGTGTTGGCCAGGCTAGTCTTGAACACCTGACCTCAGGTGACCTGCCTGTCTTGGCCTCCCAAAGTGTTGGGATTACAGCCATGAGCCTCCCAAAGTGCTGGGATTACAGGCCTGGCCATATTTTGCTATTATTTAAAAAAAGAAATGAATGTCACAATCCTGCATTCATTGGAGCTGTTGAGGACTGGGGTAGCTGGGGAAAGATGGCAGAGCAGGATTATCAGTTACATATCCAGATGGTACGGTGGGATGGTTGGAAAGAGAAAGAGAAAGAGTGTTGGGCCATGAATATAGTAACTAGTTAAGGTTTTTCATTCTGATGTTTCATCTTGTCCTGGTAGTTTTAAGAGTCTATCTGGTCAAAGAGAAGATTAGAATTAAAAGCTCAGTTTCATTGTGGTAGACATGACAACCTTGCTTGGGTCTGGAAGTGCTGAGCAGGCTGCCAGATTGCCTGCAGTTGGACATTCTAAAGGAAAGACTAATTTTGAGTCTCAACTACTTAAAAGCCACTTGCTTTTTAGATGGGACTCTGGGGCATCATTTGAATAGACCACAGTTATTCTTCCTATTAGACCATTCTGGCCCTTATTTGAATAAATGCTTTGAGCAAATTTCCTTATACCTGACTTTTAGAGTTGTTCTGCAAGCTTCTGTTAGGATAGACTTCTCTATCAGATAGTCCTCTGCCTGGCCGTCCTTTGCATGGACACCTGGGTAACACTGGCCTCACTTCCACAAGGGTTCTGTCCCAGAGCATTCTCTTGCCCTCGGAGGAGTGATGTGGTCAGTTGCTTTCCTGTATAGCTCTTTGAGTCTCTTGATTGCCTCTCTTCTTAACTAATATCTTGTCCAGTTATTGAATTTGCCCAACTCTGGACGGAACACAACTTGAGAAGGCTTATTTAGGAAAGGAAGATTGCAGAAACTAGGTTATTTTTTCTTACACGGTTAGGCATATGTCCTTTGCAAGACCTCCAGTGTGGTTTTCTCTTATTGACCAGTAACTAACCAGCTGGAAAACATGAGGTCCTAAGGGGAAGATGTTTCTTCAGCGAGCCTTAAAAGTTTTTTAGAAAAGTTCTGCCTGGTTGGTAGAAATTGGAGATTTCCCTGCAGGGACTAGTTATTTTCCTGTGAACTGACCCTTTGTAAAAGTGAGTTTTCACCAAAGTCTTGGCCTCTTTTAGGAGCACTGGTCTTGTCAGAGCTTTTCCAAGTATTTAGGAAGGCTCTATGTTACTGAATTTTAAGTATTAATACTCAGGACTACATCTTAAACTTATCTATAGCTGCGTATGTTTATAGAGTAAGTTGATCCCTAAGGTAATAAAAATTTGGGAGGCTTTGTTAATGAATTTGGTTCAGTGCTGTTTCTGTGATGTGGTTGATAATTGGGATCATTTGTCAGTTATCAGACTCTTTAGTGACTGGTATCTGATTTTATTTTTGGAGATTGGGGTGGGGGGTAGAAATGAGACATAAAATCAAGGTGAACTTGGTATTGTCATTGAGTGAATTGGGTTGGCTGGTGCTTTGAAGAGAGGGCATGATGTGAGCAAGTATCCATTCATTTTTGCGTCTTTAAGAACCCTTACCGAGGATCAGTTCTCTAGAACCTCATGATTTATGTTATGTAACAGTACTGTTTTTATGACTACCAGCCCAACAGGTTGGTGGACCTGCCACCTTTTGATTGGTTTCTGGTTTCTTAGAAGTCATATGGATATTTTTCTTCTAGAAAAGCTTGTTGGGTGACTTCATGAAATAATTAGCATGGACCAAAAAGGTTAACAGAGCCTTCCTTTCAGGCCATCAGTTTACTCTTTTGCCTTTACTGTGTGTAGCATGAGTTCTGTGGTTTGAAGAGATTATAATAGACAATGTATGCATATTGTATATCACTTTTCCCTTTTATACTTCACATTTTTTTCAGCATGTGAGCTCCTACTGATCATATGCTCCTTGAACACCTACCCCGTCCCTCCCCATTTTGGTACTAAGGGAACTTGGGACATTAAACCAGGTCCAGACTATAAATTCAAGTGCCATTGGCCACTGTGCCAGTGGCTTCAGAGGAGAATCTCCCTTTGTCTGAACCATCCCAGGAGTGACAGGATGGGGAGGGGCAAAACCACTCCTTTGTGTATTATCTTGAGATGACATGGAGACTCTGCTTCCACTGTGTGGGTGTGTAGCTCAGTCCTTGTGTCTGTGCATGTAACGGTGAGAGGAAAGAATCACCATTATCAAGGTGATCCTTTTTTAGGGGCTGTTACTGGTGTCCTCCCAAGGATGTTGGAACCTGTAAAGGCTTCAGACTAGAGCAGAAGTAGAAGAAGAGCCATTTTGGGGGATATCTTCTTACTGTTGCTGATCTTCGAAGAGGGGAGTGGAGATGACTTAAATAAGACTCACTTGAGCAGGGGATTCACTCTGAAATAAGAACACTAGAATCATGTCCCTCCTCCAACAATGGCTTTAACTGGTTTCAGGCTAGTTTAATAGGCAGTGAAAGTGTTTTAGAAACTGGAAAGAGGCGGAGAAATGGAGGTGGTAGTTGTTATTTATGACTTCCCTCTGCCTAGGTGGGTTCCTGGAGCCTGGACTTCCCATTTGAAGGAGTGGGTTGATATATATACAGCATTTAGAGCAGTGGCTGGCACATGGTATGTGCTATAAAAGCATTGGCAAATGTTATTCACAAAGTAAGCTATAACTGAACAGACAGTGATAGGGAAAAAGTCCTGCTGCCAGTGTCTGGAAAAGTCTGAGGCCTGTTTTTAGTGTCTGTGTTAGTTAAACCAACTGCTGGACCCTCCTTTTTTTATGAGCCCCCTAAGTGTGCGATCTGCATTGTGTGCATTTCATTTTTATATTCTCAAGGTCCAGCGCAGGGCCAGGACCATGGTAGGTACTCAGACATTTACTGAAGGAATGAATTTGCTTGAATGCTGATTGGCATCTGAAACTAGGCAGTTCTTATGTGACATATTTGTTTTGTCTTTCAGCCCTGGGCATTTCCAGCTCGAGAGTTCCTTCGAAAGAAGCTGATTGGGAAGGAAGTCTGTTTCACGATAGAAAACAAGACTCCCCAGGGGCGAGAGTATGGCATGATCTACCTTGGAAAAGGTGAGCTGCAGGGAGAGGACTAATTTCTCTCAAGTCTAAAGTTCCTTTAAAGATCAATTTTCTTGTGGTGGAAGGCCAGTGTGGGTTCTGGTGGAGGAAGCTCTAGGACAGTTGGCTGAAGGTGTAAATGCAAATGCTTTGGGCCCTGAGCACATGGAATATATAGGTACAGAGGCATGCCCCCGGTATTCCTGTTCCTTGTGTACCCCTTTTCCTGCTTTCCTGGCTTGGTTTAGGTGCATGTAGTATGGAGTTGCATTCTTCCTCGTGTTTAGGCCATTCACTCATGGAACTTGATGGCTCTGTGCTTCTAGGTCAGAATGCTAATTGAATTTCTATAGATTTCCTTTTGCGTCTTCTATTTCTTTTATCTATCTTGTGGCTTTTCTTCTCTTGGAAACTCTTTTGGAAAGGAAGATTTGTTGAGGGCCTGTGGTTTTTTGCAGCCTACATGTTTTGTAATGGAATGGAAGGAGCACAGATGTCGGGGTTGCATAGATGTAGGTTAGAATTCTGATTTCCTACCATGTGCCCTTACTTAACCCTTAACCTCTGTAAGCCCTAGTTTCTTCATTTGTAAGTTATTGAGAGAGTTGAAAGAGATAGTATAGGCCAGGCACAGTGGCTCACACCTGTAATCCCAGCACTTTGGGAGCGTGAGGCAGGAGGATCTCTTAAGCACAAGAGTTCGAGACCAGCCTGGGGCAACATGGTAAAACCCCGTTTCTATGGAAAAATTAGCCAGGCGTGGTGGTGCATGCCTGTAGTCCTAGCTACTCGGGAGGCTGAGGTGGGAGGATCACCTGAGTCTGGGAGGTCAAGTCTGTGGTGAGCCATGATCATGCCACTGCACTATAGCCTGAGTGACTGAGTGAGATCCTGGTCAAAAAACAAAAAAATAGTATATGTAAAGCACCTCACTCTGGATATTTGTGTGTGTTTATATTGTATAGCTGGGCCAGATGGTTCATGGGATATTAGATGTTCTGGGCTTTTTGGATTAGGTAGTAAGAGAATAAGATTGAGGAATGGAGTTGGAACAGAGATAGGACATTGAAAGAGGAATTGGTAGGACGTTCTCCAGAAAGCAGCCAGATGAACATGAAGTTATGTTCATTGAACTATTTGTGGAGCAGAATTTTTTTTAAGTTTCCTATGATTCTTTGATTAAAAACCTTTCAGATAGCTCATGTAATGGAGTTGATTTGGATAATCTATTTGATTTGGATAGTCAGTGCTAGCAATAAGCAAGCAGGGTAGAATGACAGTGCTAACAGTATTCTGCTAAGACTCTGTTTTTAATGATAGAGGTCTCAGAAAAATGAGTTGAGAATGACCTTGGAGGCATCTTGTTCGATTTCCTACCTAGTAGAGAAATACCTCTTTTTAGTCTCCCAGAAAACGGCTACCTGCTTCTTATTTGAATGAGAAATTCTAGAAACTTAAGGCCTCTTTTCAAAAAGGGAAATAAGTTTGCTTTTTACCCATAATTCTTATAATGTAGTAAGAAACAAAACGCTTAAAGATAATTATTGAGTGGTTACTGGTTAGAAAGAATGTAAGAGGAAAAGAAGTATACTGTCTTCAAAATGCAATTATTAAGGATTTCATTACCTAAAAAGTTTCAATTCCATAACAGCTGATCAGTCTTCTGTTACCCCACAAGAGACCTTACTGGACCACAGATAATTGTGGGCACAGATATTTCTATATGTATACCACCCCAAGAGTTCATTTTAATACACTTGGTCTTCAACCAAAATGGCCAAATTGTTTATTTTAAGAGAAGCTGATATTTTTAATTATCTGCAGAGTTGTTTTTTAAAAGTTTACTTTTTAAACTGACTCACATTACAAACTGGATATAATTTAATTTAGTATGTTAACACATTAGTGTTTAGAATAAGAACTGGCACATAGTAGCTGATCAATAAATATGTACTTAAAGAATGGTTGGAATTACCTATATCTTTCCATTTTAAAGATAAAGAAATGGTTTAATGTTTAATATTTTCACTAAGGTATTTTAACTAACTCTTAATGCCAATTCTATTATAATGAAAGAAAACAGTGGCTTAGATAATTAGCATTTGTGTATTTATTTTATTGCTACCCACTTTTTTTTATGATGGGAGAGAATGGTAAAATTTGAGACTTTGTGGTTAACCTAGAACTTATTAAAGAGATGATTAGTTTTCTGGCTTTTGAAGACAATATAGTCACCCACCTGCTCTGAATACTGTCTCCAGATGTGACTTGGTCAAATTCAGAATTTGATAAGTAAGAAGCAAGAATAAGATCCTTGGCCTACAAATTCCTGTTTCACTTTCCTATCCGCCACATTTCATTGCCTCCGTTGAGAGTTCACCCCAGGGGAAGATACTTTTCTCCTTTTTGCAGGCGCATTCAGAACTAACTCACTTTTCAGAAGTGGGCCATTTCAGCATGCTGTGTGCCAAGAAAATGTCTGACTTACCGGGTGTGCCCATTTTGTGGTCACTCACCTTGTTTGTACCTGGGCTTCGTTCTTTCCACCCCCAGATCTCCTGGCACTTCACTGCTCAATTTTCTCTTAATCGTTGACTCCTTCCTTTTGACTTTTCACTCTTTGGGATTCCTGTTGCTTGGAAGAACCGATGCAAAATGTACTAATGTGTCTTTGGCTGGCCTCAGCAGTAACCTCAATGGAAAGGGTCAGGTGATCCACACTTACCCTCGGAACCTGAACCTTCTTTGTATAAACTTCTCAGTTCAACTTTTCTTGGTAGGAAAAGAGGCTTAAGATTTGCCCCTGCAGAAATTTGGGCCTGATAATGGCGAGGCAATTAGGTTGGGCTTGGGGGGCGGTGTATGTACCTGTTAACTGCTTGCAGAAGTCGATGTGTATAGTGTGCCGAATGTAAATCTTACAGAATTTTATTCTTTGCTGACATTACCTATCAGTTAGACTGCTGTGTTTCAGGTTATCTTGGAGCTTGTTCTCTGCCATATTAAAGATTTTTATGTAATTATTCCCTCATAGATGTCTTCCTTTATGGTTTTGGCCGACAAGCAGAGATTCAAGAGAAAACACTGAGCCTGAAAGCTTTGTCAGTAGCCTCGAACTACAATTAATATTTCAAGTGCCTGGGTAGAACCTAATCAAATTGGATTTTATGTTTAACTTTATTTTTCTTGCTAGGTCTGATGGCTGCTTTGTGAGAGATGAGAAATCTAGCCAGTGTTCTCTCAGTATCTCTGTGAGAGCAAGAGAAAGTCTTTGTCAAATGGTGTAGCTTGTCTTGGTGTCCTCTTGGAGCAGAGAATAGGACATCCCTGAGAGGAATTGGACTTTCTGGCATAACGTGTGATAGGCAGCCCTAAATGAATCCATCTCTCTGATTGTACACGGTGAAGGGACTAACTTTTTCTAATTCTTGCCATGCGCTTGGCACTGTGCTTGGTGATTTACACACATTACTATTTAATTCTCACAAGAACCGATCAAGGCAAGTGCTCTCCCCACTTTAGAGATGAGTAAATTAAGATGCTGGGAGAGCTTGTCGAAGCTATTAAGCAGCTGGATTTGTGTTCAGCTCCAGGCTTCTATTCCTCCAGTCACCACTTTATACTCTCTTGAGCTGCCAGCTGCGTGTGTCTTGCTTTCTTGTCCGTCTCCCATGGTTCCTGAGATTGCCTTTGGCCTGGAAGATACGCTAGAAAATTAAAAACAAAGTCCTGAGAAGAAGATTGATAGACCTTTGGGTCCTAGAGACTAGATATTATGGGAAAAGAGGTTTTCTGAAAAACCCAGTGCTACATTGCTGCCGTGTCCATTTCTCTGGCAGCATTATTCTCCTTGAGGAGCTAAGTGTGAAAGTGGTCCCATTTGGGCTCTGTTGCTGTTGGAGGCAGGTTTGAATCTTGTTTTTAAATACTCCCTTTTCCTCCTCAGATACCAATGGGGAAAACATTGCAGAATCACTGGTTGCAGAGGGCTTAGCCACCCGGAGAGAAGGCATGAGAGCTAATAAGTAAGTATTCAGTACTCCGCTGTCTCTCTGACTTCCTTGAGACATCAAGGGAAGTTAGGTAGTCAACGGTAAATTGGCTTTGCTGCATTTTTTCATTCTTGCCCCCAGACATGGGTAACTGCAGGGGCTTTCACAGCTTCGAAGACATTCTTGCCCAGGTATGGATTATTCTGAGCTAGGAAGTCACTCAGCATTCATTAATGGTGTTTGAGGTATATGACTCTTTTAAACACAGGCTTTGAGACTAGGCAATTCTATTCTTCATATTCATAAAAGTCAACAAGTCTTAGACCGTAGATATTCAGTTCCAGAGTATTTATCTGTCTGTCTAGCCAGTCCCAAATATTTATTGAGCACTTACTGTGTGCCAGGCAGTTTTCTAGGCACTGAGAATATAGTGTGAATAGACTTAGCTTCTGCTGACATTTTAATGGGGAGACAGGCAGTAAACAAGTAGATACACAATCAGTGCAAGGAATAAGTACAGTCAAAATTAAGGGGGTGAATAAATAGAATACAAAGCAAAATCTGTTGTTTAGAATCTGAAGAAACTGACAAGGCCTCACTTTTTCTGTTTTGAGAGTCAGGAAAAATTTATACTCTTCAAAGTCTTTCAAGTCTGTGTTATTTATGTATCTGTAGTTGCTTAATAGGTAAAATGTATTTGTTTAGCCAATGGCAATGTGAATCCTGTTAGAAAGGGGTTGTGTGTATGTCAGGTTTATAGTATGTATATCATGTTCAAGTTCACTAGTGTTGGCTGTCAGTAGGATGGATTGCAGCTGGCTTTCATTAACACTTTAGTCTCTGAAAAGTGCTACATCTGTAATTTGGAGGCTATAATAATGCTGTTTTATATCATTAAGTCCCTGCTGTCTTATATGACTGTCATAGCTATAGGAAAGGCTTTAGAGAAACATTTGCATGAGGTATACCAATGATGAGGATGAGCAAAGGCAAAAATGCACCTTTTGCATTCTTTCTGCCTTCACAGACATAAGGGCCAGGTCTTTCACCATAAACTTCTGTGGTTCTTTCTGACTGCGAGGAGACATTTGCTGGACTCTATGATTGGGGTGTGCCAGTGGGAATTTATTGAATTAAGATACTTGTTTTGGTGGTGTTTTTGGACGTATGCCAAATTTGTATCTTAAGGACAATTACTGGCTTGATTACCATTTAAGTATTTTTTGGGAATTCAGTTTGCAATTGGAATGAATAATAAAAAAATCTCACAGCAGGACTGGACCATCTCAACAAATAAATCTCCCCTGGAGTACCAGTCCTTTTTCCTCCAAAATTGTTTTGACTTCAAGTCACTTTTTCCCAGTTTTGTGTTTGATTCAATCTCTTACACTACATTTCTTCATCTAATTTTAACTGTGAATTTGGATCCCTGAGGGTGTGGTTGCCTTTTGGGGTAGGGAAGGGAAGAGAGGTGAAGACTTCTGGCTTGAGAAATTGGTAGGTCATCCTTGCTTAGGAATCCCTCCTGCTGAAGATGAGAAGAGATTCAGTTTATGCATACAGCCGTTGATGGCACTGGGTGTCTGAGATTGTGCAAGAGCCATGCAGTTCCATGCTGCCTTTAGCTCAGATATAACAGAGAAAGAGGAGCCATTTCTAGCCTTTTTTAAAAAACTTGATTTGATTTGTCTACTGATATTTTGGCTGCTCTAGTACATAGTTTGGTTTCTTGCCTGATGAAGGAGGAGGCTTCCATTTTCAAGCTGCTTTTGTCTAGCTTGCCTTATTGAATGTGTAAATAGTTTGGGGGTAACATTATCTGTGATAGCAGTGTTCATTCCACATTCCTCAGCCTTGTTCTGTAAACTGAGAGAGAGAAAGAGTGGTTCTTAGTCGGCTTCTCTGCACTACTGAGCTGTGCCTGGGATTCCAGTTCCTGAATCCGGGATGGTTAAATGAAGCTCTACCCCTGGAGCAACTCTGAGCCACTAACTTGTTCTCTTCTAATCGGTGATGGTGGCAGTGCTGAGATGTGTGTTCTTTAGATCGTCTCAGTAAATACTCTTACTATTTAACCTTTTGTTTGAAAGGACAAGTCTGGAATCTAGAAATTGCAGTCATGGTGATTTTCTGGTTATAGGCTTGGGTCTTAGGCCATAGATCTGAAACAGACCTTTGTTGTCTTCAAGGGGTGAAGATGCTGAAGAAAACCTATGTCAGAGAGCCTCGTATTTCTGTTTGTGAACTCACTAACCACTCTTGTTTATTTTTTATGTCCCAGTCCTGAGCAGAACCGGCTTTCAGAATGTGAAGAACAAGCAAAGGCAGCCAAGAAAGGGATGTGGAGTGAGGGGAACGGTTCACATACTATCCGGGATCTCAAGTATACCATTGAAAACCCAAGGCACTTTGTGGACTCACACCACCAGAAGCCTGTTAATGGTGAGGCTGGCGGGAACAGACAGATACGAGTCAGGGTGATTTCTTTCTGTTTGCACTCTTTGCTTCTTGAGGTTTGTAAAATCTAGTAAGCCTTTCTTATACTTATTTAGTATCCATGGGAAATCCTTAAGGTTAAAACAGCACCTTAGTATTTCAGAAGGGAATTTGGATTCAGTTCATGTAGGTCACATCAGATACATTGTGCAGAGGCTAGTCCTGTGCTGTTGCAGGGTAGTAAATTGCTGGTATTTTGCACATTGATTGTGTTCTATTCTCTAAAAGAAGGCTACTTTACCAACCCTGAAACTTAGAGGTAGCAAAATGTATTCTG
Source organism: Pongo pygmaeus (assembly GCF_028885625.2). Lineage (NCBI taxonomy): Eukaryota > Metazoa > Chordata > Mammalia > Primates > Hominidae > Pongo > Pongo pygmaeus. The sequence continues at coordinate 126,752,920 of NC_072379.2, forward strand.
TATACATCTAAACAGATACGGTCATGCTTCATTGGGGATTGGTTCCAGGACTGTACCCCGCTCTTCCTCCCGGGAATACCAGAATCAAAGATGCTCAAGTCCTTTATATAAAATGGTGCAGTATTTGCCTATAACCCACTCACATCCTCCCATATACTTTAAATCATCACTAGATTACTTACAATACCTATTACAGTGCCTACGCACCACTTCATCTGCGTGGACTCAACATAATACTTGGTGTGTGGCAAATTCATGTTTTGGTTTTTGGAACTTTGTGGAATTTTTTCTTTTTTCTGAATATTTTTGACCTGTGGTTGGTTGACTCCATGAATGTGGAACCCATGGATATAGAGGGCTGACTGTATGTGTATTTATATGCTATACAGTTTTTGGCCTGGTTTTGAGACCTTGCTAACTGCAGACTCAGTAAAATAAGATTTTTACCAATCTTAAAGTTACTAATTATTTTTTGTTGGGCACCTGGTACTCAGGTGAGAATCCTAGCTTATGGATAACAAACCTTCAGTGTGAGCCATGAGGTCCCAGAAGGTTCAGAAGACAGAGAAGCAGGTCTAATCTGCATTCTCCAGGAATCATTTGTGCAAGAGTCTGTTATGTAAACTCTCTTGATCTGCAAGTGCATCCTTACTTTTCAGAGGGAGGCTTTCTCAGGGTTTTTGGGGAGAGGAAGCTGTGTTAAGTGCAGTTTGATTGGGCAGTGTTTATCCTTGTTAGGATGTTTGCTAAGGACTTACGCTGTTTATTCTGTCACACAGCTATCATCGAGCATGTGCGGGACGGCAGTGTGGTCAGGGCCCTGCTCCTCCCAGATTACTACCTGGTTACGGTCATGCTGTCAGGCATCAAGGTCAGACCATACTCTTGGCTACGTGGTGGGTTTAGAGTGTGTGGATGTTCAGTGATGGATTCTTCTACTTGGGGACTTTGGATCTGCTGTTTCTTCCTAATGTGGGCCATTAACATTGACTTTATACTTGTTTTAGTTTAAACTTTGTAGTGCGACAGTTCTAATTGGATCAAATAACTTTATTTATTTATTTTTTAAAGTATTCTGGGTCTGGGATGGGCTGTGCTTAGGGTTGTTAAGTATGTAAACCTAGAGAAATGGAACAATGAGAGGCTATGAAGTTTGCTGAATATGGCTTGCATTAAGCATTAATATAAAATATTCATTTTGGTTTTTAAAAAATCAGAGATTAAAAGCTGAGCACTGGCAAGTCTTTTTTTGGTAAGGGGCCACTTTTTACTGTAATTAAAATTATCGTCCTCATGATAATGTGAGTTTTATTGTCTACCTTTGCCAAGAAGTCTGAGATGATGATATTTCCAGTCCCTTTTTACCAGTGTGTTTTAAATTAGAAGGGCTGATTTAAGACCTTCCTGAGTTTAACTTCGTGGCATGTGTGTTTTTTGGAAGGATTAGTGTGGGGTGAGAGTGCCTAGCACTCACATTTAGGCTGCATTACTCACCTACCTTGCCTTTGCTTTAGTGCCCAACTTTTCGACGGGAAGCAGATGGCAGTGAAACTCCAGAGCCTTTTGCTGCAGAAGCCAAATTTTTCACCGAGTCGCGACTGCTTCAGAGAGATGTTCAGATCATTCTGGAGAGCTGCCACAACCAGAACATTCTGGGTACCATCCTTCATCCAGTGAGTGTGTCTGCGCAGACTGGGTGGTGATGGGCTAGGGATGCATTTGGGGTTTGAAGAACAGGAGTTTGCTTCTCTTTCTCTGTATTTAACATCCATTAAAATATTGGCCGGTTGTGGTGGCTCATGCCTGTAATCCCAGCATTTTGGGAGGCCAAGGTAGGTGGATCACGAAGTCAGGAGATCAAGACCATCCTGGCCAACATGGTGAAACCCTGTTTCTACTAAAAATACAAAAATTAGCCTGTTGTGGTGGCGTGTGCCTATAGTCCCAGCTACTCAGGAGGCTGAGGCAGGAGAATCGCTTGAACCCGGGAGGCGGAGGTTGCAGTGAGCCGAGATTGCACCACCGCACTCCAGCCTGGGCAACAGAGCAAGACTCTGTCTCAAAAAAAAAATTATGGCAGGATTATTATGGATATCTACTGATTTTTGAGGCATTTTCTAGGGAGTTATCATTTGTCATACAGAATTGGACAATTTTCTCACCTTTAGGAAATTAATCTCAAGTGTTATTGGGTTCATAAGAAGAAGAGGAACTTGATCACATGTTTATCTAACTGTTTGGTCCTAGGGGTTGCTACATTCATTAGAAGTAGAACTGAAATTTGTAGAATAGGGTTGATGAGGTCTGGAAGTCAGCTAGCTGAAGTATTGGTAGATCAATGATGAGGAAACTGAGGTATGGAAAAATTATGTTTTGTATTCCAGGCTTTATCCAGCTACCTCCTAACTCTGCTTTTAGCAGGGAGTAGGTTCTTTATGTTCTTATAGTTCTGATTGTTGGATGTTTTACCTTATTGTGCACTTTGATAGTTGGGTTATTCTTAGATGTAAGATGGCCTTCTTTTTAACACCTAAAATTGAATGGATTTTCATTATTTTAAACTGTGTCCAATACAGAGCTAAGCTACTTACTCTTTGGCTAGATAATTCTTCCATGATGGCAGTTGTGGAAGGTTGAAAGGCTTGGTTTGGGGTGTGCCAAGGTCACGTCTGTTTCTTCTGGAGTGCAGTCTGGCTGTGCCCTGCCAGATGGCTCTGTGTTACAGTAGAGTGTGAATTTTAATTCACTGGGCAAAATGTAGCTTCCGTTATTCCCTGCTCAGCCTGTTCTTCAGCTCTTATGAAAGGGGGAGGAAGTGCTGATCTTAAGGGAGGGAAGAATAAGGTGTAATCTCTATTAAAGATTAACATCCTCCTCTGCCCACAAGAAGAGCTATTGAAATGTCAATTCCATTCAATGCCACTAGCATTTATCCTACTCCTGTTAAGTGAGTTATTATGGAGGATATTGTGGGGATACGAAACCAAGGCTATTGAAAGGAGTCTCAGAGTGGCATCTCTCCCATCTTAGGAGTGGTTTCTAGTGAGAGAAGCTACTCTACTGTAAACAAACAAACAAACAAACAAACTGCAGACTAGTTTGTGACTGTGTTAATTGTGTCAGAAGTCTAGAGAAATGGATTCTTTTGCAACAGAGTCTAATCTGTGCCTGCTTCTCATGTACCTTGTTTTTCAGAACGGCAACATCACAGAGCTCCTCCTGAAGGAAGGTTTCGCACGCTGTGTGGACTGGTCGATTGCAGTTTACACCCGGGGCGCAGAAAAGCTGAGGGCGGCAGAGAGGTAAGGTCTGTCCAAGAGGCCTTCCAGCTGTGGATCTTGTTAAGGATCTTTAGTGAAAGAAATCTGGTGATTTGCTCACACCCCTGTGTGTCAGTGTTCATTTTACTTCAGTAAAGGAGTAGGGCAGTTCCTTATAGAGGAGTGACTTAAATATTGGTCTTTAGGTTCAGTCTAATTGAATGCTGGATGGTAAGGACTTACAGTTTTCACTTAGACATTATTCTTCACTTGATTTGCTTTTTTAATGTTTTCAGGTCATTTTTTTCCCAAGCCCCTTGCTTAAGTTCTGGGTTTTAGACATTTGGAATGTAATAAACTTGAAGCTTATTTGAGAAAGATGAAATTGCTTATTAGCTGCTCCCAGACAGACAAGAGCAGGGATATGATGGAAAGACAGAGCCTGTGGGTTTTAAACCAGGACCATTCAATATTGTTGTGAGGCCTATGCCCTAACTTATTTAAAAGTGTGTTTCAGTTATAAATGCTAATATAACTCTGAGATGTTATTGGTGTGTTTTTGACTTGTTGGCTATCGTTAAAGCAGATATAGGAATAACTTGTTTCTAGAAAACTGCATGTAGAAATTCCAAATATTAGTCGCCATTTCATCTGTCAGGGTCAAGATGTAGATGTAGATGTAGGTGAACTTTCTCCATTTGATGGGGTAGATGGAAGAAAATAAAGCAGGTAGCAACAGTAGATGAATGGAAATGATGCTCAGGAAAGTCTGAACCACCACCTTGCATGATACATTTAAGCAAAGACAACACACAGCTGATGAGAGTAGTCTACTCTCAAGGCTTGCTGTATGACTTGTTTCAGAATCTTAAAGTTATAATGGTCTTGGTAACTACATTTTTGTGACTGAGATATACAGCTAAGAGATGTGCAATGACATGAATGAATAACTGTAGTATTTGTTCCATTTCTTAGGTCTTTTTCATCCTTGAGTACCTATAAGCAGAAGTATTTGCAGGTTTTTATAAAAGTAGATATTAATCTAGGCCATTTGATATGGCACATCTGACATATGTATTGTCTGATGGAAAAGAACAGTGATTGCTTAGAATTTTTTTTATGTTGTTCTACAATTAAGTTAGAAAGATATAATAACCGTATCAAGTACGGTGTTCCAAATACTTCTGATTATTCTACAATGCTCAGTTTCTTTTTTTTTGGTTCAGAGAATCCTGTTATGTTCATTAGTATTCTAAATTAATTTGATTTCTTTTTGTATTCTTTAATGTCTTGCGCTCCCCCCCCCGCTTTGTTTGAGACGGAGTCTTGCTCTGTTGCCAGCTGGAGTGCAGTGGCACGATCTCCACTTACTGCAACCTCTACCTCCCTGGTTGAAGCGATTCCCCTGCCTCAGCCTCCCCAGTAGCTGGGACTACAGGCGCATGCCACCACACCTGGCTAATTTTTTTTTTGTATTTTAGTGGAGAGTGGGTTTCACCATGTTGGCCAGGATGGTCTCGATCTCCTGACCTCGTGATCCGCCCGCCTTGGCCTCCCAGAGTCCTGGGTTTACAGGTGTGAGCCACTGCGCCTGGCCTAGTATCTTGCCTTTCTTTGAAGAAAGTGAATGCAATGAAAATAATATCTACATGTTATATGACATCGGTAGAAGATTTTATGGATTTTTTGGGGGAGTGCTCATCATTAAAAAACAAGCTTAGACCAGAGAATGCAAATCCTATTTTGATAATATGTGATTACTTGTCTGCTGTTTTGCATGCTGTATTTGAGCTACTTGAATTGTAGGTAAAATTGCATCCTCTGTGTTGAATTACTTCTTGTATTTTACAACTACTACATCCTGCTTTGTGTTTTTCTCATTTTAGTGCTTCTCTAAAACAAAAGATTGCAATACTGTTTTCAGAAATAATAGTTCCTTTTCACTGCACATGTATCCACTTATTTGTAAGTGGTTTAAGACAGCTGTTCATTGATTTTTTTTAATCTTTGCACATATTCCATTTCCTACTCATAGTCTGGCTCAGAAAATATCTACTGGGCATAATACTTCAAAATAAATTTCTGGCTACATAGGTTTTTTTTCTTTTTTTAACTCTTGTCAGTGAACTTATAAGGATTTTGTTCATTTTCTAATTATTCTATAGATGCACTGTCATGACAGTTTTGTTATATATAGGATTTGGTAGCTGGTAACCTTTTTATAATTCAGATAGAAATTGAGCAGGTCTGTGCTTTTTAAGAAATATGTTTGTTTAGATTTGTGAGTTCTTCCCATTTTTTGTAGTAGTCACCCAGGAGATATGGGATGAATCAGAGTTAATAATGAAGGTGGACTTGAACCATCTAGGCTCAAAAAATTGTATGCCTGGACCATAGTCTCCCAGCTGTGGGCTTACAGTATATATATGTATCTTGCATGTTTTCATTTACTCTCGCTCTTTGTTCTGGTTTGACTGGTAGTCTTTCTTCTGGATACGTCTATAGGGTAGAGTAGGATGCTGCACCAACTGTGCTCCCATGGTAGTGGTGGATTCCATTTGCTGAGTCTGAATGATCTTGCATCCTTGCTTTGTTGCCAGGTTTGCCAAAGAGCGCAGGCTGAGAATATGGAGAGACTATGTGGCTCCCACTGCTAATTTGGACCAAAAGGACAAGCAGTTTGTTGCCAAGGTGAGTCATTCTCAGCATCTTGATATGCATAGTGGACATGGCCAGGCGAGTAATAATACAAGGATTTGAACAATTAGAAATGTTGAAGCTCTTGAAAATTTCAAGGCAAGCCAGTAGGAGAGAGTGTGTGTGTGTGTGTGTGTGTGTGTGTGTGTGTGTGTGTGTATTGTAGGGGGTTTAGAAACCATTAGACTATTTAAATTTCTTTGTAAATTAGCTAACTTCAAACTAGCTTGAAATATCTCTCATATTTTAGGACTTCTTTTTTATCTGCCTAGCAAATAGCATTGTCTTGAGATTTCCTATGTCCAAGTATAGATGGTCTCTGACTTATGCTGGGTCGACTTAAGATATTTTGACTTTACAATGGTGTGAAAGCAATAGATATTCAGTAGGAACCACATTTGGAGTATCCATAAAGCCATTCTGTTTATCACTTTTGGTCTAGTATTCAGTAAATTAATTAAATGAGATATTCAACACTTTATTATAAAATAGGCTTTGTGTTAGATTATTTTGCCCAATTGTAGACTTATGTAAGTGTTCCAAACGTGTTTAAGGTAGGTTAGGCCAAGCTATGATGTTTGGTAGGTTAGGCAAACTAACCTAAGCAAAAGTAGGCTACCTCACCTAAGGTAGGTTAGGCCAAGCTATGATGTTTGGTAGGTTGTATTAAGTGCCCTTCCTTCCTTCCTTCCTTCCTTCCTCCCTCCCTCCCTCCCTCCCTCCCTCCCTCCCTCCCTCCCTCCCTCCCTCCCTCCCTCCCTCCCTCCCTCCCTCCCTCCCTCCCTCCCTCCCTCCCTCCCTCCCTCCCTCCCTCCCTCCCTCCCTCCCTCCCTCCCTCCCTCCCTCCCTCCCTCCCTCCCTCCCTTCCTCCCTTCCTCCCTTCCTTCCTGGCTGAAGAGAGATAAATGCATTTTCAACTTACAGTGTTTTCAGCTTATGATGGGTTTATCAGGAGTTAACCCTGTTGCAAATCACGGAGCATCTACAGATATATGACCTCAAGTTTCTCTTCTTTCTGTTTTGGAGCTCTTGGTTGTTTTTTTTTTTTCCCCCGCCTCCGAGAGTTCTCCATTGATGTATCTTGGGATAGACTGCTTTGAAGGAAACTAGAGCTATTATCCTTGGTGGTATCAGCAGTGCTGTAAAAATGTTTTTTCTTAGTTGCATGGTTTTGTAACTTGAGTAGCAGACCTGTTCTCTGTGTCTTCCCAAAATGCTGTAATGTTTTCTAGCCTATTTTTACTTTTGCCAAGAGATGCTAGAAGTTTTGTTTTTATGGGCTAAAAGTGGTTAAATGCCAAATTCTTGTACTGAGAGGTTCTGTCTCCGTCAACTAACCATGAGTTTAGGATGGAAAGCCACTAGGTGGCACTGTGAGCCTGAGAAATCCTGTCTTCTAGCAACCTCTGAGGAACTGGCTAAATTTCTTCACTCTCTTTTTTATGATGCCCAAAGTAATAGGTCACAGAGTGGTCTAGTGGCCTCTTTCCCTCTTTTTGTAGGTGATATCCAGGCAGCTTTGAGGTTAGCCATAATCATTCCTTTTGGTAGCCATGAGTGGGAGTTGCCCCTGGTGGGATATCCTGGCATCCTCCAGGTCTTGTTGCAGACCAGAATGTCCCTTCTGTGTGAGGCGTGTGCCTGTGTGGACACTTGGACCTGGCTTGCTCTGCCTACTTGGAACTCACTCAGTTGTGCTTATGCTTCCCGTAGTTAGCATAGCTGTGTTAACATAGCTACAGAATGAAAGGATGATTTTTCACCCAAAAAGGGAGGCAGGCGTTCAATTTTTCGCCATCTTCACTTTGAGAGTCTGTGGCATTAGTGATGTAGATGAGGCATGTGAGGATCTTAATACCCTGTCGCGTTCCTACCAGCCTATCCTCGATTAAAACTGAGTTTGTAGAAAACCTAGAATATTTTGAAGAGTTTTGGGCCTTGGCTGGTTGGGGAGTTAACTAAAGCACTGCATGAGAACAAAATTCAAAGGATTTAGATTATTGAGCTTTGCATTTATCTTAAATATGACTTTATTGGTAATTAGAAAAGGGAGACCTACCTGTAGGAGAATTTTTTCCATTTTTAAAAATCTAGGATCCTAGGATCTGTTTTTTCTTTAAAAGACAGCGAGGCTTTTATCATGACAATGAAGTTTTATTCATTACAGTTCCAAAGTAGAGGAGATTGCCCCTAGGAATCATCTGATGGAGGATTATGAGGAATAACCAATCTTCTGTAGAAATTGAAACATAAATTGAGGCTATTTGGGTATACGTCTGCTTAGAGGTTCGAGAGAAATAGCAGAAGAGTTTTTAAAACTTGGCTTTTTAAAATTCTTTAGCATTCGTTTTGCTTTTAAAACAGGAAAAAAACATAAAGAAGATAAGCATAGATACCCATACTACATGAAACACTGTGACTTGGCCTTGTTTTTAAATTTTTTTTTTTTTTAACAAAGTTGATCATAGTGTCTGTCTCAAGGTTGGCAAACTATGGCCCATGGGCTGAATTTGGCTGGGCGCTTGTTTTTGCATGATCTGTGGATTTTACATTGAAAAAAATGGATTTTGCGTTAATAAAATATATATTGTGGCATGTGAAAATTATGTGAAATTAAATGTCAGTATCGCAAATAAATTGGAACATAGCTATATGTGTTCGCTTGTGTATTGTCTGTGTCTGTTCTTGTGCTATAATGGCAGAGGTGAGTAGTTGCGATAGAAACTGTGTGGCCTGCAAAGCCTAAAATATTTGTTATCTGGCTTTTTGCTTAATAGTTTGATGATCTCTGATCTATACCAGTCCTACTCAAAATGCCTTGATAAAGTGACATAAGGAGCTTGGGCCAGAATGTAAATCAAGGCATTGCTTCCTTCATCAAGAAAAGCTTACTACAAAAAAAAAAAAAAAAAAAGTCAGCAATGTTCTTAGTGATGTAGTTGATTAATGTTCTAGTACAAGTTCCTTATCTTACTGCAGACTGGCAGCCACTTTGAATAGCACTGATCTGTACTCTTTTGTGTGTAATTTTTAAGTTTGCACATTTTTATTTTTAATACAGAAAATTTAAAAATTTTTTATAGGCTTACTAAAGAATGTACCAGTTCAATTTCAGTCTTCCTTGAGGCAGTCGCTTTCAACTCTTGCCTAATTCATCTCTGAATAAAACATTTACATGGCTATTTCTTAATTTTTCAGTTTTAGGTACAACTCCTTTCCTTTATACCATGGAAGAAGAGGACTTAGTTTTTTCACATAAGCACACATACTCACGTGGGCGCACAGTGCTCTTACCCAGTTCTTCCAATATGATTATGTCATAAGTTAGTTAATATTCAGTATTTATTTTAAATGATAATCACCACTGTGCTATATAGCATATTATGGCTACTTTTAGTTTCCTGCACAATTTTTTTGTTTTCCCTGGAGTTAATAATTTTTAAAATTTACATTTTTTTTACATACTTATTTTAATTCAGCCTCCAAACTCTGTTTAAATCTCCTCTCAAGAGGAGATTCATTCAGTCTGCTAACAGTACCTTGGAGCTTTGCAACCTGCATCAATCTGGACTGGTTTCTCTTTTTGCCTGTTTTAGAGCTGTCATCTTTGGATTTCTTCACCATTGTCCTGAGGGATTTCTTTGCCTTACTCTTGGATTGGAGCTAGGATTGCTGGATCTCATAGCTTCCTCTTTATAATTTGCTACTTTGTTTTAGTGGCATGCATTCTCTAACTTCATGAGAAAGAATGCTTGGGAGGTAAATTTTCTGAGACCTTTCATGTCCATTCTCTACGTACACTTGATAGTTTAGCTGGATATAGAATTTTATTTTAGAAGTCATTTTCCATTAGAATTGTATCTATCAGTATCACTCCACTGTCAGTAGTTATCAGAAACTTTTTTGATTTCTTGTTTTTTTATGGATCTGAAACCATCCTGATTTCTCATCCTTATATATATTTTTTCTTTCTGAAAGGTTTTAGCAAATTCTTTTTGATCCTAGTGTTCCAACATTTCATAGCAATGCACTTTGTTTATCTATATTTGAGCATATTATGCCTCAATGTTTAGTTGTTTTGTTCTGAGACTTTTTCTCCCAACTCTTTTGTTGGTTTCCATCTAGAATCTTTGTTCTCTTTTTTCTAGAATTCCTATTATTTGGTAGTTGGATTTTGTGGGCTCATCTTCCAGTTTTTTTCTCCTATTTTCTATCTCATCTATTCTTTTTAGATTTCTTTATAGTTGTCTTTCAGTAGTTTTATTGACGTGATACTGTTTTATTTTTTAAGAGCTTTTCTTGTTCTCTGCATGTTTCTCTTTTACTATTTTAAAAAATAAAGTTTAATACTGACTTCAGAGATAAAAATCATCTCTTAGCTTTCTGCGAAATTGATTTTTTTTTTTTTTTAGTTTTGTTTTTGCTGCACACTCACTATGTTCTTCAAGCCTCTCCTCTCCCCTCTTTGGGTTATTTTGGTCCCTTATTTTTCATATTAGAGGCTTTCCTCAGATATTTGCTGAGTCTTGGTTTTCTGTCTTATTTGAGAATGAGATATTAAAACACCGAGTTTAGAAGCAATGACCCTAGTGTGGGATTTAGGGTATACATATTTGCTTGTTTGTTTTTGAGACAGGGTCTTGCTCTGTCACCCAGGCTGGAGTGCAGTGGTGCCATCACAGCTCACTGCAGCTTCAACCTCATGGGCTTAAGCGATCCTCCTGCCTCAGCCTCCCTAATAGCTGGGACTACAGGTGCATGCTAACACACCTGGCTAATTTTTAAATTTTTTATAGAGACGGGGTCTCTCTATGTTATTGCCCAGGCTGGTCTTGAACTCCTGGGCTTAAGTGATCCTCCCACCTTGGCCTCCCAAAGTGCAGGGATTACAGGTGTGAGCCACCATGCCTGGCCAGGGTATACATCTTGAAATCCATCTGCTTCTTACAAACATTTGAAACCATTCATCGTTTTTGGTCCCATTTTCATTCCCAATTGAGATGCTTGATTTGACAGTTTCTGAGTCTTGGCAGATTAGGGAGAGTGGGACTGCGGTATAAATCAGATTGGCTATTGTGTTTTCTCGCCACTGTCTCAGGATTTAGCTTTTGTGAGTCAGTGGAGTAAGTTACTACTCATCCATCTGCTTTCCAGCTTCCAGAGTTTTGTTGCAGTGTTCTCTCTCATTATCTTCTTCCTTTTGGGCTCATGTATAGATAGGTTTTACAGATTCCTTTTATCTAGAGGTGTTTAGAGTGGGACCCAAAATAAAGAGCTTACTTCTTTAATTGATATGTAATATTTCATTGTAGGCTGCATCATAATATTTTTGACCAGTCTCTAATAGGTTTATATTCATGTAGTTGAGAATTTTTTTCATTATTTAGAAAGTGGAATAAATCTCCAAGTAATTGGCAGTTATTTCCTTAGAAATGATTTGGCTCACATTTGCCAAACATGTCTTTAGAAATGTTAACCAGTGTATACCACTAAGTGTGTTCATTTTCTAATATGTTGTAAAACAGAGATTGGACAGCTTTTTCTTAAAGGACCACATTGTAAATATTTTAGGCTTGGTGGCCATATGGTGTCTGTTGCAACTACTGAACTCTGCCATGGTGGCAGGAGAACAGACATGGACAGTGTGTAAACGAATGGTTGTGGCAATATTCCAGGAAAACTTTATAACAATATGAAGTGGGCTGGATGGCCCTTGGGCCATAGTTTGCCAGCCTTTCTTGTAGAACACTGGATATCAACGTTAAGTTAAAAATGAAAAAAATACATACATTACTTTTCATAACCTGGAACTCAACAGCAGTTCTGTATCATTTTACCTGATTTAAAATATCTGTTAGTGGCAAACAGCTTTTTTCAGGGAATCCTAAAAAAGTTCTAAGGTACCTGGGACCTTCACATAGTCTGAAAGTCCTGCAAGTCTTCCCTGAGTGATTCTGCTTTAAAGATCTTGTGATCATGAAGCCTTAACAAATAGTGATTCTCTCTTCAACAGTCACCCTGTGTTTTAGGAATTAATTGCCTCAAAAGCCTGCAAAGGGTAACCTATGGCCTCTAATTGGATGCCTCTGGGGCTCTACAGTTGATTTCTGGAACTGAGGCAAAGCTGTAGGTCAGAGTGCCAAGAGGCTTAAGCCTGAGAAATGTGAAACTTGACAAAGTATTCTCTGATACATGTGGCCTATTGAGAGACTGGTTCCCTTTGTCTGCTTAAGCAGTTTTACTTCTTGAGGAATGAAATGCAAAGGGAGAGCTCTCCTTGTCTTTCCAGGTTAGCAGAGAAGCATGTTCACTTCACAGCGATTAGCTGAGCTTGCCTGAGACTTTTGTGCCCGTCGTGGCCTGCCAGTTCCCTCCCTGCCTTCCCTGTGGTGTTTTAGCTGATCTGTGCTGTTTGTAGCCATATGGTCCCCTGAGCACGTGGCTTGGCTTCCCTGTTCCTGCTGCTGGATCCTTGGGCATTGCAGATTTCACAGACCTGAATAACATTGTTGTGGGGGGTGGGGGAGGGATGGAGTGGAATCATGTCCTCAAGAGGTGTCTCCTTACCACCCTGCCTGGTTAGAGGCGTCTTGGTTGGTTCTCTGTACCTATATATAGATTAAGCAGAGCTCCGAACTAGGTGCTTTGAAAAGATGTAAAAGAACTAGAAGTGGTTCCTGCCTTCAAGGAGCTTACCTGCTAGGGCTTTGTCTGGGAGCACTAAGTGGTTAACTGGCATTGGTGGCCAAGTCCAGTTTTGGAGATCAGGATATAAACTATCCATGGGTACAGTAGATTTTAAAATGTATTTGGTTTTACCCTGATAGTTTTTTGCTGTGCTTCCAGTCATAGCTCTAGATGGAGTTCATTATCATGTCTCTGAGAATTTTTTTCCTCAAATTTTTTGTAATGACAAAATTCATAACATAATATGTAGTATCTTAACGATTTCTAAGTGTACAGTTCAGTGGTATTTATATTCATATTGTTATGTAGCTATCACCACCACCTATCTCTACAACTCTTCATTTTATAAAACTGAAACTATACTCATTAAACAATAACTCTACATCCCTCTGTTTCCCCTCTTCCAGGCCCTGGCAACCACAGTTCTACTTTTTGCTTCTGTGATTTTGACTACTCTAAGTAATTCATATAAGTGAAATCAGACAGTCTTTGTGTCTTTGTGACTGGCTTATTTCATTTAGCATAGTGTCCTCAGGGTTCATCCATGTTGTTGGATGAGTCAGAATTTTCTTCCTTTTTAAGGGTGAATAATATTCCATTGTATGTGTATACATTTTGCTTACAACCTGTTCATCAGTCCATGGGGACACACTTAGGTTGCTTCTACATTTTAACTGTTATGAACAATGCTGCTATCAACATGGTTATACAAATATCTCTTTGAGACCCTGTTTTCAATTATTTTAAGTTTGTACCCAAAAGTGGAATTGCTGGATTATATGGTAATTGTATTTTTAAGTTGTTGAGGGAATTACTATATTGTACCATTTTACATTGGTGCACGAGGGTTGTACATCCTCACCAACATTTGTTATTTTCTGTTTTTTTGTTTTTTTGTTTTTTTTTAATAGTGGCCGCCCTAATGGGTGTGAGGTGATGTCTCATTGTGGTTTTCATTTGTATTTCCCTAATGATTAGTAATGTTGAGCATCTTTTCCTGTGCATTTGCATATCTTCTTTGGAGAAATGTCTATTCAAGTCCTTTGGGCATTTGAAAAAGAAATTTCAACTTTTCTTTTAGATTCAGGGGTACATAGGCAGGTTTGTTACATGGGTGTATTGTTTGGAATAGGAATGATCCAGTCACCCAGGTCATGAGCATAGTACCCAATAGGAAGTTTTTCAGCCCTGGCCCCCTCCCTCCCTTACTCTCCCCCAGCTCTAGGAGTCCCCAGTGTCTATTGTTCCTGTCTTTAGTCCATGTGTACCCAGTGCTTAGCTCCCAGTTATATGCCTCTTTGCCCGTTTTTTAATTGAGGTTTTTGTTTTTTTGTTGTTGAGTTTTAGGAGTTCTCTATATATTCTGGATATTAATCCTTTGTTGGGTACATGATTGGCAAATATTTTCTTGTATTTTGTCAGTTGCCTTTTTGTTACACAAAATTTTCATGAAATCTAATTTGTATTTGTACTATTGTTGCCTGTTCCTTTGGTGTCATATTTGAGAAATCATTGCCAAATCCAGTGTTTCAAAGTTTCTGCCCTGTGTTTTCTTCTAAGAGTTTTGTAGTTTTATAGGTCTTATATTTAAGTAATGAATCCATTTTGAGTTCATTTTTAGTTTTGGTGTTACATAAGGGTTCAACTTTGTTTTTTTGCATGAGGATATCTAGTTTTCTTAGGACCATTTGTTGAAGACTGTCATTTCCTCATTGAATGGTCTTTGCACCCATCTCAAAAATCATTTGACTGTATATGCAAGGGTTTATTTCTGGACTTCATTCTGTTTCATTGGTTTGTATGTCTGATTTTATGCCAGTATCATGTGGTATTGATTACTGTAGCTTTGTAGTAAGCTTTGAAATCAGGAAGTGTGAGTTTTCCTGCTTTGTCCTTTTTCCAGATTGTTTTGGCTATTCAGGGTCTCTTGAGATTCTATGTGAATTTTAGGATGAGCTGTTCTGTTTCCATAAAAATCATCATTGGGATTTTGATAAGGATTGCATTACATCTGTAAATCACTTTTGGGTAGTATGACATCTTGACAGTTGTCTTCCAGTCCATGATCATAGGATGTGTTTCCATTTATTTGTCTCTAATTTCTTTCAACAGTGTTTTGTAGTTTTCTTTGTACAAGTTTTTCACTTCCTTGGTTGAGTTAATTCCTAAGTATTTTGTTCTTTTTTGATGATGCTGGAAAAGGAACTATTTTCTTAGTTTTTTTTTTTTTTGGATTGTTTATTATTTATAGAAATGCAGCTGATTCTGTGTTGGCTTTATATCCTGCTATTTCATGAATTCATTTATTCTAACAGTTTTTGTGGAATTACTAGGGTTTTTTACCTATACATCATCTGGGAACAGTGATAATTTTGTTTCTTTCCTTCCAATTTAGATGCCTTTTGTTTCTTTTTCTTGCTGAACTTCTTTGGCTAAGACTGTCAGTACTATGTTAAATGGAAGTGGCTCTCTGACATGGTTTTTAAGCAAGGATGCAGCTGAATATTTTTGGCATTATCTGGATTTCTCCAGTATATTCCTATGTGGTAATATGGAGAGAATCAAAAAATACCTGCCACTTCCTTGCCTTTTGCCATTTGACTTTCAGTTGGAAAGGAAGTTCTGGAGATTGTCTCACTAGAAAGGTGGGCTCTGCTGAACCAAAAAGGGATCAAGACTTGGTTTGCAGCTTATACTAGTAAACCAGTGTGCTGATAAGAAAAAGAAAGTGATTGAGTTAGAAGGGATTGAAAGAATATTAACCTGGCTTTAAAAAATAAATTATTAAAGACTTCATTTTTTAGGTCACTCTTTAGATTTACAGAAAAATTAAGCAGGTAGCACAGAGTTCTTAGATTACTTATCCACCCTGAGCCCGGTTTCCCCTGTCATTAATATTTCACGGAAGTACTGTATATTTGTTACAGCTAGTATATCAATATAGATACATTGTTATTAACTAAAGTTTATATTTTATTCAGATATTCATTTATTTATACTTTATTTCTGTTCCAGGATACCACATTGCATTTAGTTGTCATATCTCCTTAGGTTCCTTTTGGATATGCCAGTTTCTCAGACTTTTTTTTTGTTTTTGATGACTTTGACAGTCTTGAAGTACTGGTCAGGTAGTGTGTAGGACGTCCCTCTGTTGAAAGTTGTCTGATGCCTGATTTCCATGTAAGTACATCTTAAGAGTATCTGGTTTGGTTGTGCTTAGGTGCCTGGAGGTGCCTGCATCAGGATATTGTTGTGGTTTGTTTTTGTTGAGGACAAGGGCGGCATCTGTACTCTTCTGGGGGACTGGGGAGAAGAGACATAGCATACAACTTTAGGGAGTGGGAAAAACAGCCAGATGTCGTGATTTCAGAGAGGAGAATAGGTATCTGTGTGTCATTCTCAGTGACCTCATCAAAGCACAGTCCCTGGTCATGCCTGTAGAAGGCCCTTTTGGGCTGATAATCGTTTTGTTTCTATCTGGTACTGGAAATTTTGGCAGCATTGGGACTATTGGAGGTTATGTCCGTAGCTCAGGAGGCTGTTGAACAAAAAGGAGGCTTTTTTGTTTGTTTTATGTATGCTTCAGGGTTTTCAGAATCTGAATAACAGCAGCCTGTTGCACCCAGTGAGCACTGTGGATGGGCTGTACAGGTGAGAGAGTGTGACAGAGGCTGAAGATAGGCATGGATGTTCCCCTAATAGAACTCTGTCGTTTTCTTGACTCATGGCAGCCCTTAGCCTACACCTTGTTATCATTGAACCATTTTTTCCTTTTATGATTGGGCTTCACGAAATGGGGAGGGAATTGGATTTAGTGCATGTATTTGAGTCCAGCTAGTGACTTTTTCCATGTAGACTTCTGCTCCTATGCCTTAGGTTATCTCTTGGTGTGTGGGATGTGAGCGTGCATGGTGTTGGCTTGATTAGGGATCTGTAGCTAGCAGAGAAAGTGGGCAGTGTGGGCATACTTCAATTATCCTGATGAAAGCACCAGAAGAAATATCACTGTTAAAATGTGGTCCGTAACGGTGCTGATGAGCTGGCTTCAGACAGTAATCCACTCTGCATCTCACTTACTGCACAGTACGTGGCTATAACCAGTATTTTATTGCCGATTCCATGTCTCTGCTCAGGAGCTGCTTGTTCTCTGGACAGTAATGACACAATTTACAGAGGAATAAAAAACCATAAACCCCACTTATACACACACACACACACGGACACACACACGCACACATGCACTCACCCTTCCTATCTTCACCAGCAAGCTAAACCTTGCTTAGCTGGCAGTGGCAGAGTGCACAGTTCCTGAAGAGGAGGTTTCTAATCAGGGAGATGCTGAGCATCAGAGAGAGTCTGCTGCTGGGGCCTAAAATTTACAGCTCCAAGAATTCATTGCTGCCGCTGCTGCTAACATATTACAAGGGGTGCCTAATTCTAGTAACTTGTTACAGGACATCCTTAGATCTTCGTGTTCTGTAATCAGCGGGTAAAGGTGTGAGCACTATGATACTTTCTTTGGTTTTATTACTCTCTAATTATGACTAGGGAGCAGAAAACATCTAGATATTTCTCGTGTCTTGATTATAGGCATTTCCTTATGTTTTTCGGAATTCACAATAAGAATTCATTTTGGTTTGAGAGAAGGTGTAGATCTGTCCAGTATTAAGATTTGGGAAATCCTGTGATGTATGTGTCTTTGATACATCTGACAGTTACCCTCTATCCTTTGGGTATCTGTTTGGAGGAGGAGCAGTATTGATTTGCTGTAGTAGCTATTTTGCTTAGTATGGCTTAGTGGAATTTTTTTTCTTTTCTTTAGCTTGAAATTAGGATACCAGAATAGCAGATATCATGGAAACCACCCCCCCTGAAATGTTCTGTCATCCATTTTATAATATCTTTCCCTTCATCCAAATGTGGGATTTTGAAGGACTGGGAAATCATTAGCTGGGGTCTTTCTTTTTGGTCAATTGTCCAGCCCACTACTGGAATTCCATTACTGTGGACATTTTTACTTGGCATTAGTGTGTTTAGATGGTAATGGGAATAAGATGTACTCTATTTTTTCTTTCAGTGACTGAATCTGTATTTTTGTTTATACTGTCTAGACAGTTTTTAAGTTCTAAACTCATGAATGTGTTTTTGTGATTGGGCTGGCATTAAGGGGCTGTTTGGTTTGGAGTAACTAGCCCTGACCTTGGTCCTGGTATGATCACTCATCCTGCCTTTGATTACCATTAATCTTCATGTTTTTCTGGCAAGATGAATTTTGGGTTCTGGCTCTCTAGGTTTTAGTGTTTAGCTTATGATTCTCAGATCTGTCAAAAAGGTTATAGGAGAATGGTTATGGTTATTCAAAGTTGTCGTTTTGCTGTTTTCAGGGTTGTAAGTTAATTTTAAGTATAGTAGAAAATTAAAAATTTCTCCTTCTGATCTACTCAGTTCTTTCTTAGAACTTTCATTACTTTTCTGATTGCTGGGCTGTTCTCTACACTGCTTTCATTGCTTACAGTGGTAAAACCCAGGGATATCTTCCCATCCACCAGCCATAGTAAACCTTCTATGGACTTACAGATTGATTCCAGCTGTCATCTTTCTTTTTTCATTCATTCTGTTTGATGGCACTTAACTTCTGCTGTTTTCTGTTATATATAATTTCTCAGTTGTTTATGTTTTATATCCTTCTTCAGATTGTTTCTTAAGGCATTCCTTACTCTTTGGTGTGTGGTTGGCTGGTTCTTTGTGTTTCCGGTGTGTGGCTGGCTGGTTCTTTGGAAAAGGTAGAGAATTGCTGTTTTTGGAGGAAGCTGCAAGTAAATGAATACATTCTGTGCTAGAAGATCTAAGGCCTTTCAAGAAATAGTTAGAGAGGCCTCCTTTAAGATACTTATCAGTGTGACATCCATGATGGCAAAAAAGAGTCTAGCTCCTTTTGTTTCATGCATGAAAGAGGAGGGAAATTTTGCCAGTCCACCCTCGCCATGTGGCAGCTGACCCTGTAAGTTTGTTCATTCAGTCTGGTAGCTCTTAAAGAGGCCCGATTGAAGCCTAGAAGAGTTTGATTTTGATTCTGCAGATGAAGTAGATGGTGATAATGTTTTGTAGTCTGCAGCTGCCTTGTAATAAAGTGTTGCTTGAAAGAAAAAAAAAAGGCATTGAATATAATTGGGCGAATTGTAGACTGCTGGCTATATTATGCGTTCTAGTTACAACTGATGTGGTAAGATCCCAGTTTGAATGGAGTTTTATTCTGTACACATTGTAGAATGTTCTAATAACCTTCACAGAGGAATATTTATGCTTTGTCCTTTGACTACATACCCTTGTCATTTATCCCAGACTAGTTCTTTTTCTTCTGAGTGTGGCGTCCTGTGTTACTGATCTTGGGTTCCAAAACAAAGATGTCCGTAGTAGTAGTGCTCTGAAAAGGTGGCTTTCAGAGAGTATCTGAGGTAATATCTCGGTAATTTCATGTTTCTGCCTGTGAGATTAACAGCTAAGCATCTCCTTTCCCATGCTGAGATGACAATTCTTTTTGCCCTTCACTTGCCTTTGATTTTTCTGCTCTCTATTGGGGCATCCTATTTTGGTTCTTTCTCATCTAGTGCTGGTATCTTCTTCAAATCCAACCCTTGCCTCTTTTTCTAGATTCACATTGAGATTTTGATTTTAGTTTAGAAGCTGTTTCAAGGAAAATCTTCAATTACGTGTAGAGATAGGATTTCCAGTTCTTAAGCTTTGTCGTGAACCACAAATCTTTGTCAGGGCAAAAATAAAAAAAGATTGACCATCTTTATGAATGATACAGATTTTGTCTCATTGAGAAATCATAATAAGGTCTCTGGGAACTGATAATTATAGCATAATTTTCTCTGACATTGTTGCACCATGAAGGATGATACTGTTTTTCCCACAAATGGCTATTGATCTCACTTTCTACCTGTGAGGGGTGGTGGGCCTTGCTCTTGGACATGTGATGGGGGCCATAGAAGCAGGTTTAAGCATGTTCCTTTTTGCTCACAGGTGATGCAGGTTCTGAATGCTGATGCCATTGTTGTGAAGCTGAACTCAGGCGATTACAAGACGATTCACCTGTCCAGCATCCGCCCACCAAGGCTGGAGGGGGAGAACACCCAGGTGAGAATAGGGAAGCAGCCGTGCCTCTTTGCATAAACCAAAAGGAAGAAGTTGGAGAATTAATTAATATATGACATATAGAATACATATATGTGGGAATGCAAGGGGACAAGTATTTTAAATCACCACAGTATTATTTTCTAATATTTAAAGCCTGACTACTATTGGGCAGGTCTCAGTGTCTTGTGGCCCACACCCACTGCTCTGCCGCATTTCACATGGGCACTGTTGGCACTTCTCCCCAGGGGGCTTGAGTGCAGTGAGGGTTGGGATATGTGAGATGGTGGATGAGTTTAATTAACAAGACCTTATTTTTCTGTGAATAAGGAGAGGAGAAGGTCTGTATCTTGTGTACATTGTAATAGGACCCGTTTCTGCTGGTCATTTTGATTTGATAGTTCTTTATGTTTTTGCTCTAGGAGGAAATGAATCTTGGTATATATATTCACTGGGGTCACCTACTCATTTTTTGCAGGTAGTAACTATAATTAGTAGTTAAACTGTTTGCTATTTTTTGGATCTTTTGGCAGATAGGTTGGTGTATGACTCAGGTACATCATTTTTGAGAAATGCTTTGTATGAAAACTCTAACAAGAGTTGGTATTACATATGCAGATAGACTGATTTTTTTTGTAGTCATGACAGTTATATAGCCATAAGAGTTATGAGAATTGGGAATAGGGATTAAGGTTGAACATTTTTGGGGGTTTGGTTATGTCATATTTTTACAGACATCTTTCCCGCGTCTGTTTTTGTCCTGTGATAACTAAAGTGTGTGATTATATTGACTAGTATAGAACTAGTTCCTCAGTGAGAGCCAGCGCCAAAGGCAAATATTTGGAGAGTTTTCAGTAATTAACTATTGTGGATTGAAGTTACTGCTGTGTGTACTATCTACTGCCTGCTTTTTTTTTTTTTTTTAAGAAACAGGTTCTTGTTATGTTGCCCACACTGGAGTGCAGTGGCTATTCACAGGTGTGATCATTGCGCACTACAACTTCAAACTCCTGGGCTCAAACAGTCCTTCTGTCTCAGCCTCCTGAGTAGCTAGGACTATAGGTGTGAGCCACTGCACCCAACTTATCTACCTTTTTTTATTTATCCCTTTATACAAAAAGGATGGGATAAAAAAATCCCTTTTGTATAAAGGGATAAATAAAAAAAGGTAGATAAGTTGGGTGCAGTGGTTCTAAAGGTGTGAAATTTGCTTTTCTGATGTTTTGCACATATACATATCTTGGTGCATTCACAAGTTGAAATTCATGCATTGTTTTCATTTGTGTGAGAGTTTATAGACAGCCCATAAGAGTAAAATAAAAATATGATTGTCTTTTGAATCACATCATACATAAAAACCACGTACAGGATGGGTGATTTGAATGTCTGGCCAATCAGTTCTTTCTCTCTCTTTTTTTCCCTTAGAGGAGGCAGTTTAATGCAGCAAACAGTGTTATGGTAAGGTTGAGAATTTAAATGCATGAAAGCCTAGAAATGCCAAAATAAGGTTCTCTCAGTAACTGTAGCTCTGCCTCATTGCACAGAGTAAATACACATCTCCAATTTTATCAGTATTGGGAGTAGTCCACAATTCTGCATCTGTGCCGTACAGTTGGAATTAAGGTTCCCACAGCAACCACAACTTTGAAATTCTTGAACGTTAATTTTTGTGCCTGTATCATCAGCCAGTGCATTATGTTAATGTAGATTATATAGCTGAATTTTAAGCAGTTTTTAGGGAGATGGGGGTGTGATAGCTTAGGTAGGATGATAGCAGGTTTTCTGAAGTAAGCACTAACCTACTACTGAGTATTTTTAGTTTTCCCAGTATCCTTTGGAACCCATCAGTGGGTAAAAGATGCATTTCCCTTAGCCTACTGGCTGACGGGAAATTGTTGGAATTGGAGTATTTCCTAGTTTAGGCAGAATCCTGATTATAGAATTTCTTGTCTCTTACAAGGCGTGTTACCTCTTTTTTTCTTCTTTTTTCTTTATTCTTTCTTTTTCTTCCTGTTCACTCCTGAGATCTTACTCCATTTTAAGACAGTTCTAAGTAAGGCTTAGCTGCAGTAATCTACAACATATGGCTTGTGAGGAAGATGGAGGAAAGATTTCCATTATTTGTCTGTTAAAGTCCTTTGGAAGAGTTTACTGAAGGGCCACATAAGAAATAAGTTAATATAATGAACCTTGAATGTAGTGGTAGAAGGCACCCTGAAGAGTAGCCGGTTTTGGTGGGTAGTCAGGGTGATCTTCCCAGGTCAGCTGCTGTACCTTGTGAGTGTCAAGGATGAGAAGTGAGTCAACAGGAGGAATGGCTCTCTAGGCCAGCGCTGTCCGACAGATATATAAATGTGAGCCACACATGTGAGCTCTATTTGTTATTTTAAATTATCACATAACTATGTAAAAAAACTAAAAAGAAACATTAATTGTAATTTTTAAATTTGACTTATATCCAAATTATTATATCATTTCAACATTTAATGAATATAAAAAATAAATGAGACATTCTCCCCCTTTTTAAAACTGAATATTTGAAATACGGTATGTATTGTACATTGACACTACATTTTAATTCATCATAGCATATTTCAAGGACTCAATAGGCACATGAGGCTAGTGGCTACCCTTATGGATAGCACAGCTTTAGAAATTTGCATGAACAGGTAGTCCTTGTTGATATGTATTTACAGATACTTATTTTGTGCCAGGTACTGTGCTGGGGGTGCAGCAGGGAATAAACAGATGTCCCTTCTCTGCCTCATGAAACTTTAGAGTCTAGTAGGGGAAATACACAAGTGCTGTGAAAGAAAAGCTTAGAGTTTAGGAGAGTGCATAGTCTGGGAAGGCTACTTTGAGGAAGTGACATTTAAGGCCTGAAGAGATATTAGGAATTAGCTAGATAAAAAGTGGGAGAAGACAGTTTCTGACCTGGAGAGCAGCAATGATAAGAATTAGGAGAGTTTTGGGGACTAGAGAATGGATGGCTCCTGTGGATGGTGCATGAGTGGTATGACACTTGTGTGGTACGAAACCATAGGCAAGGCCAGATCAAACATGTCCTGTGAACATCTCAGGATACTCAGGAAGGGAGAGAGAAAATGGGGCATATGATGAACTGCAAGTAATTTTGTATGACTGGAATAGAGGATAAATTTCGGGGGAGTGTTAAGAAATGGGCCTGGGAGTTAGACAGGGGCCACTTGTTGAAGGCTTATATGCCATGCATTTTAGGTTTTGTCTTGAAGAATTTTGAACTGGTGAATGGCATGTTTGGATTAAAATACTCTTGTTTTGGTTGTTTGAATTTACAAGATATGAAAGCAGTTTGCATATAGAGAGAATATTATGCCTGGTAAAAACTTACTTTAGCAAGGAACTCTGGATTTTCTTTTGGTAAGTCTCAGTTGACCAAAGACATTGAAAATGGCATGATCAGGCTGATGAGTGAGAACTGTGGATGCTGCTCCAGCAGTCTTTCTTTATACTTGCCTTTCGACTTAAAGAATCCCCCCCCGCCAACCCCTGCCCCTTTCCTTGGCCTGGGATTACTAAAATAAGAAAAAGAAGAAGAAGAAAAAAGAATTCCCCAGAGCTCTTATAAAGAATACAAGATCCTGCTCTATGCTTATCTTAAAGTTACCAGAGATTTACAATATGGGTGTGGCAAGAAACATCACCTGGGCATCCTAGTGTGACTGTAACTATATGTGTTTAAAGACTGAGCAACAGGCATCCTCTCGGAGTCTTGGGTTTCTGGTTTCCTTTACTACGTACCAGCTGTTACAGTCACAAGTGGAGCCCAGTCAAGTATTCATGGCATAGATGTTGGGGCCAGGACCTCTGTTGGCTCATATGGCATCTTCGTGGAAATTTAGAGAAGGGTACTGCTGCTTCCTGTCAGCATCATGCCAGGGGCCATGGCTTGGCAAGCAGAATGGAAGCTAAATTTAAGCTCCTGTTTTCCCTTTGTCCGCTTTGCCAGGTACCCTTCTGCAAGGCACAGCATGCGCAAAAATATGGGCCTGCCCTAGTTAGAACAGGCTGGTAGAATCTCCAAGGAAAACATCAAGGGCATTTTTTGGGAATTGAGGAGTGGTTCTGTAGTTGCGGAAACATGGAGTGCTTGAGGAATGTTAAGAGATGAAGGTCTGTGATGGATGGACTGTGGAGGGCCTTGAAAGAAACACTAAGGACATTTCCTTCTCTCTAATTACAGGACTCTGCCTGGGGGTCAATGGCTTTGGCATGGAAAGGATAACCTGATAACTTATGGTACTAGAGCCTTTTCTAAACCAAAGAACAAAGCGGGAGAAAGTGCAGAATAAGGAACTAGATGAGTAGGAGAAGAGGGAAAGTCTGTGGCATGGGTTTCCTCAAGGACAGGCAGATGGGGCAGACATTCCTGCTCTAGGGCAGGCCTCCACTGCTAGCTCCCAGATGAGGACTCCGTGGGACTTTCCCTTCAAGGAAGCATGGGGGAGGTTCTTTTAATATTTTCTTCCTCCGAGACAACTCTATATTTGGAGGATAGTAGGGCAAATTGTTTTTTTCTGTTTTGTACACAGAGACAGGTTCATTTCTCTTAAATTATACTGGGAGATGAGCTTTTTGCCTATGGCTAACCATATTTCCTCTCCCTTAATTTGGTTACTTTCTAATTGGAGCCAGAGGAAGTACTTGGACAAACACTGTGATCAAAGGAACTGTTTTCACCCTAGGCTTTCCAATATTACCCAGAAATTCATGGGTAGCCACTTCTGGATTTTGGTTGGAGCTTGGTTTGTTGCTAGATAGTGTTATGGGAGAGTTAAAAGGAGGGATGTGCAATATTTCCCTCTATAGGATTCTAGCTGGATATGTCTGATGTTGACGGTGTTTCTGTGGCACCCTGCTTCTGGATTAATCCAGTGTCAACTCGTAGGAGATGTTAACTCTTGCAGGCTGAGAGCCAGTTAAGAAAGCTGACGTGTGATGCTCTTGTGAACCTGGCCATGTATCAGAGTTTCTCTAAAGGTATAGTTTGTTTTATCCAGTTGTTTGCTATGAAGAAATGTGCTAAATCTTGGAGAAAGGCTATGGGTTTTCTGAGCTGCTGCCTTAAAGGAGATAACACATTTTGCGATCTCAGGACTTCCTAGAGAGTGTTTGGCTTTGATCTGAAACTGGAAAGCCTAGTGCTCTATTGCCCAGGGCTGCTGTGGGCTTTGTATTACACTTGGAGTGTTAATGACAAAGGAAACAGCCCCCAGGCATCCGATGAAGGGGCTGACTTATTCTCCCTGAAGTCTGTTCTTGCGGTGCTATTGTAGTTGACTAAGAGATACAGAGCTGAAATTTACCTTGAAAACAGGTACATAATGTACCCAATCCCCAGGTGTATAAAATTTGCTTTAGGTTGCTGGGCCTTTTTCTCAGATTCCTTTTCTTAGCTGTCTGTCTCTCCCATTCTCTCTCTTTGTATCTGTTTCTCTGTCTCTGACAGCCCCCACTCCCAGCACTCCCGCTTAGTATTTTGGGAAGAAAGTGTGGAAACCCAAAGGTGGAGTCTTTCCCTCAGCTGGTAGTCACCCCCTGCTACCAGCCTCTATTCATTTCCATCACCCTGTCTTTTAGTGTCCTCCCTGTGAATTTATTTACCACATAAAGGTTTGTTCACACCAGGGCCTCCAAATATTCAGACCTGGGCACTAAAGGATCAGTTTTGTTAAAGCTGCCATCTGCTGAAGCTCCCAGTGTCCTTGTTGCCTTCGTTTGGGGAGTTCATCTCCCAGACCTGGCCCGCTTGGCTCTCCAGGGCAGGCAGGTGGGAGAGAAGAGCTGAGATAGGTGCATTATTAGTGATGCCCTGGGATTCTTAAGGGCTTTTTGTTAGAGGCAGGGTCATGTAAGGCAATGATAACTCCATTCATTGTACGGGGCTCCGGGGTGCTTTGCCATTAAAAGCGATTTTCAACCTATTCCCTCCAGTTTAGATTTCTGAAGGCAAAATGACTGGTCCCTCTGGACCCTCAAGCCGACTTTGCCAACTCTGAGACACATGCCAACAGAAAGCTGTGGGGTTAGAGACCCTAAGTTAGAGACTCACTGTGATCTCCTGCTTGTTACTGGGAGCATAAGGCAAATAGCAAATTAGAGAGGGACTCCAGCTTGGCATTAAGGACCTTGGAGAAAAGCAAAAGCTCTTTGAAATGGATATAGCATTTCACCAGTCTCCAATGGAGAGATTTTGGGACTGCAGCAATGTGATCAAAAGATGCGGAATATGTTAGAGGCTGGCAGAGGCATTCTGTACGAGTTTCAAATTTGTTTGATCTGGGCATTTTTGAGAAGAACACTTGAAATCTTCTTTGTTAGAAGACTGAAAAAAAATTACTATTAGAAGACTGTGGGTGGGTCTTAGCTCATCTATTTAAGATTCCAGGATATATATGTCCTGATTTTTAAGATTAATATCGGGTACCAACACTTAAAACATCCCTGTGACCTATTCCTCAGCAGTAGAGGTCATGGAGTAGGAGGGGGACAAGCCTGCCTCCTTCTGATGAGGTCAAGACATTTGGTATCTGGGTAGATAGCAGACTTTGCTGAAGTGCACATTTCACTGATCTCTCTAAGTGAATTTTAAACTGGAGAAGACAGCATGTGCCTGTCTTGTTGCCCTTTGATTTCCTTTCTTCTCCCCATTACAAATTATATTCCCTTTCCCAGGATCTTGCTTATCTCCTTCAAATAATTTTTTGGGATTTTAACAATCTCCTAGAGGGTCTTGGTGGTTTATCCCTGAACTGGGTGCATTTACTTCTATCAATCCATAACTCTCTCTTCCTTTAATCATCACTATCACACAGTTCTACATTTTCAATTTATCTAAATCTTTCTAGTGCTGGTGTGTTCACATTTCTTGTCTCTTCTCAGTCTTGTGAGCTGCAGTAATTCTGTGTTGCTTCCAGAGTTGTCAGCACCATCATATTCACTGCCCTGTGAGCATTTACTGTACTTACTGTGCTGAGGTAACCCTCTTTCTTGACCTAGTTCTTGAAGGCCCCTTTAGGCCAGAGACTTCCATACACACCATCTTTCCCTTCTCTGTAGCATCATGCACTGTTTATTTGTGTACATCTCTGCTTTCTATTGTGAAGTCTCACCTCTACCAAGGCCAGGAATAGCAGGGTCTTCCCAGCTTCATATCCCTTCTTTCAGAATCTTACAGAGTGCTGTGAATAAATAAACACTTAATAAATGTTTGAATCAGAATATCTGCTGAGGCATAGACCTAATTCCATATATTGCTTGTGAGTGGGCATCATTTTTACCACCTCCCAATCCATAGCTAACCCCCTTGACTGCTCTGACAGCCATCTTGGCTTGAGCCAATGTGCTGGTATCTAACTATCTCTGGAGGGAGGTTTTGCACTCCTGTTTTTTACTGCTTCCTAATTGGATTGCTTGTTTTGCTGGCTAGGTCACACATGGCTGTTTTCTGTAGGCACTTCTTCTTCTACACTCCCAGTTTTAATCTATTGCTGCCATTGCGTTGACTCGCCCTGCCTCTCTCTGTGTGGTGGTTTTCCTCATAATGTGTATTCCATTAGCACAGTGAAGATTGAGTTCAGTCCACCAGAGGGGTTAATTTCAGGATTTTAAGTGCTTTTGAAGATTGGTCCCCAATTGACTTTCTTTTAACACCTCTACTCTGATTCAGGCTTTTCTGAATATCTTCTTTTCATAGTACTTCAGGTATCTTGATTCATTGAAGTTTATAGTTGCAGTTTTTACTGAGGGGTATATATATATATATTACTGTTGTCGACCTTGTTGGTTGTCAGATTATTTCTTTGCTTGGAACTAATTTTAAAATCAATTAGAGATCTTTCCCTTCATCTTTCTCTTTTATTTATGAGATGCTGATTGCAGAGCTACCTACACTGTGTTTAGATAAATTACTTTTTTTTTTTTGCATAACATTTATATTCAAGGCAAGTTTAGTTCAGTCATCCAGTGTTTCGCATTTTTGCAGGCCGGGCTGTAGGTTTCATTCCTTGGTGGGCTAATTAGCTTTGTACTGGGAAAATTTTGTGCAATTCAGAAACCAAACATTTAAGTTCCTTGTGTACTTTAGGCACTGTAGGTCTGGGAAATTATTTTTATGAATAAGGTGTTTATAATTTTAGGATCCATATCTCTAATCCTGACAAGTATGCGTGTGTGTTGTGGTCGGTCACCAGGTAGACTTTAGACTGAATGATGGATTATGGATGAAGCAGCATCATTTCTGTCACTGTTCTAGAAAAAAGCTTTTCATAACCGAGACTGGAATGGGAAGCTGAAGGACACAAATGATTTCCCTACCAAATGACAGGCCAATTGCTTAGACATATTTTTGATGTCACTTTTCATTTTAGCCTTCCTCTGAAAATCTACGGTCAGTTTATGAGCTGTTCACATTGGACAGCTCTTTATTTATTATTTATTTATTTATTTGAGATGAAGTCTCGCTCTTGTTGCCCAGGCTGTAGTGCAATGTGGCGATCTCGGGTCACCACAACCTCTGCCTCTGCCTTCAAGCAATTCTCCTGTCTCAGCCTCCCGAGTAACTGGGATTACAGGTATGCGCCACCACATCCAGCTAATTTTGTATTTTTAGTAGAGATGGTGTTTCTCCATGTTGGTTAGGCTGGTCTCGAACTCCGACCTCAGGTGATCTGCCCGCCCCAGACTCCCAGAGTGCTGGGATTACAGGCGTGAGCCACCGCGCCCAGCCTGACGTTGGACAGCTCTTAGTCTCACTATCTACTCTGATATCCGTCTTTTTGTCAAATGCCTTTGCCTGGTTTAGTAGTGTATTGGTGGCCACCAAGGAGTATTGCTGTTTCACAGTAGGGTCTCTATTCAGTTTAGCTGTGAAGACATTCTGGAGACTTTGTGTTCCTTGCCTTTTCATTTCTCTGCTAGAAGCCACTTGATGTAATAGCCTTCATTCTTGTTTCACTTTATTGGTCAATTAGTGTGGATAAGCAGAAATATCCCCTTTATGTGTGTTCAGACATTGGTCTCAGAATCTGCTTACCTCTGCTGCCCTGCTGGTTTTGGATAGCCCACATGATGGACGCCTGTAGTTCTGCTGTAAAATACTTTTTCATTTTTTTCTGCATTTTTTTCTCCTTCTCTACTCAGTTTGATTTTTCTGGGTCATGTAGATTTGTCATTTCTTCAGATCTGTTGCTAACTAAATGTCTAGCACATAGTTGACACTCAGGTGTTAGATAGTGTCTCATTGCGTTCTTATTGGGGGTCTTTACTGATTATTCATAATTTGGGGATATAGGGATGGGCAGAATATGCTGACACTTGGCTTTCTAATTCTACCACTCTGCCTTTCCTCGGATATGTTCCTCATCACTACTTGGAACGCTGGACTTTTTTCACATGCTGTTGTCTTTTGTAAGGTGGGCCACAATTAGGAGAAAGCCACATTCATATTCGTATGGAGCTGCCTTTAGCAGCATCTGCTTCTCCAGCTGGAGAGGCTTGTTTTAGAACGACTGGCATGCGGAAGCGGTAGGTGGAGGTCTGGGAGGGGCTGCGTAGCCAGGGCTCCCCTTCCAGCCTCCCGTCTCCTTTAGGCTCTTTCTGGCCTGAGGCATGGTCGCCATGGCTCACCCGATTCTGGTTGGACCCCCTTTCCTCTACTTCATACCGCAGCTGCTATGAGCGAGTGCACTGTGTTCTGCACAGGAGAATTGGCAGACAGTTCCCTATGCTTGTTTTGGCCATTGGGACATCCAGGATTATTAGGCCAGTTTGTACTTTAAGAGGAGGGAGACTTGACATTGCTCAAAGCAGCTTATTTTATTTATTTCTATTTCTTATAAAGGGGAAAGAAGCTAGCCCAGCCCTTCACTGTTCGTTTCAATGTACCCGGCTCAACGTTTTCCTCGGGAAAACATGCAGGGTTCCTCGCAGCTGCTTGAGCCAGGCTCTGTCCTTCCTTCGCAGATTGCCCCGTGGTGCCTGCCTCTTCACTCTCCTAAAGCTTTTTGGCTTTACCTTCCTTCCCTCACCCCTCCCAGTCTTCCCTCAGAGGACTGACTGGTTCTTTCAGCCTAGACACTCCTGTTTGCCTGCCAAGGTCCCCTTCTTCTGGAGGTGCATAGCCTCAGCACTGTCAGAGTTCAGGAAAACAGAAGCTCCTCCAGTGAGAAGCCAGTTAATAACAGCTTTTGGACCCATTGTTGTTATTATTAGATATCCATAAAATCTAGCAGGTAGAGAATCGTCATTGGGGCTCTGCTGGAGAGATATGTCTCAATCCTAAAAGATACAAATTAGTCCCAGAGTACCTGATACCATAGACGGAACCTGACAAACTGGAAACTCAGTGTGATAAAATCCTACAGCCTTTCATCTCTCACTCCCATCGCCCAGTAAGAAGTGCATTCTCAGGGTGATGATTCTTATCAGCAGAAGCTGATGGTGTTGAATGTCTCTCTCTTGTCTCTTTGTCTAGGAATATAGTGGAGTGTGCTCTGGTGGGAACACGCTGTCTCCTTGCCTTTATGCCCACCCCAGAGGTGGAGGATCTGGAGACTTTGGCCCTTTTGGCCAAGCACATTTGTCTTCCTCGCCTCATGATTCTCAAAAGTTTTGTTTGTTTCTTTGTTTGCTTTCGTGTTTTGACTTGCCAATATTTCTGGAAGTATCTGAATGGTAAGAGTATAGGTATGTGCTCCTGCTACTTTAGTTTTCATCTCGATTTCTTTGAATTACCTCCCCCATGCCACACTGTGGTTCCTTCCATTTCCACCTGCTACCCTCCCTCTTGGAGTGCAGAGGGAATTTGTAAACTTGGATTTGAATGATGAGGTCATTTCTGACCAACACAATTTGGTCGTTCTATTAGTTGTTCCTGCAGACCTTACAAAGGAGTATGTTGCTGTTCTTATATGGCCTTGTCTTGTGTTGTTCAAAAATCCTCTGTGCTATGCTTTGGATGCTGCATGAGCCTGCAAATGAATGCTTAGCATTGTTGAAGTTGACTGCTGCCCTTCAGCTGTCTGGCTTTGGGTTCAGCCAGAAAGAGTGGCATCTTTAAGCTGAGTCACTTTTTAAAACATGGACAACAACGAAACTGTATTCTAGTTTTCTTGAGCAACCACATTTAAGCTGCTTATTAAATACAATTTTATATTCTAGAAAACTACATTTGTACAGTTTAAGCAAGACCAATATTCTTCTGCTCCTAGAAGAAGTTAAATAAATTTATATCTTAATTGGTAAAATCTCTAAATCTGTAGCTTGTAGGTATTGATTTCAAGAAGACACCTCACTGATCACAGAAACAAGTGGATGCTGCATGCTCATGGTATGGCACAGTGTTCCTCATTCTGGCTTGTTTGTAATGTCAGGTTTCAACTTTGGTGTTTGTAAATAGTGGCGGGAGGTTTCAAAACTCCAGTTGTTTAGAGACTGTAAGATTTACTTCCTTGATGCCTATGGAAGGAATCAGGCTTTAGACAGCTGTGGTTCAAGATACTTTTTTCACCTTCTTTCTCATTCCATTTTTCACATCCATCTTTAACTTTCCCTCTCTCTCTTCCCTCCCCCTAGCTTGGTCTTCATTATTACTGTCTTGGTGTTGGTCAGGATTAATATAAGGGAGTGAGGAATGAAGAGGTTAGCTTCATTTCCCCTTTTCTCCCTTTACCTTAAGTCCACATTGACTCTTATTTTCTGCCTAATTGTAACCTACTGCCATGGATAATTGAGGGATGGAAAGTCCCTCATGGTATTTGAGGTTACTGATCTTAATGCAGTAGAGGACTGGGAAGACGTAAAATCTAAGGAAGCAGTTTTGACTCTCCCATCCCCATGCTTTGTATATCTTTCAGTGATCATGGTGTCCCTAAAGTAATTTTTGAACAGGTCTGAAGCTGAGGAGTAGGGACTCTTTGTTATTTCTGGCTGCAATTTGACTTTGGTACATCTGTCTTTTACCTAGGTCCCCTTCCCTGCTAGGGAAATTATATCTATATGTATGGTTCTAAGATATCCCCTGATGCAAAGTTTTACAAGGGCAAATCATTTGATTGTTAACTGTTAGATAGATTCACTGCAAATATGGCTGCCCAACATTATTGCTTCTCATTTGCTACAAACGAGCTCCAAGCCTTCTGGGTTTACACAGGACTGCTCTGAGGACAAAGATTAAGTGAATTTCTGTTGATGCCATATATTTTGATTGCACAGCAGAGTCGCAGTGTGTATTTGGGGCCTGCCACTGACTGCCACTGCCCTTCTTTTCATGGTTTCTCTCCCTCCCCTCCCTCTAAGCCCTAGCTGAGAGGCACAGGTGCATGCCCTGTTGACTCTCATGGTCAAATCTAGTTGAGCTTTTCCCCTAGAGTAAAGGCCAGATCAGTTTTTCTTAAGATGTAGTTCATAAGCTACTTGTGTTAAAATCTCTGATCGGAATGTTCATTTTTCACAATTGCCAGGTATCTCTATTGCACTTCAGCTTGGGAACCACCGTTCTAGATTGTTGCTCTTAGCAATGGAAGAGTGCGGGCTTACTAAAGCTCTATCTCCAGAATTTTGGTCTCTGACAATGCAGTTTTTCTTTTCTGAGCCAGACTTTAGTGCAGTAATATCTCTGCAATTTCCTGTGTGAGATTCCCCGCTCCAGGTCTCAGAGCCATATGCTAAGCAGACATGTCCCTTAGCTTGGAACATCTCCTGAGGATTCCAGTGAAAGGAGATATAAGAGTTCTGCCTGAAGAAATTTATCTGCTTCAGAGAACAGAGTTCTCTAGGGGATAGTAGAGTTTCTTAGGGTTTATAACATACTATTTGAGCTGATGTTTAGGTGGGGCCTGCTATTTACAGTTTCAGGTTGAATTTTACTTCATGATAAAAAGAGAAAAGGTTTATGAAGTGGTGCCTTGTTAGATCTGGGGTCACACCTCATGTGCGATTGTATTAGCTGAACTCGGTAAGGCAGAGAAAAGGATGCAGGTTAAAGAACGTGCTTGCCTCTGGCGTGTGCAGGCAGCCCTCAAATGGTTGGAAGAAAATACAGGTGCTTTATGGTACATACAGAGAACGTAGGAGCTTGATGGCGGTTCAGGATATAGCACAGCAAAATCCTCAAGCATCTTCTGAACTGTGACTGGCACCCTAACACAGTGTGCAGGTTTAGTGTTAGCGGACGATCTGTATTAGGACTGATGGAGGAAATCTTGTCCTTGTTCTGAGGCCTTACAGTAGTCTTCTGCTGAGTTCTTTTCAGGACTCAGCTCTGAGCATTACAGGATGAGAAATGCTGTCTGTTAGACTAATTATCTGATGTATGCTAAATAAATGCACAGATGTGATTTAAAAGTCAGTTTTGGGTTTATTAATTTATGATGCAATTTCCAGCTGCCAAATAGACCAGACTATTTTGATGGGCCAAGGGCGTTCTTTTTGTGGAGGAAGTTTGCTTATTATTTACAGAGTCTGAGTAAAGGAGATTGCTGGATACTGAGGAAAACTGAGGTGACCCTGAATATGTTCCTGGCCCAGGTAGAGTGTGAGGTGCTGGGCATGCACTATTTTGTTGACTCCTCTACCCCATCCTTGGGAGAATAATGACAGCTTGCTCAGGGTTCCTTCTCTGGTAAGTGGAGGAACCAGGATTCTAATTGCCTCCAAAAGTGCCACCTGGACCTGGAGGTTGGTTGCATGGGTTGGTGGTCTTCTCCTTAGTGTTGACTGGACTTCTTCCTAAGCTCCTGTTTTTCAGGATTTCCACTATCTACCAGAAGCTGTAACTGGCTGTCTTTGTTACTGTAACACATGCTTTCTTATTTTAACATATTTTACAAATGAAAATATTTCCTACAACCACTTTTGGAGGCACCATAATTTATATCAAGAGAGGATCTAGGGCTGGGCATGGTGGCTCATGCCTGTAATCCTAGAACTTTGGGAGGCCGAGAGAGGAGGACTGCTTCAGGCTAGGAGTTCCAGGCCAGTCCTGGCAACATAGTGAGACCCCCATCTCTATAAAAAAGAAAAATATACCTTTAATTAAAAAAAAATAAAATAAAAAGAGAGGCTGTAAGTTTTCTAAAGGGTGAGTTGTGTTTTTTTGTTTGTTTGTTTGTTTTTTGGAGACAGAGTCTCACTCTGTTGCCCAGGCTGGAGTGCAGTGGCACGATCTTGGCTCACTACAACTTCCACCTCCCGGGTTCAAGTGATTCTCGTGCCTCAGCCTCCCAACTAGCTGGGATTACAGGCATTTGCTACTATGCCTGGCTAATTTTTGTATTTTTAGTAGAGATGGAGTTTCACTGTGTTGACCAGGCTGGTCTCAAACTCCTGACCTCAGGTGATCCCCCGCCCGCCCCGGCCTCCCAAAGTGCTGGGATTACAGGTGTGGCCCACCGTGCCCAGCCTGACCTATATGTTTTAAATTGTCTCCTTTCTGAAGTTTTCCTGGCAATGATCTCATGGTTTAAAAGAGTCAGGCCAACTCTGTGAAGAGACTGAATTCTCCTTTTTTAATAGAGTCTCAATACTAGTCATTTTTGTGCAGTTTCTGAGCACTGAGAGCACCTGCTTCTAAATAGTTCGTTGTCAATTTAATTTTCATTCATTATTTTCACACATTAACCCCAATAGATAGATGGCTTGCGTTTCTGCTTTCATCTTCTCTACCCTAGGAATTTTCCTGATTATAAATGTGACATAATCACTTTATAAATTTGGGAAAATTTAAAGAAGAAAATACAAATTACTTAAATTTCACTGCCCAGGGGCAACATCACAACTGTTAATAATCGCATGGCCTTCTCACTAGCTTCTCTGTTCATGTTTTATAACTGAGAATTTCTCCTGGCCTTTAAATAATTTCCTGAAACATGATTTTTAATGGCTATGCAGTTTTTAATGTGGACGTGTCGTAATTTAACGAACTTTCACCTATTTTTTGATATATCAGTTATTTCCAATTTTTATGATTATATCTTCGTTCTTAAAATGAAAATTTGCCTTGAAGTACAAAGCATTAAACGGTCCGTTCAGATCAGAGGTAGCTCTTAGGTAAGTTGTGCTGTCATACAATGTATGCGGTTCGTACCACAAATACATGTTCCCAGAGGGTCTGATATTTAGTCCTGCTGGCAGTACACCTTCTAATCACCTAATTCCTTATGTATTTGTGTTATTTAGAAGCAGGCTGTGATCGAGGCCCTTTGTGTTTTGTTGCCAGAATGCCCATCCCCGCAAACAGCTGAACTTGCTGCTTCTGAAATAAAGGGTAGAGTGGATAGGTACATCTTCTCCTGGGGACCACTGCTCTTTTCTGTTGCCCTGGCTGGGAACCGGTGAGACGTTTTATGGGAACACAAAGGCTCCCATGGCAGCTTCATGCTTGCAGCCTGCAGTATTTACTTGTTTTGGCCGATAAGCTGCTCTGTCGGGTACTTCTACAGTGCACTTGTGAGTATTGGCACAATTACATTACAGATTATTAAATTGCATCCTATTGTGATAAAAACAGTCACCCCCAAGTAAGTGTATGTAAAGCAATTATATGTAATTAAAATATAAGAGCATAAGTGACCCGTAGATAATTAAAATCACTGTTGCTAAAGAAATATACCACACCCTCACCTTGAGGAGGATGATGCTGCCAGTTCAGGGTTGGCAAGAAATCAGACAAATGAGGATTCTCCCCAGCTGTTCTGTCTACTGTGCGTGAAGTCTGAGCACTGTCAACCTAGTCTTGTTTGTTCTCAAGAAGTGGTATGGTGGCCAGGCATGGTGGCTCTTGCCTGTAATCCCAGCACTTTGGGAGGCCAAGGCAAGCGGATCACCTGAGGTCAGGAGTTCGAGACCAGCCTGGCCAACATGGCAAAACGCCGTCTCTACTGAAAATACAAAAATTAGCTGGGTGTGGTGGCGGGCACTTGTAATCCCAGCTACTTGGGAGGCTGAGGCAGGAGAATCGCTTGAACCTGGGAGGCAGAGGTTGCAGGGAGCCGAGATCACGACATTGCACTCCAGCCTGGGCAATAAGAATGAGACTCTGTCTCAAAGAAGTGGTATGGTATGTATAGGGGGGTTATGGCTCACATTGTTGAGATCTCTACAGGTTTAGTATCCCCTGTCTAAAGTGATTGGGACCAGAAGTGATTCAGATTTTGGATTTTGGAGTATTTGAATGTGCTCACTAGATGAGGATCCCTAGTAGGAAAATCTGAAATCTGAAATGTTCCCATGAGTATTTCTTTTGAGTATTATGTTGGCATTCAGAGAGTTTCAGCAGTTGAGCATTTTGATTTTTGGATTAGGGATACTCAACCTGTATAACCTACAGTCTGCATCTCAAATACACTTTAAGGCAAGAAGGCAGCCATTGACAAATGCAGACCCAGGGACAGTGTACTGTCTGTGTTCCATGTCACTCAACAATTGAGCTGCTCGTTTTTTACTGGCTTAATATTCTGATTTGATGCCTGGAAAGCATAGAGAATGTTACAGTAATCCAACCCAGAAGTGACTATAACTCTGTATGGTTAACGTGTATGGCATTATGAGAAAACACTCTCAGATCCTCTAGAGTGTTCACATGTTCAGCTTCGTATCTTCTCTGATTATTTTTCATGTGTCCTTTCTCACTGTGGGCAGCTTCTCCTCCCACCCCCAAGGACTGGTACATTGATTACTCCTAGTGCATTCGCTTAGCCACTGGAAGTCTCGCTCTGGCCTTCCTAAAAGGTGTTTCTTTTTTTTTTTCTTGAGATGGAGTTTTGCTCTTGTTGCCCAGGCTGGAATGCAATGGCACGATCTTGGCTCACTGCAGCCTCCCAGGTTCAATCGATTCTCCTGCCTCAGCCTCCTGAGTAACTGGTATTACAGGCACCTGCCACCACGCTCGTCTAATTTTTTGTATTTTTAGTAGAGATGGGGTTTCACCACGTTGGCCAGGCTGGTCTTGAACTCCTGACCTCAGGTGATCCACTGGCCTCAGACTCCCAAAGTGCTGGGATTACAGGTGTGAGCCACCGCTTCCGGCCCTGAAAGTTGTTTTTTTAAGGCTCACGTGTTTATCTGGGAGAAGTCCATTGGTAGGAGGGGAGAAGACCCAAATGAAAGTTGCATCTGTTTGCTGCTTTTTTCTTGAGGTCTTTTTCTTATCTCTTTTCCTCTCAGAGAGGATCATCTCTTCAGATAAACAGGCTCCAGGGAACCTAGGAGACCAGGGGAGGATGGGGGAGGTAAGAGCTAAGTTACTAGTTTCTGGCTTGCTTTAGGGGGTCACCCTGTATGACCCTTCAGGGTGGTCTCCCACTCATTCTTCCTACCTTCCTGCCTCCACTTGAATACTTTCCCCCTGTTCCTCTCTTTCTGGCTCTGGAGAGCTAGCCTTACTAGCCAGTAGAGGGCTTTGGAAGGACACTTGCAGGGTGTGTTTGTGTGATGCACAGGAAGTGTGAGTGGAGATATTTTAATTTGTGCACAGGTGTGTAGCTTGGAGTGACATTGGCTCCCTCTGGTTCAGTTCTGATGAAACAGAGCAGTGGGTTTGTGCTGAAATGTGTCTGCAGTTTCAGTAAGAGAAAGAATGGGTTCAGGGCTGGTGATCATTCAGTGATACTGTGTCATTTGTATAGGTCCTTCCCTGTGGTTCTGAAGAATAAATTAGTATCTTGGTCATTTGAAAAAGTAATTTTAGCTCGTAGACTTCCTGTCACACTTGAGTAACTTTTGAAAAGTATAATATTTTTACTCAAATCCCATTAAATGTTAGGCACTCTTTCTATATTCCCTTTACTGTCCTTTTACTGATTAGTGAAATATTTATGTGAACCCAGAAGGCTGATTTATTTATTTTATTGTCTTTTTTAATAACTTGCTTCTCCCTAGTGCTGGGTGCTTTCTGAGGCCCAGACAACCGTCATGATTTCTTTGGTGATGATCTTCTGCCCTCCCCTGGCCTGCATCCTCAAGGGATTACTTGGAGCTTTCTTAGCTTTAATGAAGCCTCTAGCTGTTACGTCCCCTGGGTGGGTGGTAATAAATCCAACCAAAATGCCCACCAAGGGAGAGTGTAACTCATTTTAGGGCATATGGCGCATTAGTGGCTAAGACTCAGCATCCTGACTCCTGATTCCCAGGGACAGCCATGGAAGAGATGTAGAAGTAAAATGTCACATTCCAAGTTGTACTTGGTCCTCTTGCCCTGGAAGCCTATTTCTTGTCCTAGGTCTGAGGGTTTAGTACATGGGTAAATTGCTGGCCAAGGTGCTTCAGACATTCTTTAGCACCTGCCTCTGTCTGGACAAGGAATCAGGCAGGGGCTGATGAGAGTGGTCTCTGATACATGGTATCTGGAAATTCTTTTGGCCCAAGTCTTAAAGTCATGGTGGTAAAAGGTTGACTAGAAGAGAGCCTCTGAGTGGAGAGACATCCTATGCACAATGCTCGTTCTCTTCTCCCCCTTCTTATTGCCAGCATAAACAGTTGCACTTCTGGCTGGCAGATTCACCCTTGCTAAGTCTGTGCTCAGGTTGCTGTCCATGATTAAATTCTCGCTGCCTGCAAGCACAGATTCCAGGTGTTGTTTTAAGGTTCAGGGCAAAACAGTTTTCTGTAATCTCTCCTGCTGTAAGGGTAACTGGCTATATTTGTTTGTAATGGACACATGTCTGGCTGTGTGTGTGTTTGTGTGGACTACCTTTCTTTTATTCATTAGGCATCTATTGAATGGATAAGGTTTGTAAAAAAGCCATTTTCTTTAGCAAGTAGCTTGGGTATTTTTTTAAGCGTTTATTTTTCATGTGTTGATTTGGAATAAAGCACACACAACTTGGAATGAAATAAAAGACTAATGAGAAACAAGGCCATGAACTCATCAGTGTCTCAACTCCACAAAATTAGAGTCCCCAAAGAATCACAGCAACTCATCTGTGTATCAAGCAGCAGAACCGATTATTGCCTGCTTTGGGTCTGACTCTGTAGCAACATGGCTCAGTCAGCAGAATAATGCAGAGGAAAAATGTTAAGAATAGATGCTTTTAATGCAGCTCTCAACCCCGGGCTGCACATCAGAAATCACCCAGGTAGCCCTTAATTAGTGTACATGCCCCAGGTCTACTGAATCAGAATTTCCAAGGGGGTGGGGGGTGGTCTAGTAGCTTTTCTTCCCTCCACCCTCCAGAGCTCCTCAGATGCTTCTGATGTGCAGCTAGGATTGAGAACCACTTTTTAGTGTGTCCTGGGTGTCTGTGATAGAAGTGGAAATCTGGTGAGATTGATTCTGGATTGGGAGTCTTAAGCTTGAAAGTGATGACATCAAAACCAAATCAAATCTTATAGATGCAGATGTTGTTTAGCCTGCTTTAAGACTTATATGAAGTAATCATATTCTTTTACACTTTGGAGAATTTTTACTGATTCCATAATAAAGATGTCATAGCCACTCATTTCTTTAATAATGAGTTTAAATATTTCCCATCTGGAAAGCTCTTTCCTTGAAAAGATTTATTACTTCTCTGTTTCCTCTGGAAGTAGGGAGAGAAAACCATTAACATAGTAATAGTGTCTGATTTCTCTTCTCTGTCCTATGGTTTGTGCCAGTAGTTTCCTTAAGAGCCATAATGTGGCCTGATTTATGAAACTTACCTGGGAAACTTTTATTCTCTCATAAGAATACCTGTAACATAATCAGGATACTTAGGCGGGTAAATTTCATTCCAGGCTTGATTTGCCTTATATATAATTAACTTTCTCAAGAAGTAAAATCTAAAATGACTCTTAAATATTGAATGTGATTTTATAAGATGGCTCCTTGAAATGCCCTTTTCCTCCTTTGTCCTTTACCTGTTTGTTTTTTGTTTGTGTGCTTGTTCTTTTACCTGAAAGTCGCCTGGGGGAACTTGAAAACAAAATAAAACAACCACTGCCCAGGCCTCAACTAAAACAATTAAAGCAAATCTCTGGGAGTGGAGTGCAGGCCTTGTTGTACCACAGGTGACTCTAATTCTGAAAGACGCTTGCAAGCCCCTGTGTTGACTGTTGCTTGGTGAGGTGCTTCTCTACTAGCCCGTTCTCCTTCTTCCTCACTCTTTGCTAATGTTGCCTTCCGTTGTGTACCTGTTATGGCCCTTAGGAGACCTAATAATTTCACTTCTGCAGGTGACTTTAAAAGGCCCACTTGTTAGAATGGAACACAGTAGATTCCTCTATTTGAACTTTGCTTTTAATAAATGGTGACACTATGTGCTTATTTAGTGTTCTTTTGGGGTAGCTCAGATCTCCTTAAAAGCCTTATTGTTAATCCCCTCAGTGTTTCCCGAGAGTGAGGTAAGGGTTTCCTTGTTATTAAATCTAATACCCTGAAATTGCTGGGCTCTGTTACATTGTTCTCAATTGTTCTCAACTTGAATGCTCTCCCTATCGGGTTGGACAGTTTCCCAGAATGCCTTTCTGGTAACCGAGCATTAAGATTTACAATCTAGCTTTTCTTAGCCAGAAGGTAAGTCTTACAGGGACTTCAGAAAGATGTTCTTTCTAATCTTTAGTCAAGAGATCTACTTGATGGGCAGCTGGTAGCTGGGCCTAGGTATTCTTAGAAGAAGGATGTTGTAATGTTAGCGTTAGTGTGAAAGTCTGCATGAACACTGGGCTGATCCAAGCCAGAACCGATGAGTCGAGAGGACAACTTGTGCCACCAAGATGTGTCTCTGGCTGATGTTTAAATTGCATCAAATTAAAGGGTATTTCTCATTTTCCATTGTGGTGTCACCAAAGGGCAGAATTAGTGTCATTTTCAGT
The DNA here is from genome assembly GCF_028885625.2 of Pongo pygmaeus. Taxonomy (NCBI): domain Eukaryota; kingdom Metazoa; phylum Chordata; class Mammalia; order Primates; family Hominidae; genus Pongo; species Pongo pygmaeus. The sequence continues at coordinate 126,793,527 of NC_072379.2, forward strand.
AGCTTTGAGCCTCTGCAACTGTCACTCTCCCTGAGGGTCACTAGAGATAGTAACTCACATTCTGAAGAGGCCGGAAACCTCCCTGTTGGATGACTTCTTTGGAAAATTATTATTCCAGATCCAGTGAACCCTACTCAGCTTCGTTTTTCCTGCAATACTTTTTTTTTTTTTTTCGTTTTTAAAAATCTGGAGTAGGAAAAACTTCCTATTAATGCCTGCCTGTCATACTAATAGGGTAGAAGATATGGGCGGGTGGGTAGTGGGATGGCGGCAAGTACCATGTACCTTTTCTTGTGTGAAAGTGCTCCACAAAGAATGGCCCATGGGAATGTTTTAACTGTCTAGTCATTTTCTAAAAGTTTAGTTCATCGGGTGGTTTCTTCGTCTTTCTTTCCTCTGAGTGTTATGTTAGGCATGAGGAGGGGCACAAAGGTATGCAAGATGAAGCCCCTACTGTGTGGTGGTGGGAATAACTCAAGCACATGCTAATCAAGGCAGCATGTGATAAGATGCAAGAGGGACACACCCCAAGTGGTGTGGGGATTCAAAGGAGAAAGAAATCCCCTTTGACTTGTTCTTTACCACTTGGATTCTAGTGGTGTTCCTGGTTTATCTCTTATGAGGTAGAAACCAAAGTGCAGGGCATTCAGAGACTGTTTATCACTGGGCACAGTTATGGAGGTAACTAACATGTTAACCCCCCACCCCCATTTTATTCTTGCTTCAGAAATTTTTGTCTCTGTTTTCTCCTTGTAAACTCTTTTGCCATCCCCATTGTTGTAGAAGCCAATGGAGGTCCTATCCAGACAAACAAACTTAACTTTTTTGGTGGAAATTGTTGGTGAGCCTGTTACAAGGGATGGAACTAAATTGTAAGAGGGTCCAAATCCCATGAACCTGCCAGGTGTTGGTCATTAGGTACATGTTTGAATGTTTTCAATTTGAAGAGATTCCTCTACAGTCTGTGGGAACCTCGGTGTGCAAGGTGTTTTCCCTTGAAGCTTTCTTTGCCTCTTACCTAGACGTTTTGTGAAGGCTTCTCCTCAGGCAGCCCTTGTCATTTTGCTGAATGTCAGCAAACATTTACTGTCACTGCTCTGATGTCAGGGAGGAAGGTGATGCTTTTACTTTCTAGCAAAATAACCCCCAACATTTTGGTAGCACTACATTTAAAGGTCACCACCCTCTCTCTCCTTCTCTTGCCTCCTCTGTCCTCATTGTCATCTTTATAACCTGTCCCTTCTGAAAGTTGTTTTTGAAAAAGCATTGAAGCTGTGTTTTAAAGTGATTGGATTCAGTAAGTCTGAAGGTGCTAGTGTTGATGGTGAACTTGAGATGGTCACCTTGTTCCTTAGGAGGAAGTTCATGGTTTCTGGCTCTTGGAAGAAAGTGGTTGTGTGTATGTATGTGTGTGTTATAAGGGGAATGTTTTTGGCTTGAACTATGTATGCCTGTCAGGCTTGGATTATTTCACAGTTTGAGCATATTGTAATTCTGAGTACTTTTCCTGATGAAATTGGCCAAGGCAATCATGGCTATGGTAGAAGTCTTATCTGCTGGTGACATCACATTCTGCTTCCCAGGCCTTCCACCTCTATTTTATGGACGGGCATGTAAACTACACATAGATACAAATATTTTTCAAATGTGTAATGATGCTAGTTCTAATGAAGAGCCTAGAGTTGCTGTAAAAATCTCTTTTAAATTAAGTTTGTATGTGATTTTTAATGATAGTAGATTATAATATATCTTTCATGATGGTGATTAAGTTGTAAATTTAGTCAAATATCTGTTTACTTAGCAAAGCGATCATGAATATTCCCTTTGCAATTAACACTGATTTAGGGAAGATCTATATTTATAATTAATAAATATTGAAGGTGTGCTAAATATATTTAGGCTCCTGGTTTTTCATTTTTTTCCCCCCCGTTTCTTCCATGTTCTTTTCATTCAATTTGCCCTTTTTGGGTCGGCTTAGAGACCACCCAGATGACCTGCTTCTGTATACTTCCCTTTGTGTATATATACTGTGATTGTTTTATTTTAAAAAGCAGGGTACTTTATGATGAAACACTTACTCGCTAGGTACGTCACAGTTTTTATTCTTGCACATCCATACAACACCAAGGTTGAAGTTATTGCATGTACAGTGGGTGGAAGTAAATGCTGTTGCCTGATTGGGCACTTATTTCTATGTTTCTTGGCCTATCCTGTATAAGAGACATTTTGAACTGGGCTATCATTACATGATGATATGCTCATTTCTCCTTAGCTGCCCTATGCTTTTTCTCAAAGGAATCACCTGTGTGCGATCATATTTTCCCTTTTTTGTGTTCAAGAAGATGACATACTTGCTAAAGTCCTTTGTCAGATGATAACCTTTAATCTTGGTCCTTTTGCCCTAAATGCAGAAATACAGGTGCAAAAAGGGAAATGATTTTGGAGGAGTGCAAATAGAGGGAAGGAAGAGTTTAGAGATACAACAAATACTCCTGTTTGTAAAGACACACCCACAACTCCCCTGAATGTTTAGATTGCTGCTTGGAGCAAACTCTGAGATGACCACGACTGCAACTGATTATTCTAAGTATTGTCTCACTTGCATCTTGCAAATTACGTAATCCCTGAGCAAGGTTTCCCTTTTAAAACTTGTGTTACATTCATAAACTGATAGGAAATTTAATTCCAAGAACCTTAAACTATAAAGATAATACCCTGAATTCTATAAACATCCTTGGTAAGTAGAAAGATTCTCATGGGAAGAGATACAGTTATGCATTGCCCAACGATGGGGATACGTTCTTGAGAAGTGGGTCATTAGGTGATTTTGACGCACAAGTGTCGTAGCACATACTCACACAAACCTAGGTGGTATAGCTTACTACATACCTAGGCAATATGGTATAGCCTGTTGCTCCAGGCTATAAACCTGTACAGCATGTTGCAGTGCTGAATACTGTAGGCAGTTGTAACACAGTGGTATTTGTGTATCTAAACATAGAAAAGGTACAGTAAATTTTATGGGACCACTGTTGTATAAGTGGTTCATTATTGACTGAAATGTCATTATGTGACGCATGACTACTCAACTGTGTGACAACTGGGAAAAGGATGGAAACAAGGGACTTGATTCAGATTTTTTTGTTTGTTTTGTAAACAGCTTTAAGAATCTTGCTGTTTCTTATTTTCAGAATTCTACTGCTTGGGTTACCAGAATCTTCCCTGATTAAAATGCCTACCATAGCATGCCATCAGTGACTAATGATGATAGCGAGACATCTTGTTAGCACCAGGGGAAAGTGAGATCAGATTAGGTGCATTTGACTTTGCGTGAGGTTATGACTGGTACAAGCTTCCTGCTCTTTTGCTAAGGGCTGCCACAAAGTTACTTAAAAGTGATTTTATTTTCTTTTCATCACTGAGTGGCTTGATCATAGACTTAGTAAGTTTGTGAACCTGTTCCCCTGAACTTCCAAAACCTTGTGTAGTCTGATTGAATACTGACTATAAACAATAGTCCTGGGTGGCCTGGGCCATTTAAGGGTGTGTATCGTTGAGGTGTAGCGATCATGCCAAGGCATCTCCAGCAGAGGCCCTAACTTCAGCTGCCCTCTGCCTGGTTGCTTACACTGCTTATTGTGATGTTTAGAAACCTTTGAATCCATTTTGGGGTAGTCAGCTCCTTTATCTGCTGAGGAAGCTGTGACCTGTGTGTGTCACAGTTCAGATTTTTGGCAACACAGAACACTGTCACAGGACACACACAGATGTCACTTGTGTGTGTCAGTGTTGTGTGTTGCCTATAAGCACCTGTGGGGAAATGGTAGGTAGTACCTGGAGGGAATGGTCATCTTAGAACTCCTTTTTTACTTTATTTCATAGCATAGTCTCTGCCTGCCAGTATGATACATTGTAATTTTAGAAGTTCTTTTAAAAAATAGATAGCTTTGACTGTAATCATTATCTTATAGCAACAGGCAGAGGTCTTAATTCTCTTACAGAAGCAAGCTTGAAGATTTCATTCTGCTTTCTTGCCAGCTACACCAGCATTTTGAACCCTAGCTCATGTGTCCTTACATTCATTTCCATAACAACTGTTGTTGAGCCTCAGACTCCGGGGTTTATGATTTGAGGTGGGAGTGAATAGCAGGAACCAATGAATGCTTAAATGAGAAATCTTTTAGTAATGTCACAGACTCATCAGAGGAGGGCGTTAGAGAAGGAAAGGAAGAATGGAAACGCCACAGGCATCCTGCTGGTACAGTGAAAATTTTCCAATTTTCTGTGCCTTATTTCATTGGGAGATATTTTGATTGGCTTTATGTGGGTGGCCTTTTCTTACTAATTCCTTTCTTCCTATGAACATTCATCTTTTGAGTATAGTGGTGTCTTAGGCTAGAAAACTGATGTCTGGCCTTTGTAGGTATAAATACCTATTTATACCTGACTTATGTGATGCCTAGTCTCTGGTCCCCTTCAGTCCATAGCACTGACTGGCCACTTCGAGCATATGGTAGTGAGCTGCAGATATGACTAAGTAAGGCTGCTAGCATTCAGTCTTAGCCATTTAAGTAGTCAGCATGTGCTAGTAATGTTTGTATTCAGTATAACTTGGAGGCAAGGTATTTTTTACTAGCACATTTTGGTTTTCTGATTGTTGTTATTAATTTTTTAAAAAACTTACATTGGGAATAATTGAGAATAAATGCCTTTGCATTCAGCATGCATGAGATGTGTTTTGCTTGTGTATAGGGAGGTTGTTGCTTGGGTGGAAGAGTTAGAATTTGTATGTAGAAATGAAGGAAAAATGTGATTTGCAGGGCTACTTTCCAGGTCGACCAAGTTCTTCAAAGTGACAAACATCTCTGTTCCTTTGAAAATTACAGAGACGCTGGTGTGCCCTATCATTAAATGAATTGTCAAAGGCCCTGGATCCTATGGTTTGGATATAAATAGCACATGTGGCTGTGGAAAGGACTCTGTTGAGTGTAGGATTGCCTATGCAATTCCTGCCCTTCTCTCTCTGAGGAATCATGGACTCGAAGTACTTTCTGCTTCTGCTTTACATTGTTTTTATTCAAGGTTCAGATGGTATTGCAAGGAATTGGCATTGGGCATTGAGGGACATTTCTGTGAGGATGAGTTCTCTGGATAAGAATGATTTCTCTAGCTACAGTCTTGAAGGAAAATTGGAGTCAGATAATCCAAAAACTTCATGTCCAGCCTGGAAGATCCTTTAGAAAAAATTGTTTTTTCTACTGACAGCAGTTATCAGCACCTGGTTGTGACATATTTGACAAGACTGACCATCAGTGCTTTAAGGAAATGACTCTTGCATGTATAGGCCCACAGCATGGTATTTTCTTATAAGAATTAATTTTTCAGGACATGCCACTATAATAATTTTTAGCAGTGCTTTAGCTAAAGGCGACTTGTGCCTTTCCATTGTCAATGTCACCATGTCGTATTGTCACTTACTTGAGTTTTCTCTCCTTCCTTTGCTTTTTATTTGTCTAATGTAGGGACAGACTATAGAAGACAACAAGGGAGAACAGGGTTCCTTGATCCTTGTAGGATTAGTATGTTTGTGTATGATGGTGGCTCAAATGTAGTCAGTGTTCCCCCTTCCCACCCCTTTTACTCCATGTATGTGTTATTGCTTTGGATCAAGAAACATCTTGGTTTGTTTCTGTCTTTATGTTTGGTTACCAACTGGCCAAGTCAGTGTTGACCTTGTTTCTGGCCCAGTGGAAACACAAACTTGCATGAAAATAGGATATTGAAGTGAGAATCTAACACTCATGGGAATCATTCCATGTTGTCTCCACTGTGCCTGTGATTCTTTGTTTTGCTTGCCTGGCCTTGTCTCCTGTATCTTCCTCTTGACAGCTTGTTTCCTGCCTTTTGATTCCACACAAATGATGATACCATAATATGCTTACTCAGACTGGGTCTTTCACTTTTTCCTAGGATGCTTGTGTACAAGGTACTGTCCTTTCAGAACATGCTCATCCTCCTTTGGGTTCTGGATCGGAATCAGATTAATCAGGTGTATGCTGGTAGTTGCGTGTCTGAATTGGTAGTCATGGAGTCTGATTGTCTGGATCGGAATTGCATCATTAATCTGATGTAATTTTAAAATCAAGATACCCTAATAGTATGAGTGAGGATTGGGCTAAGTATCTGGTGAGAGTAGGAAAGAGATGAAATATTTCTTCTTCCCCTAAAGGAATTTATAACCTAACTGAGCAATAAGCTTAAACACACAAAATGTTTTTAAAAGTAAGAAGAAAATATGCATTAGAAATCATATTCCTACTTCAGTAGAAAGTGAACAAAACTACATGAATTGGTCTGTTAGAAACTGTTATAATTGTTAAGAGGCAGGAGAAAGTGTTTCAGGATGGGTGGAACAGGGTGATTTAGTAGAAGAAATGACATTCAAGCAGGTCTTGAAGGGTAGCTGAATGGAAGGTGCAGGCGTATGTGGGTGCTGGAAGTAAACAGTTTTTTTAGACTAGTAGCCTCCAAACCTTGAGTATAGACTCAGAGAAGCTTTAAAAAAACAACACCCAAAACCAAGAAAATAGCAACAGTAACAAAACAGATTCCTGCTGTGCGCCCCCCATGAAGTCAGAATTATCTGTGTAGGAGGGGGATATGCAGACATGGATATGTTAATGTATTTTTTTCTTTTTCTTTTTTTTTTTTTTGAGACAGGGTCTCACTCTGTCACCCAGGTAGTGCAGTCATGGCTTACTGCAGCCTTGAACTCCCAGGCTCAGGTGATCCTTCTGCGTCAGCCTCCCAGCTAGCTGGGATTATAGGCATGAGCCACCAAGCCCAGCAATTTTTTGTAGAGATGGGGTCTCACCATGTTGCCCAGGCTGGTCTTGAACTCTTGGGCTCAAGCGATCCCCAAAGTGGGATATATTTCTAAAAGCTTTCCTGATTCAGATATACTTCTAGTCTTCAGAAGATAGGCCTGGAAGGTAGCTTGGATCCCAAATGAAACAGTCTTGAAAAGCTATCTATCCTAAGGGTGTAGCTTTGGCTTACTTCTGTGGGCTGTCATTGAAGGCTTTTGAGCAGGGATTTGATGTGATTTCAGTGTTATGTTAGGAATATTTATCTGTGGTGAAGAGGCTGTTGGTGGTATTAATAATGAGGTGTGGAGAGGCTTAATTGGGCAGTGTACATGGAAAGGAAGGAAAAGATACAAGAACGTTCACACTGGGAAGAGTCAACAAGGTTTGTTGATTGCTGAAATTTGGAATGGGATGGTTAAGTTGTAGATTAGTGGATGTAGATTTATCAATAGAGATTTAAAGTTTTAATCCAGGAGGACAGGAATTAAGTTAATAAAAATTGGTGGAACTGGTTTAGGAGACTCTGGGAAACCACAAGAAGTTCAGCTTCAAACATGTAGAGTGAGAGGTATAGCCTCCAGTTGGGAACCTTCAGATGAGAAGTTGAATCTGGGTGCGGTGGCTCAAGCCTGCAATGCCAACAATTTGGGAGGCCAAGATGGGAGGATCAGTTGAGGCCAGGAATTCTAGACCAACTTGGACAACATAGTGAGACCGCATTTCCACACACGTAGACGCCAGGCTTGGTAGCATGTGCCTTTGGTCCCAGCTATTTGGAAGCCTGAGGTGGGAGGGTCATTTGAGCCCAGGAGGTGAAGGCTGCAGTGAGCCATAATCATGCTACTGCACTCTAGCCTGGGTGACAGAATGAGACCCTGTCTCAAAAACAAAACCAAACAAACAAACAAAAAAACGAGTAAGTGAAGTTTAACCTAAACAAAGTTTTGTATGGCAACAACAATTTTGATTTGGTTATGTAAAGATTCATTGTTCATCCAGTAACGGGTTGCACAGACTGCAGATAGGTCATAGCGTTAAGTATTGAGAAGGGCTGAAGGTTGAGTTGGAGGATTTGTAGGTCGTCCCTATGCTGGTTCTTATGAGTGGAAAGTTTCAGAGCTGGACCATTGGTGGGAATGCTGAGGAAGATTAAGGTAACATAGGTCCACAGCCTCTTTTCACAAATCCTTAGGGATTGAATTCAGAAGTTTATGAATTTTAGAAAGGTTATATGGTACATGTGTGGTATGTTAATTACATACTACCCTCAGTGGGGTTGTGGGTAGGAATCCCATAATTAAACACATTAAAATTTATTCAATGAAACATATGAATACAGGTTGAGTATTCCTTATCTGAAATGCTTGGGACCAGAAGTGTTTTGGATTTTTTTGGATTTTTGAATATTTGCATTATATTTCCTGGTTCAGCATCCCTAATCCAAAAATCTGAAATGTTTAAATGAACATTTCCTTCGAGTGTCATGTCGATGCCCAAACGTTTCAGATTTTGGATCATTTTAGGTTATGGATTTTTGGATTAAGGATATTCAACTTGTATTCACACCAACTAGGATAAGGGCTTTAAAGTAACCTCACATCTGTTTTGCAGCAAATAATTTCAGGTTAGGTTAAGTTTTACCACTAAATGTATTATAAAAAATCATAAGGATGAGTTTATACTAGTCTGTTTGGACTAGTGTAAAATAAATGTTTCGCACATTCTTCCCTTCCATTTAACCTAGTCTTCACTCTGGGATGTGTGTAATGATACCCTCTATCTTGTCTGTTTTGGTGGTAGAATTTTTTTGGTTTCCTGATGCCTCTGAAGAGGTAGAATATACTTTATTGATGTTACTGAAGCAGATCTAGAAAATTAGTATAAGCAAACAGCTCTGTTTTAAGTGTTGTTGGTGTTTTGTTTCCATGGTAGGGTGTGTGTGTGTGTGTGTGTGTGTGCGCGCACACGCACGCGTGCTGAAATCCATTCAGTCTTCCCTCTCTTGTTGAATGGTGTAAAAGCCTAGCTAGACTGCAGGTTATGGTTGACCAGACTTGGTTCAAAAGAAGCATTTTTAGCATTGCTAGGGGGCTTTTGCAGATTTTGGCTTGTCTCTGATACTTGAGTCATATGATATTGTAGCCCATGAATTAGGACAGTGTAGTTTCAAGAGCTGAGTCCTGGCTGTTTCCATGGTAGAGTGGTATGCATTGTTTAGAATGTCAGGTGAGCAGTGGCTTTTCTGCCTGTGCATTGCCCATATAGCAGACTCTCTGGTTTTATATTACATAGATGAATTGAGCCATGGTTTAGAATGGGGAAGGTTTTCTGAGGCAGATAAGCTTACCAGTTAAAAAAGGAAGTTGGCTAGAGAGAGAGTCTTAGGTTATAGCCTTCATTTGGCCTAGGGACATTCCTTCTAGAGAGATAGGCCTCAGTGTCCTCATTTGTTTGAAAGATAGTGATGTGGGGTTCTGTGTGACTCGTAGCAACCTACCTGTTCCGGCAAATCTGTGGGCTGGGCAGGGTTTGGAAAGTAAGGAGAGTCCTTGCAGTTTTGCAAGACTGTTGTTGTGAACAAATGGCCCTATTGCATTCCCTGGTTACTCAGCACCCTCTGGACACTGGCCTAGTCATGGGCAATTGGCTGTCCAAATAGCATGGTCTGGGCTGCAGCCGGAGCTCTTAGTGAGGATGAGGCACGACGCTTCCCCAGCTGACTGCTCGCGGGAGCATTACCTGGTGTGCAGCTGTTGCCTGAATCCCAAGTAGCATCCAAGTGTAAGGCTGGCACCGCTTGCCTTTTCCCATCTTTTTCTTTGCTGCTCTGTGACTATCTGATCGATGGGGCCAGTTGTTGGCTGGGATCCAACTAAGCCAGCCATGTTGTTAGATGTAGCATTTCTGCCTCTCCCCCTCTCATCTTTTCCATTTTGTCACATCCTAGGATATTGTCTTCCTAATAGAACTGGAGAGTTTATTCCAGTGGGAATTGTACTTGACATGCTGGTCTCCATATAAATGATGAGTGATTTTTATTTCACTCTCTGTGGTGTCTTGTGGTTTCAAAAAGTGAGCAAGTGGAAATTTGGAGGGGGTGGGTGTGTTGGTAAACCCTGTGTGGTGAGCTTTGTTTTGCGCCATCATAATGCTTATGTTCATCAGCAGTTCAACAAAACACATTTATTAAATACCTATTGTGTGCCAGCTATTGGAAATAGAAAGATGAATATGGCCACTTTTCTTCGGAGACCCAGCCAGCCTTTCACAGCTGGACAGGCTGCCCATCTGGGCTGTTGGGTTATTCCAGTGGTAGTGCTGGAATTTTAGGTAGTGCTCTGTTTCCTTTGGTAAGTGAAAGAGGAATTTAAAAAGTATAATGCAGGGGCCAGGATACTTGATTTTCTATAAAGAGCCAAATGATAAATATGTAAGCAAATATTGAGATTTGTGGCCCATGCACTCTTTGTCACAACTATTTAACTCTGCCATTGTAGCTGAAATTAAACGTATACACTAACTGCCTGAATGAATGGATGTGGCTGTGTTTCAATGAAACTTCATTTTCAAATGCTGAAATCTGAATTTCATAAAGTTTTCACATCTCCAAATATTGTTCTTTTGATTTTCTTTCAAACCATTAAAAAACGCAAAAACCATTTTCAGCTTATAGGCTGCACAGAAAGGCCAGATTATGTTTACTGACCCCTGGTATAATGCCTTTGTTGAGCATTGGCCTTTATACCAACTCTGCCTCCTTTTCTTCCATCATTGTCTAAGGAATATCTGCTTGAAGACAGCTGGCTTAGCATTGATCAGGTACTGTTTTCCTGAACTCTGGTTTGTGTGGTTTGGCAGCACGGAGATAAACATGGTATTGACCCAGTGATCTTAACTCACTCCCAGTTTTTTAGGGACAAATAGTGTCCCCTATCAGAGCTGCAGAGTGCCAAAATTTCAGTGCCTGCTCTTGGATAATGAATTCCTGTCAAGTGTCTTGTTTGACTCAGAGTTTGATGTAGAAGAGACTGGGTTCAGGCAGAGGTGTTTTAAATTCTTACTGGAGTGGCTTATGCTTTGGGGGGATGATCTGAATGGAAATTTTTACCAACAGTGATAATGATAATAGGAAACAGTGTACTTTTATGTCTTGAAAAGCAGAGACAGTGCAGAATAGACCCACTGGAGCCTTGGATGCTAGGAGCCAGATGTTGTTTATAGGTGTGTTTGGCATGAAAATTGAGATGTTGATTTTTTTTTTCTAAACTTTTTTTTTTTTTAATGAAAGGCCTCTCCTCTTCCCCTGCCACCAAAGATGAAATGCCAGTCCCCAATCAGATCCTTGCTTATTCTGTTCTTATTGGTTACATAACGCAACTGAGACCAAAGTAAGCAAGAGAGGCTCCTAGGGTGCCTAGGTGTGTAGTGGACCTTTCATTTCTGACAAATATTTTGATACTTTGGCAGAAAATCCAGAATGTGTGAACAAAGTAAGGTAGAGCAGTCTGCTGTTGTGGATTTTCCTTCCCCCTTTATTGTGTTCATTAGAGCACTGTCTATTATTTCCTGCCTTCTTTGGGCTCTGAAGAATATTTTTAGCACTGAAATTTGTCTTTACTACTGAACCCTGCCCAGCTGATACAATTTTGTAACAATTGATTACCGCTAAAATGGTTACCTCCCTTTGTCAATACTACATCCATCCAGATCTCAGTGAGGAAGTAAGATTTCAACACCTAAAGAACCAAAATAGTTGCCTTCCCAAAAATTAGCTTTCACTAGAGTCCCCTTGAACACTCAGAGCCTATTTATTAGTATTTTATTCACATTTAGCACAAAGTAGATTATCAATTAGAAGTGAATTGGAGCTAGCATCCTGATAGCAAAATAGGAAGCAAAGAAAGAAGAGATTAGACTCTCTGAATGTGATGTGTCATTTTGTGTCACAGTATTTCCTATTTGGAGAATAGAAAATGATTTCTCTGTTGGAATTGTATAGATTATCTTCTTGAGTGAAAATAGGGCTCAGATTGAGGAGGTCAGATAGAATAAAATAATTTTTCTTTCTTAAAGTGGGCCATCATGCTTTGAGAGATCCTATTGTGCCTCTCTGATTGGATGTTTTGTTGCTTTTCACTACAGCATCAGTATTCTTGCCAGAACCAAATTTCCTATAGGCTTAATGTAGTCCACTAAGGGTAAGTCATGTTGCAGTAATAAAAGCTCAGTGGCTTTATAACAATAGAGGTTTATTTCTCACTCATATGTCCATAATAGGTAGGCTGTGGTTCTGCTTCACTTTTCCTTCACTTTGGGATCCAGGTTGATAGATCATTTGTTATATGGCATTTTACCCTTATCACAGTGGAGGGAAAGAGAGATGTGGCAATCAAGAGCTGACTCTCTGTGATTTCACTGGCCACTCCCAAATCCACCAGGCCAGGGAAGTGCTGATGGTCCTTCCCCAGGGAAGGGTACTGAACACTACATGGCCAAGACCAGCAGTGGGTTCAGAGGTTGTTATTCTCTCCCAGAGAGGGACGGACAAAATTTTGAAATAATACCACAGACTTGATGGTTGGCCAGATTTATGCAGTCTCAACTAGGAAACCCATATTCTTTTGGAGCACCAGTTGTTTAAAAAACAACTTTGGCTTGCAAATATTTCAGTGGTCTGATGTTAATCAGCATTAAAAGCCTAACAGAGTATAGTATTCAAGTTGTGGATCTTATTTTCATGTTTCCAAAAGCCTTATTTCTTTTATACCTAAATAAATTACTTTGGGTCTATGGGTTGTTCTCATTTGCATGGCTCTACTTAGTTCAGGGGCCGGGTTGTAGGGGTGATCTCTGCAACCTACAGAAACATTTGGCATATGATCTTCCACCTACCACCAATTTGTATTTTGGGTAAATGATGCCAAGAAGTGTATATTATAACTGATATCTACTTCCTGTTGCCCGAAGTACCTGAGTAGATTCATGCTAACTCTTCACCATATCATTGCTTATCTGTTGATTAGCAAGGAGCCCAAGAGGAGAGTGACATCTTGTTCTTCCGTAGCCAATGGAGTGGCAGCTAACTGCCCCTACCTCTGTTCAATTGTAGTGTGAGGCATCTGATTAAAGCTGAAATGAGGAAGTTCTGTTCAAGAAGGGTTCATTATTCTTCCTCCTTTCTCCCTCTTTGCTGGAGAAGAATAACATTTGCTGGTTTGATAGGAGCTAAGTGCTGATGCTAAAACCCGGTGTAAAATCGGACCACATCTTTTACCCTTGCCAGCCAAACTGAGGACTTGAAAAAGTCAAATCTGTCTTGTTTCAGAGACCTCTCAAAATATAATTCTGCTGATGCTGGGCAGCCATAGGTGCTTTGGCATTTGGGAGTGAAATTTAAAATCTCTTGCCGCTGGTGAATGATAGGATGGATGCAGAGTTTCTTTGTCTGTGCCCTTCAGAATATGCAGCAGCCGGCTGCAAATGATGGTCTAATTTGATGTGGTGGCTCCGTTTGAAAGCGGAAGTGGCTGGTTTCAGACCTGCTCCCTGTAGGATAATGAATTGTCATGCCTCTGCTGATTATCTAACAAGTTTGTACAACGTGTAACACAAGCTGACAAGACAAACAATTTTATTAATTTAAGCCTGCTGCTAATGGGATTGCAGTGCTATATGAATGTAGGAGTATTATACACAAATATAAGAGTATGCTACTCTACACATACTTGTAGTCTGGGTTTGATAATGGGAATAGTCTATTAATTTTTTTAAACAATGTTTAGTGTTTCCATTTGTTTTCAAAAAAAGAAAATTCATTTGGATTTGAATTGAAAAATATTTATGAATGCTTGGAGATTTATGGAGCTTAAATAAAATGAGCTTGGACTATCAGCCTTTGAAGTATTAGAGCTGATAAATGCCAGTAGGCAGTAGATAAACTTTTGGTTGTTATAAACCAATTATGCTAGAGGAGCTTTTTTCTTAAATGTGTCTAGAGTTCGGTTGTCAGTTGGGAGAGTGCTAGGGCCTGTGGGGAGATGGATTCTATTTTCAGTTTGTGGCCTTTGATCTGTAGTATTTTTTTCAAATCATCTCATGTTCTTATAAACTTGATAATTTAAGGTAGTTGAATCTTGAATTGTTGACTAGGATTGATTAGCTATGTTTATGAAAGGAATTTATCATCTAAGATAAACTGGGCTCGTCCAGGTAGGTAAGAAAGGGGTTTTCTGTGAACTGTGTATAATCTGATTCTGGGATCTGAGAGATGTATGCCCAGCAGGGAAAGTGACCCAGCATAAGCACTAGGCGGCTTCAGAACCTGTAAGACTTAACAGATGTTGGGTAATTTCAGCAAGACTGGTTATATTTCAGAGGTGGTAACAGGATTTCTCCTTTGAGGACACTGGATAAGGAGTGTAGCAGGCTCTTGTCACTTGTGTGGCCAACCACCATGCAGACACTTAGAGAGTGCGGGCTATAACCTGTGCCAAGTTAATGCAGCAGGCAGTCAAGAATTTAGGGCACATTTTAAAAGTGACTTTCTTTGCTGTGAGTGAAGCCTCGGCCTTAGTAGTATCAGCTATATCATCGAGTCTTGGAACCATAGGTGCACTAATTGCTCCCCAGCAATTATGATGTTTTTGCCTATTAGCCCTCCTTTCCTTTTTCCTTGGTACATCCCTCACAACATCCACTTTAGTGCAGTAGCTTGTGTACTTCAGACCTGTGTGTTGTTTTAAAGCATATAGGGGCAGGGGAGCAGAGAGGGGACTAGAGCCAAGCTCTGTAAGTGTGTTTTGTGTAATTAAAATGATCACAAACTAGAAAATAATATGGTGGGGGTATGTTTTCCTTTTTATCTTCGTTCTTGTGAAGCAGTAGCTGTGTTGTAGAATGTAGCGCCTTTAGGCCTTCCACTGTCCTTAACTCTGCTTCTTGTATCTTCCTCCATATCTAGAATTCCTTTTTCCCACCAGCCTCTTCTTTAGCCATTCCTCTGGGATCTTGCCCTCCAAGGCTTATCTTCTGCGAGGATATGTGGCGACTTAGAATCTGAGCTTCCCCAAATCACGTACCTGTCCCCAAACAAATTAGATATACAGCTTCTTCATTTCTTAAGAGGTAGAATTGCCAGATGCCACCAGGAATAATTTGCATATATTTGCACAACGGTACATATTTTAAGAATTTTCAGGTTCTCTTCCTAATACTAATAAAAATATTATTTGTTTAAATGTGAATGGTATTACTCTGTGTATCTTTGCCACTTTCTGAAAGCTTTTTTAAAATACTTTTTAAATTGAGGTCAACATCCAGTCATTTGTATACTGTGCAGTAATCTTAAATGTAAATATATGTACAATTAAATACATATATCTATGTGCATAAACCGGTGTATCTACCACCCAAATCAAGACATAGAAAATTTTTAGCATCCCAAAAGTTTCCCTCATGTCCATTTCCAGATGGCGTTTTTTATGCCTTGAAATAACCATTATTCCACATCAATTAGTTGTGCCTATTCTCAAACTTCAGTAAGTGCAATCATACAGTAGACAGCCTTTAATATCTGGCTTTTTTCATGCAATGTAATGTCTGTGAGATTTATCTTTGCTGTTATTTGTATCACTAGTGGTTTTTTTCTGTATAGTATTCCATTGTTTCAATAAACTACAGTTTATTCTCTTGTTAATGATCATTTAGATTGTTTCCAGCCTGGGTCTATTATGATAAAGCTGCTAATGAACATTCTTGTGTCTGCCTTTTGGTGGATGTGCACATTCATTTGTTTGTGTATATCTAGGAATGATATTGTTGGGTCATCTGGTAGATGAATGTTTAGCTGTGGTTAGTACTCCCAAACACTTTTCCAATGTTATTATATGGAAAGTTGTTCCACATCCATGCCAACACTTGGTGTTTTTATGTTGTTAGTTTTAGCTATTCAGATCTGTTTATAGTGGCATCTCAGTTGGTTTTAATTTACATTTCTTTCAGGCATTTGGATATCTTTTGTGAAATGCTTGTTCAGGTCTTATAAAGATTTTAGTTTTTGGAATTGAGTTGTTCATCCTTTTCTTATTGATTGTTAGGAGCTGTTTGTATATTCTGAATGTGACTTCTTAGTTGAGTTGTTTTGTGAATATCTTCTAATTTGTGGTTGCCCTTTCTACTCTCTTAATGGCTGACAGTGTTTCTTAAATGTTTCTGAAAATGTTTCCTGTGTTCTTAATTTCTTTGTGTTTGAGAAGACGTTCATTTCTTGTCTTTCTTTTTGAAAAGCTTCCCTGCTGTTGATGCTCCTGCCATGCTGGAATATAAGTATCAATATAACTGTAAGCAATCGCTATGCTGCAAGAGCTTCCTGACTCTCAGGGGAATACTAGGTTTCCTTGTAAGGCACCCACACAAAATTTACTTTGGAGAAAGTTAAATTAATGTTATTACGTAGAAGTGATCATAGTTGCCATGTTATTGCGAACTTACTATGCAAAGTCTAAGCATTTTTAAACATGTATTCATTTAAGTCATAAAACAGTATTGTTGATTATGTACTGCTAGTACTATCCACATTTGACAAACAAGGAAATCAAAGCTCACAGAGGTCTCCTGTGGATAGAATACCAGGCATGGTATTGTTGATCTTGAAACATTATGTCCTTATGTCATTCACAGCTGGGGATCTGTTCTCCCTACTTACTTTAGTGAGATTTTACTATGTGCAAAGCGTATCTGTAGAAAGTCAGTTAGAAAAGACACATCCCCTATCCTCATGGAATTCCATGTCCTATCCTGTGAATTGCCTCTGTTTAGTTAAAAGGTTAATAGTATATCAGGGGATTTTTGCATATATGACTAATGGTTTTTTTTGTTGCTATAATATTTTCATTATAAAATATCTGATGTATATGGCAACTATGTTGAAACCTTGGTTTGATTTCAGCATTTACTACTACCTGATCATATGGTTTTGATATTTAAATTTTTATAGTAGAACCTTGCTAATATTTTAAACTAATATGTAATCCATTTTGATTTAGTGAAAAATTGACATAGCAATTTTCAAAAGGAGGAGATACATTTGCTTCAGATTTTTAAAGGAGCAGGCTAGGCACGGTGGCTCATGCCTGTGATCTCAGCACTTTGGGGAGGCTGAGGCAGGAGGATCACTTAAGCCCAGGAATTTGAGACCAGCCTAGAAACATAGGGAAACCGTGTCTCTACAAAAAATTAAAAAATTAGCTGGGCATGGTGGTGCATGCCTGTGGTCCTGGCTCCTTGGGAGACAAAAATGGGAGCATCGCTTGAGCCCAGGAGGCTGAGGCTGCAGTGAGCTGTGATTGTGCCACTGCACTGTGGTCTGGACGACATAGCAAGATGCTGTCTCAAAAGTAGATAGATAGATAGATAGATACATAGATAGGCAGGCAGGCAGATAGGTGGTAGCGGATGCGTACTGCTTAGTAGACAACTTGCAGTCAAGTCAAATCAATTGATAAGAATCGTCAGAATGTAGTATGTGACTTAAGATGGTGTCTGTCAGGCTTTTTTGCCGTAGCAGAATGTTCTCTAATCAAATAATAAACATTTTGTGGGGAGATGCCTTGAAACTATATAAAATCAAATTAATTTTTATCAATATGGACTCTTGGTTTGATACTTTATTCAGTGAGTTATAATACATTAATTTTTTGTTTGTTTGTTTTCATACTTAAATTGTCCCTGATTTGGCCAGTGAGAGCTCTTAAAGCTGGTTCCTGTGTCCTTTTGATGTGTACCCATCCTTCTTTGATCTATTTCTTGCTTTGTGGGATGAGGCTTATCTTAAACTATCTCCAGGTCAGCCCTAGAGTCAACAATTTTGCCAAGGAATCTTGTTCCTTTTAGTAGAAAATGGTATCTAAAAGTCAAGACCTTGCCATCAGATATGCTCATTGCTACTGGAGTGTTGCTTGCCCCCAGACCATCTCAGTTGATAAGCTCTAGAGAATACATAGATGCATATACATCCATACGTATATTTATGTCTATATGTATTTCTGTGACTCCATATTTATGTTGCAAACCATATATCCACACCAACACCTCCAGTTCCAATCCAACACCACAGGGTTCAGCTAGTTTTCTCCCTTTCTGTATTTGTAACTCCCTTCTCCAACAGTGAGAAACCTTGCTTCTGTTAACTTTAATGTATTTACTGATTTTATCATTTCCCCTGTGTGTAACAAACTGTTGCATTTCTGCTACCAGCCTCTCCTCTAGGAATGTACCCTTTAGTGCCCCAATCAGGACCTTCCTTCTCTCCCCAGGTGGGCAACCTGCTCGACATACTTGGGCTCCTGTCTCTCCCATGTGTCTCTCTTACCTGGCTTGGGTTCGGACTCCTTCATGACAGGCTGCCATCCCTGTGGACTCCCCTCAGTCCTCTTGAGCACCAACATGCCAGACTTGCTCTGGAAATGTCATCTTAGTCCCTTCATGATTTGGATTTGCACTTCTTTGACTTATTTCATTCATTAATCATTAATCTGTCTTGTTTATTTATTATGTGAGAGACCGGATGAGGAATGGAAAAGGAATGGACTTTAAAGGGTGGGCTAATTGTGTCGGAAACCAGCTCCATCACTAGTTCTGAGATAGTGAGAGGATAACTGTATTTAGTTCTCTGTTTGAATGCATAAAGTGGGCACCATAATGATGACTTTTCATGGTTGTTGCTTGGTAAATGAAGTTGAATAAGATAACACATAGAAGACATTTAACAAACATTACTGTCTTTTTGTTTGCTTTCAAGAGGAATCTAATCACCTGCTCATAGCCTGTTAAGGGAAAAGTATTTTGTTTGACTTTAATAACACTGTTAATTTTGAACTTTCCTAGCTTTGCCTAGGAGAATCATTATGTGCCTTGATGTCAGTAAGAAAGATTAGTTATGAAGTTAATGTATAACTTTGCAAGAGTCTAAAAAGGCACCTCTCTGCCATACATTTCGTCTTTCTGCCTTCTCTTTGCCAACATTAAGGGAAGAGCCTCCACAAACTTTTTTTCCTTAACCTAATTATCTTTATATCCAGTAGCCCTTTGGTATTAGCTTTTCATCTGACTTTTCCTTTCTTTACTTAAGTTGCTTACTCATGCCTTCAAGCACTGAGGCCCTACTAAGTGCTGGGCCATTTGGTAGTTGCTGGTATTGCAAGGATGCAGTCCTGATGAACCAGAAACTACATTGTAATCGCAAACTGTATTCTCAACGAAATTCTAGATCCTCAGAATTCTGGTTTATATCATAATCTTTAGAGAACATTTAAACTGTATAAAAAGATTTCAGAAATAGATTTCAAGTGGTATATTGCTCTCCATATATACCTTAACTAGGACTTCTGGAAAGCATAGTTTTCATCACATCTCCATATGGTTTTCTAGGCCACCTACCTCTATCATCTTGGCCATCAAGTACAAAATTAGCATGCTGAAGAATTTTGAGTATTTTGCCTGCGTCTCATTACAATTCAACTTCTCTGATTTCAGCTAAGTTAATCTTCCCCACATCCCAAAAGTTTCTTTTTGTGTGAGGGTTTTGGGGAGGACAGCACTTTCAAATATCTATATGTAAATTCCTTTATAAAGGAAACCCCAAGATTCAAAAGCTGTCCGTGGTTATCATTTTCTCAGTTACAGTTTGATAAATTCTTAGAATTTCAAGGTGAGAGAGCTGTGGTCAGCATGTCATCAAGTATATTGGGGTATGTTACCCCCTCAGTTAGCTGAGAAAGTATCAACCAAGGGAAGAAAGCTATACAACACCAAAAAAAAATGAATATGATGAGGATAGAAGGAGATTTACAGAGACTTTAAACACATAGTCGTATACTCACTGTTCTGTAACACTCGTCTCTTCTGTCTTTTCCTAGAAATTTTTAGTTTTGAAAACCTGAAAGTTGTTTGAACTTTTATTATCCATGGTTCGAAGCTAGCATTCATCTGATTTTATTATTGGTCATTTGGCCCCATTCTTTATACCCATCTTTCCTTGAAACCTGTTAAAATTAGATTCCTCCCTCTGCCAAAAGCAAGTTTCTCTTATTTGCTCATAGCCCTTGATTTTTAAAGTTACCATTTTTTAGTTTTCCTTTGAAGGCGCATCTTCCATATAGCAGTATGATTGTTACAGTATTTTCCAGAGGCTTCTACATTGGTACATTTTTGTTCAAAACTACTGGCTGTTTTTGAGCATGCTCAAGAACTGTATTCCAGAAATTAATTGATGTAAGATTAAATTGTATGTCCTTCATATTGATGCTTGGAAATACCTGAGGCTCTCATTTATAATTATTCTAGTAATATGGTGGAAGGAGTTTTGGTGTGAGAGAAAGAGATCTAGATTTTCTTTCTTGATCTTCCATTTCCTTGCTTTGTGGGCACAGGTGAAAACATAGCCACACCGAACTTGATTTTATATCTATAAATGCAAAAGTTTACAGTAGACTGGGGGAACACATGGAAATGTCCTCAGGGCTCAGATTGATAACTTTATTAGTTTGCTAGGCCTACCATAACAAAATACCATAGACTCAATGGCTTATACAACAGAAATTTATTTTCTCACAGTTTCAGAGGCTGGAAGTCCAAGATCAAAGCACCTCTTGTTGTCCCTTGGTCTCAGATTTGGTTTCTTCTGAGACCTCTCTTATTGGTTTGCAGATGACTGCCCCCTTGCTGTCTCTTCACGTCCTCTCTGCACGTGCACCCCCTACGTCTCTCTGTCCTAATCTCCCCTTATGGGAGCACCAGATTAGGACCCACCATAATGGCCTCATTTAAATGTAATCACCTTTTTAAAGCCCCATCTCCAAATACAGTCACATTCTCAGGTACTTGCTTAGGGTTAGGTCTTCAACATATGAATTTTGGGGGAGCATAGTTCAGTCTATGACAGTTACCTAAACATAGTAGGCAGCTTAGTCTAGTAGAGAGAATACTTTGCCCTTGTCTTTATCTCTGCAACTATGACTGAAACTCAAGTTTGTCTTGATATGTGATGCTGACTGTTATGGGTCTCAGAGTGTCTGAAGCAAGCTTGACACTCTTAAGTAACTTCTAAATTCAGTTAGTAGCTGTTACAGGTTTGTAAAATTCTCTGCATTTTATTTTTAAGGAATAATTATAAAAGAAATTGTATATGCAATGGCATCGTGTTTTGCTGTTTGGGACCATGCAGTCAAGCTGGCTAAGTATGTAGGTAACTTCATCAAATGTACATAATCTGTATCAGGGTAGTCTACCTCTGAAAACTCTAAGGAAAAGATTTAAAGGAAGAGCCAAGCTTTGTGCCTAAAGATGTTTACTGTAACCTGGTCTCTCAGAAAAGGTAGAAACAGTCTAAATAGCCAGAAATAGGGGGATAGTGAGCACATTCAGGTGATAAAACTCCTAGAACTCATGTCACATAGAAATATGTAATGCTGTCATTCTAATCTGGAGTAATTCTGGTATAAAATATATATGAATGTTACTTAAAATCAAACATGTGAGGCTGGGCATGTTAGTGCACACTTGTAGTCCTAGCTACCCGAGTTCTTTGCACTCAGAAATTCGAGACCAGCCTGAGTAACATAGTGAGACCTGTCTCATAAAATCAAGCATATGTGCACATCATATATATACATTCAGTCAAATTAATTTTTTTTTTGAGACAGAGTCTTGCTCTGTTGCCCAGGCTGGAGTGCAGTGGCAAAATCACAGCTCATTGCAGCCTTGATGTTCTGGGCTCAAGAGATACTCCTGCCTCCGCCTTTCAAGTAGTTAGGACTATGGGTGCACACTACCATGCCCAGCTAATTTTTTTATTTTTTGAAGAGATAGGGTCTCACTTTGCTGCCTAGGCTGGTCTCAAACTGAGCATGATTTTTGTTTCCAGTTATTTCTATTAATAATAATGTGATACTTGTTAAATTGATTTATTGATAACTGACAGCAAGTGATCTTTTTTTTTAAGGAAAAACTTATGGACAAAAAAACCCAGGACTATTCTATTTACTAACTTAATTTTTGGTATCATTCTTATTTTAAGTAGTTATGAGGATACTTTTTCTGCATTAAGTTTCAGAAGCACTAGTATTCTAGAAAAGCGTAGGGCCGGGCAGACATGGTGGCTAATGCCTGTAATCTCAGTATTTGGGGAGGCTGAGGCAGGAGGATTTGCCTGAGCTCAGGAGTTCAAGACCAGCCTGAGCAGCATAGTGAGACACTGTCTCTACTCAAGATTAAAACAAATCAGCTGGATGTGATGGTGAATGCTTGCAGTCCCAGCTACTTTGGAGGCTGAGGTGGTTGCAGTGAGCTATGACTGAGCCACTGCACTCCAGCTGGGGTGACAGAGCAAGACCCTGTCGCAAAAAAAAAAAACAAAAAAAAAAAAACAGAAAGAAAAGCATAAATTGAGACCTATTGACATACATTGCCAATTCCTATTAATTTCAAATAATGATACAATTTTTTATGGGATAGCATGTAATTCTAAACTGAATATTAGTGATTTCATAAGAGCAAACTGAAGGTTGCCATTGACTTTTTACTTATTGATAATAAAAAACACTTTTTGTTTCTTTTGCCATAGGAGCTATCACCTACCCTGTGGCCATTCCCACACATTATGTGTACTTCCACATCTCTTTTGGTTGGCTCCACTGAGTAGGTACAGTGTGTGTGTGAATGCGAAGTATTTTAATAGTGCAATTTGGCTTTTCATGGTCCTTAACTCTGGAAGGAACTCCATACTCATTAAGTTTGTGGTGTTGCTGTATTGCAGATGCTGCTGAAGGCTTCTTCTGCCCTGGGCTGCCATCTTTAGTTTGCCTGCATAGAGTAGAGTAACAAAACAAAACCAAATTAGAACTTTGACACTGATGTGGCAGGCTGTGCTTATTATCAGAGTATCTTTTAATGTTTGTGTATTTGAGTTTTCGTTGAGCTGTTTTTCAGAAATGCTGTCTTTTTAAATTTCCCATTTGCATTTCTGTGTCAAAGTGAAGGATTTGGAATCTGAAAAAAGAGTAATGTCTAACTTGGTACCAAATGATGTTTCCAGGACTGGTTTGAAGGATCAGATGTGAGTTTTTCAAATTGGAACGTTTTCTAATGGGCCCCTGGGAAATGTCTTAGCTAAATTGCAACAGTGACTGGTGAAGTCGATTGAGGTAAATTGCTCCCATTGCTGAGGGTTCAGAAACCAGGCAGTGGAAGCTAAAATTTCAGGGGAAATCGGGCGGAACTATTGCAGATGGTTTCCCCCTTGAATAGGGATGGGGGTTGGTGTCGCTGTTGATGAATGGGAGGAGATTAAAGCCTGATTTTTGCAATGAATTGGTAACATTCTCTTTGGGAGACTAAAGAGGAATTTATGAGAAGACCATCAGAATCAGTTAGGTGATTATTTTCAATTTTGACTACAAATGACATCTAGGAACACACCATGATGCCACTGGACTCTGTAGTGGTCTTTATTAGAAAAGTAGCAACAAGAGACTTCTTGTGATGTTTACCCTCAGTGAGCTCAGAGGTTGAGGAACTGCCCAGAATCTTGCAGATTTTCATTTAACAGTCAACCACTGAGCATTTCTGATTTGCATTTAAAAAAAATGAACCTGGCTGGTTTTGACTATTTGTGGTGATATGTTAGAATATAGATCCTCATGCAAGTATTTGTGATTGGCACATCTCACTCAGACATATGTCTCACTCAGACATCTACTTTGTGTTTGAGGAAGCCCCTTAAGCTCTGTGCACAGTGAGAATAGTAAAATATCACAGAATCGTGTGGCAACATTAGGTCCTTTGTAATTGGTAAAACTTGATACTAACAACATCTGTCTGTCCATTTTTCTCAATCTCTTGTAAGTGCTGAGAGTACTGAAGTAAGGACCAAGCTTTAAGTCCTTCAATTTAATATTTTGAGGCTGAGGCCTGGAGAGAATTTCTTGTATTTTAGCTCCCTATGTCTCTTGGAAATTCTTCTTTTATAGAAGTTTTAGAAGATTAAGGCCTCCAATTAAGAAAGATAAAGGATCTGATGGCTCCCTTAGCTGATGAGCATTGTATAACCAACCATCAGTTGAATGAGCTGAACTTAATATAATTAATAGGTTTGCAGCACTCCCACACCCATTATAAGATCATATTTTGACCCATTTTTCATTTCTTCTTTATAAGCATTTAGATGTTTATGTGGCATTCACATTTTAATATTCCTTGCATGAACATGGCATCATATGATTAGAAAACCAAAAGTCATTTTTGATGGCTGTTGTGGTCAGATTGTGTCCTCTAAAATTCATGTGCTGGAAACTTAATTTCTAGTGTTAACAGTGCCAAGAGGTAGGGGCTTTGGGAAAGTTTAGTGGATTAATGCCCACATATAAGGGCTTGTTGGAGGGAATTTGGGCTCTTTCTTGCCCCTTCCATCCTTTCTGCCATGTGAGTATACCACACTCCTCCCCTTTGGAAGATGCAGCAAACAAGGTGCCATCTTGGAAGCAAAGACTAAGCTCTTACCACACATCGAACCCGTTGGTGGCCTGATCTTGTACTCCCAGCCTACAGAACTGTGAGGAAGTAAGTTTCTGTTATTTATAAAATTACCGAGTCTCAGGTATTGTGTTATAGCAGCATAAATGGACTAAGACAATGCCAAAGGTGGCACTTGCCATAGATCTGCTATGATGATATCAACTCTTTGCTTTCCAGGTGTTAAAGCTTTGGATTCTGATGGGTTGATTTTCTTTTGTGTGGACCCTTGTACTGGTTGCTATTTAACAGTTCTTTTCTTATCTTAGGCCGGGTGCGACGGCTCACGCCTTTAATCCCAGCACTTTGGGAGGCCAAGGTGGGCAGATCACGAGGTCAGGAGATCAAGACCATCCTGGCTAACATGGTGAAACCCGGTCTCTATTAAAAAATACAAAAAATTAGCCGGGCGTGGTGGTGGGCACCTGTAGTCCCAGCTGTTCGGGAAGCTGAGGCAGGAGAATGGCATGAACGCGGGAGGCGGAGCTTGCAGTAAGCCGAGATGGCGCCACTGCATTCCAGCCTGGGTGACAAAGTGAGACTGTGTCTCAAAAAAAAAAAAAAAAAAAAAAAATAGTTCTTTTCTTATCTTACTGTCTCCCAGAATTGCTATTGCCAAAATTTGGTGCAACTATGTATTTTTCTGTTTTCCCCACCACTGTTTGTATGTAATTTAGGCTGAGTTCCTCCAGGCTCTGGTGCCTGCGTTTTGTGGTTTGTAAAGTGCTGTGTACTTTTATAGCCTCTATGAGTAACAAAATACAGCTCATGGCAATAACACTGTGGCACCCTAGATGTTTAGATATCGTGTGTGTTAGAAAGATGGGAAGAGAGAGAGATATATATCTAGGGTACAAAGTGGCTAGCTTGCAAAACTATTAATCGTCACTTACTCGTCCTACTTCTCATTTTTGTTCATTTGTTGATGACATTCCTTTATCTTTGGGACATTTTATATGTAATGACTAGGTGTGGTGCTGTTCTCCTCTTCTCAGTATCCCTTCTCCCATCCCTTCCCACTGTTAAATGTAGTAGACATGAAGAGGAGAAGAGCTGGTTCACAGTGTGGTGAGATTTCCAACCAGATGCTTGCATGCTGGGGGCCCAGCTTCCTATCCTGGTCTTCCTGTTTTGTTTCAGTAGATCACCACAGCTGCCTTCTTATATGTGGGAGATGTGAAGCTAGGCACTCGAATCTATTTCTATTAGGCCTGTCAATATAGTTTGATAAAATGCAAATGTCTTTGAAATGGTAGACTTCCAATTAAAAGGCTCCAGCAGGGAGTCTGTTTTGATAATGAAAGTGATTAAGAAGGTTCTATTTTCTTCCATTGGTATGAATGTTCAGCTAAAATAGCTTGGCTTTTTGTCTGTAATTGGACTCTGATAATGAGGTTCTAATAACTCTTAGGTTCTAATAATGATTCTAACAAATCTATTAATTCTCTTCATTGATCAGTGCTGGGGACCACAACACAGTCTCTGGATAGCAGTGTCATATAAGGTTGTAAATGTCATTCATTTCCCTTTCTCCTTCATTCTAAAGAATCAATAGGAGCAAATGTTTATTTCCTTAAAGTCTATAATCTTATATAGATACATCTTACCTCTGAGTAGAGCCAAACATATATGGTATATCAGTACTCATGTTAGGAATTGCCCTCAAACCCTGCAGTTTATATTAGGCCTTGAAGCATTGGTTTTGGTGTGGAAAGAGGGGCTGCAGAATAAACACATTCACAGAAGAAGACTAGGCACCATCTGAAGCCTAATTTTTAGAACATTCATTCTGTTCAACCCCTTTCCATACGTACCTGTCAGCCCCTGGTAAAACTAGGCTTGATAATTGAATATGCCGCAGCTCTTTAGCCAGCATAATCTGGAACATAGAATAGGTTGGTGGGGGTGGGCTGCCATGGTTATCTCTCACCACCTCATTAGTGGCCTGTCACCTTCCATCTTTCATTATTAGAGGCAATGTTTGTGTTCTCTGATTTTAATCAAAATCTGTCTTTTAACTGACTACTTTTCTATCTTGTTCACTGTTCATTCTCAAAGGGCCTTATACTTTTGCCTTATAACAAACTTGTGAGGCAGAATTACAAGTAGGAGAGGATTACAAAGGGATTAGAGTGGCAAATACCTGTTTTGGGTATGCTCAGTGACTCAGAATGGCCACCAAACTTGCTTTGTTATGTAAGTTCATAATTTCCATTTATAATTGTGGCCTTGTCAGTATAGCCATCTGACTCACTGGGGACTTTTATGGAACAGAGAGGTTTTCTGTGATCTTGATAGTTGAGGAATGTTTTCAAATGAAGGGATAAAGCTGACTAAAAATTTAGAGACGATGAGTCTTTGTGTGAACATCCCTGTGGTTGGAAGAGCCGTTTTTCTCAGGTTTCCAGCTTGTATAGATGGTACTCATATTATCTATAGCTAATCAAATAGCAGAGTTGTGGTTTTTATTTAAATATCAGAATGACAAATTACAATAGAATTATATTTTACCTGGGGGTAGAATCTAATGTCAGAGTATGAGACGAAAATTGTATATAAGGAAAATTATTCTTGAAAATCCATTTAGTGTCGTTTTGTTCAAACTGAAATGCTTCAGGGTGGTCAGATGCATTGTCTAGGATCAGGAACAGTTTATAGTCAAGTCCTTTCTCTTTTGAGTACAATTGGGAGGGGACAGGGCTGGATGGATAACCATCAGTATTTAAAGTTGTTTCCCACCTCCCTGACTCCTCTACTACCTTCTTTATCTCAGAGAATATAGTTATATACCAATAAGTTAAATATGTGTATATGGCAAATTCTTTGTCTTCATGGCATCTCTGGAGTTTATAAATGAATTGCTCCTGGATAGGTTAATGCTGCCATATGGTTTGTGTATCAGGAGACTGAACTGGGGATAGTGAGGTCTTGATACTGCTGGTAAAAATGTTAGCTGCTGGTGTAGAATTAAGAGTGGTCAAGAGAGGGCTTAGGTTTGTTTCTTGAAGCCCAAAAGTATTAGGTAGAGTGTTTTTTCTTTTTAGAAGTGACAGTAGTAAACTCTGTTTCCTTAGGGTGCTAACTAATCAGAAGCCTGGGCTGTCTGTCCACAGGTCAGGGAGACGGATGCTCATCTTTGCCGAAGGGCGGGATGTAAACATGTTTGCCAGCTCTGTTGAATTCTTTGTGCTGTTACTTGTTGATTTCTCCTACCTGGAGTATTGAGCTCCTGCTGAATTCAGAGGACTGAACTTAAATTGCTATTTCTCTCTAGCAGCCTGTCCAAGTAATTCTGGTCACCTCTTTTTCTGGCAGTCCCTCCCTGGTTTCTCTCTGTTACTTATGTTTTGACCAGCTTCCATTCCTTGTCCAGATCTGTTTATTCCATGTATCTTGTTCCTGAGTGGGCTTCTTCGAAAAGTCTTTTCTTTTTCTTGTATAATGTTGATGGAATCTTTTAAAAAAAATCTGGGTGTTTGTGTGTTGTATATGTGTGTATATATATAAATGTATATATAGATAGATGTATTTAATGAGGAATTCCATATATATGTTTATATTCCCTTTCCTTTTCCATTACAAAGGCAACTGTATGAACCGGAACAGTGCTCTTTTTGTAGCCCACTGCTGGAGTGTGCGTTGCTTAATCCTCTGTTGCTTTTTAACTCTCAGCGTGTAATGAATTAAATAGTTTTTTACCCTTCCTGATAAGGATATTTATGAGTCAGGGTGGCAGAATTCCATAGTAGCACATTAGTGTCTCCTTTGAGTTGACACATTCATGTGAGGCATCGTTCTGAATGGAGGGAAATGGAAGTGCTTTGGGACCTTGCTGCTGCCTAACCTTCCAGCTTTGTGCCACTCACCGTCACCGGTGTGCAGGGTGGCAGGCAGTGGATACCAGGGCCCAGAAGGTCTTAAACCTGCAGAATTGTGTGCACTCATTGCTCAGATATTTCCTTAGCACAACTAGAGAACTTAAATATTTTTCAGTATCATGTTAGCCACCAGGGAGTGGAGACACGAAAATATTTCTGAAAGTAAATGGGGATGGTGGGTGGCTGAGTCAGGGTGAAATACAAATAAATACAATGTATTGTAGAATAAAAGTACTTTAAGAGAGGCACACAAGTAGAATAACATTCAAAGGATGAAAGAAATTTGAGGCTTGGAATTACATAGCTTGATATTGCTGTAACTGGTACTAAGGATAAATAGCAATATCATTTTGCATACCTGCACTAATTAGATCACTTTACCTGCACTACCTAATTGGTTTCTGACAAAGTCAAAGCCCTATAATGTGAGGGCTTTTAAAATCTTTATTTTTTATGTCAGGAAACTGAGGCTTGGACAGGTTAAGTTACTTGTACAAGGTGTAATAGCCGGTAAGTGGAATCTTTGGGACTAGAACCCAGTCCTGACCCAAAGGGTGTACTTGTAACCACTATGCCTTACTCTTTAAATTTTCTCAGTTTTCAATTCAGTGCTTTATCTAGGTCACCAGTTCTTTCAATTAAAAAAAAAAAAAGTGGTGGAATGAATGTGTTGAGTAGTTTGTGTTGTGCCGAATGCTTATTGCTATTTCATGCCATACACTTAATTGCTTCTATATGCTTATTGCTTAATTACATAAAATGCAGTAGTCCCTTTATAATGTTTCTCTAAAAGTGCCCCACCTTTACTGTGATTTAGGCAGACCAAAAAGCAAGAGTGTGTGCTAATTTTTAATTTTGGTGGCCAGAGTTCTTTTTGGTAATGTTTTCTTTATGAGTACACTGATATCTCGTTGGTTAAAGCATGTGACTGGTCATAATGCAACTATTCAGGATGGAAGCATCAAACAGCTGTCACTGTGTAGCATCTTTTCCAGGCACCAGGATGACATCTGGACTCAGTATTTTCCTGTAAGAGAAATGGTTCTTGCTAATCGTATTGTCACAGGATCATACATCAAAGAGTGCTAGAGGCTGTGTGCCTCTGCCAATTGCCTTCTGATCATTATTCACCCTGAGTTAATGCAAAGAAAATGATCAACTTGGGGGCCACAGACTAATTCTTGGCATACGTATACTATTGGTTTCCCAAGGGACCAAATTTAAGGTTTTTGTTTTCCATAGATTGGTGTAAGTGACGTGAATGGGTGATGTTTGGCCAAGCTGTGAGCTAGTCAGGTGCCTTACGTGTTCATGTTCTTCCAAATAGTTGGCACAGTATACTCTTAACTCATTGAGGTCTACTTGCAGGTAGATTGATTATGCTTAATATGAATCATACGGAATGAATATAAAAGGCAAGATTAACTATAAAGTAGTTTTTGCCAGTCGATTTTCCATCTGTGATAGATTTGTAGTGTATTCATGAAGTGTATCCTGCCTTCTTACCCTTATTGGAGATATATCATCAATTAAAAAAAAAAGGAAGTCTTAAAAAGCACCCCCCTATACACATACATACACATAGCTTAACGTATTTGAATTTGAGATGAAACTTAGTCACAGTTGATGGTGGTATATAAAATAATACTGTGTCTTACAAGTAGAATCTTAAATTTGATATTGTGTCTTACAAAAAGTGGAACCTTAACTTTAATTAAATATGATACCTCTATTATGCATCATTATTTGGTTTTAACCCCCAACTGTCATCTCTATGTCTGTCTGCTTGGTAAATTGCCCAGCAGATTTGGATCACCTCGGTGGTTTCGCTTCCAGCTGGGCCATCTATTTAAAAAGATGTGTGTTATTCACTGTTCATCACTGGTACTTTCCTATCCATCAGATAATGTATGCAACACTTCAGAGTTTATGTAACGTTTGAGAATTGTGGGTGATAGAAAAGACGCTAATTTAAATGCATCGGAAGCATAGTCTTCACAAATGTAATCAATGCAGAGGGGCATTAGAGGTGGGGAGTGGAACTTATATGTCAGTGAAAACTCATTTAGATTAATGCTGTTTACATTCACCAAAATAAAGAAGGAACAGTCACTATGTCCTTGAATCTTACAGGCTTAGACCTGGAGGAGACTCTGAGAGTATGTGTCTTTTCTCACTAGCCAAAATTAGATTTAAGTACTCAGATGAATGGTCCTTTTCCATGTGAACAAGGGCTTAGTATTTCCTCCCTAATTCGGTAAGAATATTTGCCCATGCTCACAAAACCCTTACTGTAAATAGTGGTTGTCCCTTCAGTCCTAGAGAGATGCTTCTTTGCGATCTTTAAAACACACACACACACACCAAAAACAGAAGTAATGTCTGTGATTTGTTCCCTTATACATGGTAATTTTCAGGGTTGGAAGAAATGCAGTGTCTCACATCTGGTGTAGAGCTCTACTCCTAAAACATAACCATATTTTGCTCATTGTCTGAAATCATCAAAAAATATTCCCCCAGTATCTCATCTGTGCTGCCACAATGCAGAATGTTAAAAGGATATATTTCAGAGGGCCATTTTGATACTTGTTTACATGCTGCCTAAAAATAAACAAATTATGAAACATGTAATTTCTTTTTTTTAATTACCAAGGAATATTCTAAACAAACATTTCCAGCTACTATCTTGCAAGCAAATCTTATGAAACAGTGACATTTGTTTGATACATTCGCCTTGGTAGCAGAATGAACCAGGAATCATCTGTCACCAAAGTGTCAATCTCAGAATTTATTTCAGTTTCTTCCTTTTTCATATAATAGTTATAATTATTTAATTTCACTTAACAAGTATATTTCACTTTCTAATAATGAAACTTATTTGGTTTTCCATTTGACAGTTTGGGTGATGGTCACCAAGTTTTTATTTTCCAGATTATGCTAACCTTATTTGATTGGCATACACCACACACTGAATGGAGAAGCCGCAGTGAAAGCTTTTTTATTTTAGTCCTGAGTTAAGAGTTTGTTCTAACAGTAGTGTTGTCTGTGATATGTAAGTAAGCATATATACAAAAGGAGTGTCTCTCTCCTTGAGAATGAAAATTCTTGGCCAGGCGTGGTGGCTCACGCCTGTAATCCCAGCACTTTGGGAGGCCGAGGTGGGCAGATCACGAGGTCAGGAGATCTAGACCATTCTGTCCAACATGGTGAAACCCTGTCTGTACTAAAATGCAAAAAATTAGCAAGGTGTGGTGGCGCACGCCTGTAGTCCCAGCTACTCAGGAGGCTGAGGTAGGGGAATCGCGTGAATCCGGGAGGCAGAGGTTGCAGTGAGCCGAGATTGTGCCACTGCACTCTAGCCTGGGTGACACAGCAAGACTCCGTCTCAAAAAAAAAAAAAATTCTTATTAATGAGAAGGAGTCAGGTTAGAATAATGGTTTGGGATGTTTGTTGCAAACATACTTTGAAATTAGGAAAAAAAAGAAAAACTATTTTTTGCATTTTGTCAGTCATTTTGAGGTTTTTGGATTCAATATTAAATGGCCATCACTGGGTATGTGGAAGAATAGATACTTCTTGCAGTGTTAACTGAGCCCTCTTTTTCTTCACTGTCTTCTTGAAAAAAAATCTGGTGTGGGTTGAATTGTGCCGTCGCGGAAGAGATCTTAAAATTCTACTTTTTTGAAGTGACATTTAATGATCTACTTTAATGAAAGTAACATTATTTGGGACACATAACATTTTGGTCAAGGACAGACCGCAGATACTCTTTTATGATGGTGGTTCCATAAGATTATATTAGAGCTGAAGAATTCCTATTGCCTACTGATGTAGCCTTTGTAACGTCATAGCACAATGAATTACTCACGTGTTGGAGGTGATGCTGGTGTAAACAAGCCTACTGCACTTCCAGTCGTATCATAATAATAAATGACTACATGACTAGTCTCTGTATTTACGATACCATCCTTTCTATCATCGTTTTAGAGTATACTCTTTCTGCTTATTTTTTTGAAAAGTTAACTGTAAAACAGCCTCAGGCAGTAGGTATTTTAGAAGAAGGCATTGTTATCCGAGGAGATGACAGCTCCATGTGTGTTATTGCCCCTGAAGACCTTCTAAGTGGGACAAGATGTGGAGATTCAAGACAGTGATATAAATGCTCTTGACCCTGTGTAAACCTAGGCTAATATGTATGTTTGTGTTTAAGTTTTAAACAAAAAACTTTAAGAAAATAAAACTTTAAAATTGAAAGTTTATGAAGTAAAAAAGTTATAGTAAGCCAAGATTAATCTATTATTGAAGAAAGATTTTTAAAAACCAATATAGTGTAGCTTAAGTGTACAGTGTTTATAAAGTTTATAGTAGTGTACAGTAATGTCTTAGGCCTTCACGTTCACTCGCCGCTCTCTCACTAACTCACCCAAATTAACTTCCCTTGTTGCCTCAGTCATGGAACACGCTGTAGTCACGGTAAGTGTACCATACAAGCATATCATTTTTTATCATTTTTTTTTTTTTGAGACGGAGTCTTTCTCTGTCACCCAGGCTGAAGTGCAGTGGCACAAGCTCAGCTCACTGCAACCTCCGCCTCCTGCGTTCCAGCAATTCTCCTGTCTCAGCCTCTTGAGAAGCTAGGATTACAGGCATGTACCACCACGCCTGGCTAAGTTTTATATTTTTAGTAGAGACAAGGTTTTGCCATGTTGGCCAGGCTGGTTTTGAACTCCTGACCTCAGGTGATCTGCCCACCTCGGCCTCCCAAAGTGCTGGGATTACAGGCATGAGCCACTGTGCCCATTTTTTATCTTTTATACTGCATTTTTACTGTACCTTTTATATGTTTAGTTACACAAATACTCACCATTGTGTTACAGTTGCCTACACTATTCAGTACTGTAGAGTCTTTGCAGTTGTAGTCAAGTTAGATGCGATCATACTGGCTTACAGTGGGCCCTAAATCCAGTGGCTTGTGTTCTGATAAGAATAAGTTAGGACATAGAGATAAACAGAGGGAAGAGAGCATGTGATAATGGAGGATGATCCAACTGTAAGCCAAGGAATACCAGGGATTGTCAACAAGGACCAGAAGCTCGGAGAGGCAAGGATGGATTATTCCTTAGAGCCTTTAAAGGGAACATGGCCCTGTTAGCATCTCAATCTTTGACTTCTGGCTCTGAACTATGAAAGAATAAATTCCTATTGTTTTAAGCTAGAGAGTTTGTGGTAATTTGTGTGGCACATTCCCCCACCCCCACCTTTTTTTTTTTTCTTTTTTTACAGTTTCCATTTTGTGATTAAGAATGACTTTCCCTTTTATAATAACAAATATAATAAACAAAAAAAACACACACAGGGTTTTTAAGCAAATATCACGTATATCAAGGGTATTCATTTGGATTTCCAAAATACTGCTTTGAATGTTTCAATAGATCATGAAAGAACTGGCATTTCTGGAAATTGCTAGATGGGCCAATTTCCAAACATTGTTGTAGAACGGTTCCCTTCATACTTTACACCTGGAAGCACCCTGGTTCCCCCAGTGAAATTAGGAAAACATTTCTCTACCCTGTCTGCTTGTATCTCTTCCTAAGCATCTGCCCTTTTCCAAACATCTTGTTCTAAGTGTTTTTTTCTCATGTTGGTGCTTGTGAGATTCTTTTTGAGATGGGGTCTTGCTATGTTACTCAGCTGCCCTAAACTCCTGAGCTCAAGCAGTTATCACCCACCCTCAGTATTCTGTTATATATAGCAATGCAAAATGGACTAAGACAACTTAGAAGCAGTGTCTGGCACCTTGGGAGCTATCAACAAATGTCTGTCACTGCCATTCAAACCTATGTTCACACACACTTTGCATATGTATTTATAAATTAACAAAGGAATCAACCTTCAGCGAGACTCTACCCAGATCTTTCACACATCATGAAATACCCACCAACGTCCATGTTAAAGCCAATTTTCATTTTTAGAGATGATTAAACTTCTACACTAAACAACACTGGGCACCAAGTGTTTTGTGACTGGGTAGTTTTTGAAGTTCAGTAGGCTTCATGAACATGTGACTGTTCAAAAAAGCAGTTTGTTGAGTGAAAAAATAGGCTTTCATCTAGCAGTTTTAAAAGGATGGTTTGGGATGAGCTAAATGAGATGGGGCACCAATCACAACAATATCAAGAGTAGGTTTCTAAAAAGAATGTTTATCGTTTTATGGCATTATGATAAACTTCCACTGGTTATCACAGACTTGAGCATTAAACAGATAAATAAATGAGGGGCAGGGTGGAAAAAGCAAGATTTAAGAAAGACATTAAGTCCAGCTGTGAAAAAACAATAAATTTATGATGTAAAATGGTGTGTAACATCAGAGACAAGATTAATATTCTAGAATACAAAAATGAAAAAGTTCTGCAAAATGAAATATATCTTTAAAATAAAATATAGAAAAGTAAATAATAAAAAACCCATACAAAAGTCCTAAGAAAGATACAACTTTATAGCCAATAAAATAGTTCTTCTTATTTAAAACTAATCAAAGGAGGTAGATATTTACACATGTGAACATGATAGTACCTGTATATATAGGTATAGTTAAGAAATTAAGGAGAAGAGAGCCTTTTGTGTGTGTGATTCCAGTTACTGTGTCACTTAGACATCCAAGTACAGGGGTGGTATAAAACACTGGGTATTTCTTATAACCAAAGGTTCAAAGCCCTTATGTAAATGGCCAGCAACAGGAGTGAAGGTGTTGGGGTTGCATTCACTCTCCCAGGCTAAAGCTCATGTAGACAAGGCCCCATTTAACTACAACTCAGAACAGAAATTTCTGCTAGGGGACCAATTAGTTTTAAGAATGTCATAGCCTTTTCCCTTTGGGATCTGTGGGTGCAGGGAAAGCACATTCCTCTTCACTCCTGTGGTCACCCACAGAATTGTGATACATTTCTCCTGTAGACCACTGCATGCTCACGTCTTGGTTTTTAGTCACTTGGGCCCTTTTCATCCTCATTCACAAATAGTGAATTTTATAACTATTAGGTTAAGAAGTTATCCAGTGACCCAGCTTGTTAAGAGGAAAGGCAAAGCTGTTCCACTGCATTTTATGATCAAGGAACTTGCTGCACTCTCCTGTCTACCTTCCCATAACGAGTGGAAAGCAATCACTGAACAGAGGAAATGAAGCCTTCTTATGGCAGTAGGGACTGAAAAAACATTGGTATTTTTCCTAACTCTTGTAAGACTGAGATATTAATGTTATATGCAAAATATTGTCTTGGAGTTGACAGCTGTAAATGTTGGAAAACTCAGGAAGAGTTGATAAAGTTGTTAAACATTAGGGAGGATTTGGTAGAGGAGAGATTCTTTCAGCTTTGTAGCACAGATTTGGGTGTCTAGACTTCCGTCTTAATTGGATAAATTGAAGAGGAAGTTTGGTTGTCCATATTTGGGGATGGAGACAAGGTCAGGAATGGACAGTAGGGACATGATAGCACTATTAAATATTACTGGATGAGATGGGATGTTACATTATTGATTTCCAAAACACACAACCATGATATACTTTAGTGTGGAAAGTATGCAAAGGGAAAATGTGACATATTATTTGTCAGTTTACTAAAGAAAATCAGTTGGTTTTGAGATCTTTATGACTGATTGAGAAGGGGGTCTCCCTGTTTGGACCAGTCTGGTGTCCAGCTGCTGGGTTTGAGCAATATTTCTGCCTCAGCCTTTTGAATAGCTGGAATCACAGGCCTGCACCACCTGCACGTGTCTCTGAATTTTGAGATTTTTTTTAGACTACAGCAGAGAAGTTGTTTTTAAGCAAATATTCATATAGTTCATGAGTGAAAGGAGAAAGATGCTGTGTTTTTGTTGTGTGTTATCTGTACCTCTACCTTTTACCTGGAAGATAGCCCAAAGACTGCTAAAATGAGGTGCCCTTCTGTCTTCACAGCTACACTGGTTCGTCCTAGTGGCTCTGTTGGGCTTTCTCAGAAGTTAGCACTCTGTTTTACATTGTGCCCCTTACCTTCCATCTAGAGTTTCAAAACCATAACTGGTCATGTTTGTCTACCTCCTTGCCAGTCCCATTTATTTGTGTTTCTTTCTTTCTTTCTTACTTTCTTTCTTTTCTTTCTTTCCTTCCTTTCTTTCTTTCTTTCTTTCTTTCTGTCTGTCTGTCTGTCTGTCTGTCTTTCTTTCTTTCTTTCTTTCTCTCTCTCTCTCTCTCTTTCTCTTCTTTTCTTTTCTTTTCTTTTCTTTCTTTTCTTTCTTGACGGAGTCTCGCTCTGTCGCCAGGCTGAAGTGCACTGGCGTGATCTCGGCTCACTGCAACCTCCACCTCCTGGGTTCAAGCAATTCCCTGGCCTCCGCCTCCCAAGTAGCTGGGAGCACTACAGGCACGTGCCACCACGCCCGGCTAACTTTTCGTATTTTTAGTAGAGACAGGTTTTCACCATTTTGGCCAGGATGGTCTCGATCTCCTGACCTTGTGATCCGCCCGCCTTGGCCTCCCAAAGTGCTGGGATTACAGGTGTGAGCCACCGTGCCCGGTCTATTCGTGTCTTCTAAATGCTTTTCTTGTCATCTTATAGTAATATCTGAGTTGAATACCATAGAAAGAGGACAGTTTGTAGTCAGACTGACCTGGGTTTCTGTGACTTAGGAGTGACTAACCTTGGATGAGTTGTTTAACAATCTTTGAGCTCTGGTTGTCTTGTCTGTAAAACAGTAATATTGTTGAATTCTTAGCTTATGTAATTATTTAAATGGGTCTCACATAGTGCTTATGCATAATAGACATTTGAATGGTACATAGTTATTTAGTGGTTATTACTGTCACTCGAGCTTACTTAGTGGCTCAGAGTTCACTTTAGATCCTTAACTAAGAAGGCACCTATAAGGAGCCTTTAGCTTTTCATTTACTGCCCATCCACCTCACCTAGCTGGGAGCTGCTGGCTGCCTCCCAGGGCCCTGATGGATTCCCTTAGGTCTGAAAGACTTAGAGTAGTAATCTTGGCTTTCATTTTGAGTTGCCTATTCTCAAGTGTCATTTTAAGTTCATTTGTTATGCTAATGCCTTAACAAATACCGTGTTTCCTAATTAGTCCATATGTAATAAGGCAAGGTACCTACCTTCATACTTGAATACAAAATTGTCTATGAAAAAAACCCTTAGTTCCGCGTTGCACTATGGGGGGGATTGTTGCAGCACATGGAGAAATATTTTTTTCTCCTGACATGAATGGTAGTGACATATTACACTAGAGCAGATCATGAAAGCTTAGGGATACGTGGTTGTTGGAGTCATTTAAAATTGGTTTGGACAGTGTGCTGTTGAACAGAACACCTTTTGAGTAGTTCTGGTCCTAAATACATGTTTCCTTGACTGCTGTAACAGCCAGTCCTAACTGGTCTCCTTATTTCCAGTTGTTCCCCTCCTCTAATCCAGTTATATGTATGGCTGCTACATTAATCCTAAAATATACCTCTGATTCTGCCACTCTCCTTATTCTCAACTTTTAAAAAGGATCTCATTTCGTAGAGACAATGGCCATATTCCCATGATGTGGCCTAAGCTTCCAAACATTTCTTATAATGGCCTTTATATACTGTTTGTTCCAATTTATAATGGTTCTTAACAAGGGGCCTTTCGTTTCTAATATGCAGGTCACTGGGGACACTTAATGGTTAGGGGTCAAAAGTGCTCCATGGAACAGTCCTGCCTACTGCAGATTTGACCAAATGGCACTGGCACACCCACTGAACAGTACAGCACAAGTTCGCCAAACTGAATTGTGGTTTTCTGTATATGCTTCATGTGCTCTGTCCTTTTTGCTTTTCCTGATTTGCCTCCTGCCTGGGTTGCTCTTTCTCATCATTTGTGTGCAGGTGTTACCCACTCTCATTATTCAAGCAGTCCGGACCATCTCTGTGAGGCTTCTCTGGTCCTTTGTGTCAGAAGTAATCTCTCTTACTGAGCGGCCATAGTACTTTATCCATGTCTTGTTTTATGGTGTTGTTTTTCTATTTTTGCACTGTGGGCACGTCTCATCTCCATTACTAGACTTTCAGCTCCTTTGAAGGTAGGATTCAGGTTTGATTCGTTTTTGTATCCTCAGCATGCAGATGGTTCCTTGAAGATCATAGACACTTGTTTTGAGTGGATGAAGAGGTCCATTCCTACCTTGAAGCAATAGCAAGTTCAGGAATTGTTGTTTGTTACCTGAAAACCCCCACCAACGGGACTGAGTCATCTATGTTAGTTTTGGTTTCTCATATGTTTTATATGTTTTGGAATAACTTTCACATCACACTGACTAAAGTTTGGTAGCTTCTAGTTGTGAAATCTAGTCAACATGTAAAACAGCTAGAAGATCTCATGGTAAGTGGGATCTTCTTTGGAGGAAGCAGTGAGATGGGTGTCTGAGTCAGAATTCCTTTCTTCAGTTAGAATAATGGAATATCAAAATTGTCATGGCCTTTTAAAGTGCCTATGTCCGGTGTCCTGATATTACAGATAATGTATGAGGCCCAGTGAGGCTAACTTGTCCAAGGTATGGATCCCATCAGAAATAATTTCAGCATTGTTGTATTTCTGTTTTCCTTGACACCTAAGATTTGGACTTAGAATCACCTGCCTCTTCAAAGAGAGCTTCCTTTGTAATTTTTCTTCTTGACTTAATGAAAGCCTGTCCCATTGTTCTCTGTTTAGGGTTTTGCTCACTAATCATAATGGCACCATTATTCTTTTCTCTTTTGCTAGAATTGCTTCAGTGCCTTAACAGGCAAATTAGACAATGAGAAGAAGAAATTTTTTATTTTAGATCGCTTTTTATCCTATTTGGTCATTTAGAGCAACAGTCAGTCTATCTCCTAAAGAATGAGTTTCACAGTGCACTGGGGATTTAGTTGCCTAAGGTGTCCTATGGCTGAAAAGTGAGTTCTTTATGATTTTGGCAGCATTTAGAATTCTTCTGAGCTACAGAAAACTCAAGTTTTATGACCTCTTTGTTAGGCTGCATTGCAGAGACACTGTAATATTGCCTAGTCAGTAAGAAAGATGACTAGGTTTGTTCTGTGGGACATCAAAGAATAAAAGTAGGATCAGATACATGGGAACATATTTCTGCTCAGTGTGAAGAAAAGAATTTTCTAAGAAAAGTTTCTGGTAGAAGAGAGTGAGCTGCTTCAGGAGAAGGTAGGAACATGGAGAAGATTTTACGGTACATGGGAAGCTGAACTTAAAAAGACTTTGAAGTTCTCATCCAACGCACAGACCCTGTGATCCTATGATCTTATAAAAACGAAGAGACAAATTAGTTCACTATAGAAGTAATACATTGTTATTAGTATTTCCACACATTGATTGCAAGTGACTTAGCTGGTTCTTGTTGAAGCTGCCTTCACTATGTGGCAATCATCCTTCCTCCCTGCCCCCCCCTTCATTATACTAATATATATATAATTGAACACAGAATTCATCGAGAAAAATGGAAACTGATTTTATTGCCTTGTGATATTGACTTTCCTTTATAATTGTAACTCATCCCAGTTATGCCAAGTTGCTGGGGCAGAGACAATAGCAGTGCTTTGGCTCCATGGGAGTTAAGAAAGGAAGAAGAAACTTTTTTGTTCATTTGATTTTTTTTTCCACTTGGAATAGAAATCCGGTTCTGAACCTTGTTTCATGGTTTGATTTATAAGTCCTTCCTTTTATCCAAGGAATATCTTTTTGCTAACCTTAGAGCAAATTAGCCAGATGCTTATATATTTGATAGAGCTTTTCCTTCTGTTATTAATAATTAAAGTAAAAGCAGTCATAATGAAATGTCAGTTCAGTAATAATGAAAATGTTCCAAAGCATGTTCAGATTTGTAATCTCATAGAATACATGGGAATAATCTAGGTGATTATTCCCAGTAATCGTTTCATAGAGGGGAAGCCCAAGATACTGAACTTTGGTA
Source organism: Pongo pygmaeus (assembly GCF_028885625.2). Lineage (NCBI taxonomy): Eukaryota > Metazoa > Chordata > Mammalia > Primates > Hominidae > Pongo > Pongo pygmaeus. Next base: position 126,833,807 of record NC_072379.2, read on the forward strand.
TAATTATTTGCAGTACTTAGTCCAGATTCCCCTTTTTCACTTAAGACAACATCCCATAAAAGTTTCGCTTGGGTTAGATACAATTAATCTGAGTGGTGACCAGTTTCTTGATGATCAAGCTGTAATATCTGATCCTACTTAGGTTGCATATCTTTGAGGAGGCAGAGAATAGTTTCATGCCCTGCCTGGCTGGATCCTCAGTAACTATTCTTAGTCCAGTGCCTTATTTACCTGTCTGACTTCCTATTGTTTCTTGATTGTCTCTCCCAAGCAGGGGAGATTAATCTAAACACACTGACCTCCTTTGTGGTTGTTGAGGATGATCACAGTTGAGGTCTGGTTGTTTTCCAGGCAGAAAAGGGAAGTTAATTTAATAGGATCCTAATCACAATAGTGGTTTCTGTGATATATGTGCATGAGTTTGAAAAGCAGTCCTGGGGTCCTGCATTCTCACATTGGCCTGCACTGCCTTTTGCCAGGGACTCTGATAAGATAACTGGTCTTCAGATGAGGAATGTATTTCTTTTCATGTTAAGGCATCATTAAACAGCCTGGGGAGCTTATTTTTCTATTTAAGCCTCATTCTGTCGTAGGTTACAATCCTTTGGGGGGGCAGAGATGTGTTGTTGGTTCGCTGAAAGTAGAATCTAATTGGCTATTCTACAGAGTAATGATTTTTAATTTGGCAAGAGAGTCATGATTCAATCAGCCTATTAGGTCTTTAAAGTTATATGGAAGTCAAAGAAAGTAACCAAACCTTACTTGGAACACTTGGCTCCTCCCTCTGCAAAGCAGGGCTGTAGACCTCTGTGTGTGATTGTGGGCTGGGCACACTGGAGCTTCTGGCCATCATGAATAGCCGTAGTGGGGGCAGGGAGAGTGAGGGTTGTCTGCTTCACCACTGACCTTTTCTAGTGGCCTGGACTGAGTTTTTCAACTGCCATATGTGTATTCGTTATAGAAACGCTGAAGACTACAACTGCCCAGCAAGTGAAGCATTATCTTCCTCCCCATTTTGCTAAATAGGAAATAGACCTATTGCAGCACCTAGTGTAGTAATGTATGTGTCAGTGATTTCCTCTTTAAATCAGCAAACATGCTGCAGGAGAATGGGGACTCATGGTAAGATTCTGCGCATTGGAAATTGGGGACACAAATCAATTCTGGATATATTTCCTTTAAAGGGTAGTTATTACATGCCTTCTGAGGATTGCATGAGTCACCTTCTAGTGTGGGACCCCTTTTCATTTGGGTATGTAGAGCCATGGTTACTGTTCCCAGCAGACGTTGAACCAGATGCGCCTGCTATTACAGAAGTGAAATCTGACAGCTGTTACCTAAACTCTTCAGTGGCCCTTATTCTATTTACCTCAGCCTGTTTTGGTTTTTGAAGCCTTATTAGATACAACAATTTTTGCCCATGGGGAACAGGCTTTCCCTTTTTGGTGATTGACAGGATACTGGTCAGTAGACAGTGATTAGCAGGATTCTGTGATTCTGTTTCCCCTGATGAATATTGTGTTAACAGACTACAGCAGCTTTGTGCTACAGCAGATTCATTTGATGTCATAGGGAGACGGATTTCCTTCCACTTTAGCTAATCTGCTTGCATTAATACCTATGATTAGAGAGGCTGCATGCTGTTAACACATTGATAATTAAGATTGCCATGTTAAAGTGGGTGGTTATAGGTCAGACATACCCGCACATTGCTGAGGATCCTTGTAGCAGCTGTACTTGGAGTTTAGCTTGAGGTTTTCTTAGCTCTTTTGCTTCATGTGAAATTTTATGAGAAAAAAAATTCTCTTTAATCATCAAGCACTTATTGAGCACCTACTGTACCCAGATCTTTTTATGCTCTGCCTTGAAGACTTAAAAAATTTTCTACTAGTTTGGTGGCAACTTTGGTCATGTATGAAATAGTATGGTTTAGACTTGGGTAATTAATGTTCCTTAAGGTGGAGACCTATACCGGTTATTTTATATTGACATTTTCATTGTGTTGATAGGAAACATGTTAAATGGAAACCCTTGGGTTCTTAGATATTCATGGATTAATGTTATCACATCTAATGGATATTCCAAGGTATAAAGAAAACGAAGTGAACAGGAAATTACTAACTTTTGTTGAGTTTCTACATATGGGTTATATTGTGATAGGTGCTTTATATGTATTAACTGATTTAAACTTCTGGATATTATCTCACAGTTCTGCCTCCCCCTACCATTGAAGCCTTTACCTCTTGTCTCATTTATTACACAAGCTTTTTGGCTCACTGTTTCAAGTATGACTGTTCATTTCTTCTTTGTAAAATTCAGATCACATCACTTCCCTTCCTAAAAGTTTTCTTCGCTTTTGCATTCTACAGGTTAACGTCTCTGCCAGGCAAACAAAGCGAGGCCCCTGCTGACTTGTCCCCTGGCTCCCTCTCTAGCATGACCTCCTCCTGTCGTATTCCTTTTTGAACTCTCCATTCTTTTCTACTGCCTATCCTTCTTTCCTCCCTCTGGAAAACTCTAAGTCTTCCTTCAAGTTTGAAAGCTTCAGAGAAGTACCTCTCCCCTCTCCTACTTCTGAAATCATTATTTCTTAAGAGAAAGAACAACTAATTCTGAAACATGGAAAAGGTATGATTTCAGAATAATGGACAGTCCTTCAACCTGGAGTAATTTACAATAAATTCATCCAGGTGCATTCCCACCACATTGTTCTCCCTTTTTTCATTTTGTGAGAACTGGGAAAAACTTCACCACAAGCTCTCCCTTGTTCATAGTCCTGTATTTTTGAGCCTCTTGTGTACGTAGTGAAAGTGGTAGAGAGGCTGGAATTGGGAGAATGTGAGTGAAGCAGGAAAAATATAAAAAGGTTCTATTTATTGAAATATAGAATATTTTGGAAGAGAATAGTTTTTAGAGAAAGGCATGGGTAGTATGAGAGCAGAAAGGCATGAAGAAACCTCATGATCATGAAAGTGGGGGTTGGCTTAAAGGAATGCTTTTTCTTGTTTTTTGTTTTTTGTGTTTTTTTTTTTTTGAGACAGGGTCTTGCTCTTTTGCACAGGCTGGAGTGCAGTGGCATAGTCAAGGCTTACTGTAGCCTCTTGACCTCCTTAGCCCCCTGCCTTGACCTCCTGCCTCAGCCTCCCAAGTAGCTGGGACTACAGGGACACAGCACCACACCTTTTCTGGTAGAGATGATATCTCACTATGCTGCCCAGGCTGGTCGGGAAGTTCTGGCCTCAAGTAATCCTTCCACCTTGGCCTCCCACAGTGCTGGGATTACAGGAGTAAGCCACCATGCCCGACCAGGAATGCATTTAGATTGACCAGTGGAAGGAAGGAAGGGAAGTCAAAGTAGAAATTAATTGGAAGATGAACAGCATAGAGAAACAAGGGCTAGTCATGAAGCCCTCCTCCAAGATTCTTTAATAACTGCTTGAGTTTTGTGGGATGGTTCCTGAGTATGCAGAGACGGAAGTAATATTGATTCATCTTGTGAATTCTGATGCATGCTCTTCACAGAAGGAAAGAGAAAAATCTTATACAAGTTTATTAGTGGTGAGATGACATTCTTTAAGAAATACCATCCTTGATGGCCATTGGGGAACTTGAGCCATTTAAGCCTTTTGGCCTAAAAGTAATCTAACAATTCAATATCTTTCTGGGTGACTGTAATTGCTAGATGTTTGATAGTCATGAAATTTAGTTAGCATTCTTGCTGTTGAATTGATTCTTAGTGTTTATTTGCAAAACCTCAAATGTGTATCTAAAGTCTTGAATGCTTTCTCATAGTTATTCATTGTATACTCAGTAAATATGAAATATCAATTTTACAGGCTACCAAAATGGTATTTAATGGTGGCTGACAGGATAGTGTTTAAGGACAATATGTATTGGATACTTAAATTTTTCTATTATCTGATTCTTGGCACAGATCATTGAATTTAAGTTATACTGAGATTGCAGAAGATCTGCCTGCCTTAATAACCCCAGCTATGTGCATGTTTATTTAGTCCTGGTTCCTTCCTGTGCCTTCTGCTTTCTAAGCATGTACAGAAGAAAATAAAACAATTTTTTGGTTTCTACCTTAACATCTGCTTGCATCAGGAAAGATGTCTAAAGAAAATTTGAGGGACATTTTTGCGGACACTTCCTGAAGCCTGGACCAGTTTTATGTGATTTGTTGACATCCTTTTTTTTTTTCTTTACCCTTTTCTAATGCCTACTTCTTCAATTATCCTTAAAGACCCAGGGTTTTACCACATTGCAACTTAAAATTTGAGGGTAAATTTGGTAAATCTTGAGCTCCTTAAAAGATGATCTGTTTTATACCCATTTCATTTTTCTCTTGAATTTCATTTTAAATTGATCGCTATGTATTTTAGGCTTATGCATTGCCCTTTTGATGGCTTCTTGGATAAAATACATTGTTCAGTTAGATAAGTAAAGAAGTCATCTGGGTTACTGAGCATGACTCACTTAAAATCTCATTAGGAACAATTTCTCTGCCCACTCCTTGTCAACTATATATTCTGCTGGTATGCAGAACTTAACTGTTCTAAAGAGTTAAAATAAGCCATGGAGATCAGGATTTGGGGTAACAGCCCTCCCCTCAAGACAAGGATATGTACTCCACTTTTTCCTTGACTGGCTCTTGGTTTTCCTTATCCCTTTTGCTATAGGTTTCTTTGCTGCATGGTGTTTTTGTTTGTTTGTTTGTTTTTAAGAAAGAGATTAGCATATGAGTTAAACTACAAGGAAGTTTGGAATGATTAATGGATGTGATATCCTGTACATAACCCATTTTTTAGTGGCTCTCTGAGTAAGAAATCCCTTTGTGATTGGCCCAGATTGCATATTTGCTTGTAGTTTCTACCCCGTCTCCTTGCGAGGGAACCTCTGGTACATACTTTAAACTTCTCATCGTTGTCATCTGCTCATTGGAACACCTTTTCTTCTGTCTTTTTATGCTTTTTGTTTGTTGGTTTTTATTGTTTTTCCTTTGTTTGTTTGTTTTTGAGGAGGGACAGGGCCTTGCTCTGTCACCCAGGTTATAGTACAGTGGCTGTATCCTAGCTCACTGCAGCCTCAAATTCCTGGGCTCAAGCTATCCTCCTGCCTCAGCCTCCCAAGTACCTGGGTCTACAGCTGTGTGCTACCATGCCTGCCTAATATTTAAATTTTCGTTGTAAAGTCAAGGTCTCACTATGTTGCCCAGGCTGGTCTTGAACTCTTAGGCTCAAGGCAGTTGCCTTCCGATTTTTAAGGCTGTGTAGCTTTCCTGATAATAATGGGAAGTTGGTTTTTCATTTGATCCTCTGAGAATCTGTTGATTTGTGTTGATGTTTTAATGTGCCACAAGTATTTCCTGTTAGCTGCCTGCAGATACAGAGGACTTTTGAAATTTGGCTCTTTGTTCCTTTTCCTTCTCTCTCTGTTCTTCCTTTCCTTCCTCCCTAGCTCCCAATTTGGATTAAAACTTAACGAGTAAGAGGCCTAAAAGACGTAAGACATTTACACAACTGTAGATTTATTATCTTTGAATTTTTGAAAATGAACTTTTAAAGGCTTCTTTTCTATTTTTTAAGGTTTTCAAGTCATGCCGGTGCCTGTGCAGACTGACAACTAGCACTGGGGGAGGGGAGGGGAAGAAGTTGCATTTATCAAAACATTTTCTGAAAGGATCTAACTTCGATTTCCTTTCTATGACCTGATTTAATGGAGACATTTCCACCTCAAAGGAGGATTTCAAGAATGCATATATTCTCACTAGTAGGCGAAACGGGTGCTGCTTTGATGTTCTCACACCCTTGGTTAAATGTGAATGTTGCAATGTGGCATGTTTTCCAGGAATCATAGGGAATTGACCCATTTTATGTAACATTTACAGGCCCCTGGGCATTTAGAGTTAGAAGGAACATCATTTAGATCTAGTCAACCCTTTCCTTTGTTTTTTTTAAACAGAGAAGGAAATGAAAGTCCAGAGAGATTAAGTAATTTTATTCAACAAATATTAATTGAGTGTGTACCTTGTGTCAGACTCAGTACTAGGTGCTGGAGGCTACAGAGATGAATAAGTTTGAGTCCCTGTTGGAGACAAATACATGGTTCCCAGATCATACAGTTTGTAATTAGCAGTTTGTAATTAGCAGTTTGTAATTAGCAGATTAGGGAATAGAATATTTATGAATCATTCATAATCCAGTCTTTCTGTATTGTTGTGACAGAAATGCTCTCAGCTGTCCTTTTTTCTGCCTTTTAATTTACTCATTTAATAAAGTTGATTTTCACTTTTTAAACCAAATAAAATCCATGTTCTCTCTTGACCCAGTACCCTCCTTTAGCTGCCATTCTTTCTTGAAAGATTCGTGTACATTAATCATGTACATTTTATCAACTATGCGACCCACTAAAATCTGACTGAAACTGCTCTTGCTGAACTTCCAGTGGGCATGTTTTGGTCTTCAGAAATCATTTTGAATGTTTTAAGTCTGTTGTCATATCTTCCTTCTTCAAATTCTCTTCTCTTTGGGATCATGGGTACCCTGATTCTCCTGGCTTTTTTTCTTTTTTGTTTTCATTTTCCTTAGAGTTTCAACTGCCCGCTTCTTATTTCTTAAATAGGCCATACTTTTGCACATGTCCGTAGCCAGTGGTCATCCATCCTTCAAGACTTAGCTCAGTATCGTCTCATGAAGCATATCTGACCTTTTCAAGCATTTAGGCACTTCCTTCCCTCTGTTCTTATAGTACCTTGTATATATTTCCTCATCCTGCAAGGTTTTGGTCTATATGTTAAGCTGTGTCTTCTAATTTTTCTCTCTTGAGAACCAGCATCTCCAGTGATTGGCACATACATTTTAACAAATGTAGTTTTACCCAGAAAGACTTCACACTTGCTTAGGCAAATATGTGTGCAGGCCTCTCTGCCTACCATCTACCCCTCCACCCTGCCCCCAGCAGTGGGTCTCTGTCTGTCTCCCCCTCTCTACTGGGTTCTCTGAGCTAGGCCAGTGTATTGCTGCCAAGAAACAGCCTGTGATGATTCACTGTTAATGGTAGATTTGTAGTTCTATCAATTATCTGTCAGTATATTAAACCAGTTAAGAAGCTTAAACATAACCCTTAGTTACACTCAAATCGATTGCCAAACCTTTTTAAAAAATTCATAAATTACACATGCATAAAATGTGAGCCTAGCCCTGTCTGATTAAATCTGAGTTCATAATTAATGTGAGACAAATAATTGAACTTTTTTTATAGCTAAAATTAGGGAATTTCATGTTTCTCACTGCGATAGAGAGACTATCCTACATAATGGCATTGTTTCCATATTTAATTGTAAGCTAAACATTCATGGTCTTCAGCATGCTGGCAGCACCCAAACAGACAAAAGACACGTCTGCTTTTAAGGAAATCCAGCACACTGCAATAAAAAGGCATGCAGGTTGGTTTTCCCTAAAGCCTCATCTTCAACTTGTTACGTGGCCACGATAGTTCTTTCAGGCCTGATGGCATGCTGATTCATTTGCCGAGGTAGAATGTGTTTTCTCTGGATTCCCTCATTTTGTTTAGGTTGTTGATCCTTCATCCTTTGCTGTGCACTTTTACTGGATCAAAATTAGCTGAATAGAACTAAATCAAGGGAAAAAGAGGAGTGTCCTCAAAAGAAATAGTGGCCATGTGTTACCATTAAACCATTCAGAAAGAAATATTTGTGTTTTTAAATTATAGCCTTTTATTTCTAATTAGTTCCAATGTTAAACCTCCTATCTTTAGAAGTATAGAGGTGGTGACGTAGGTTGTTAGGCTGGTGGTTCCGAATTGTTTGTTTGTTTGTTTTTCTTATAACTTCCTGGTCTTGGGTTGTGTTCAAATCTGTAAGATTTATTAGGTGAACATTCTGTAGCTAGGTGGCTTGATGTTCTGGCTTCTCATTAGCAGTGACCCTGGAGAGATTTCTCGCATTCAGCAACATTTGTTTGGAGCTGCCCAGCATCCTTGTCATCGAGTGGTGAGGCAGAGCTTGGGTTTGGGTGAGGAGGTCACCTTGTACATATCTCTGGAGTAGGGAGTGGTGCTGTGTGGGGGATGCTTAGGCTCCCTGGCTTCCCTTCTCCTTAAACACGATCTGCTCTTCTAGGACAAGGAGCTGAGTGCTTGGAGGAGAGGAAAAGGACTGTTTTTGCTCAAAGTCTTAAGCTGTTAGAGAGGAATCATAATATTGTTCGATGCCCTGTGATAGCATCCATTGGCCATGGATTTTGGAATTAGTTAAATTAGAGTTCAGCTTTTGCTCCTGCCATTTTTAGTGGTGTGGCCAAGGGTCTCTCAATTTCTTTGAGCCTCTTTTCCTTCATAAGTAAAAATATAGGTAGTATTTGCTGACTCTTTTGAATTGCTTTCAGGGTTAAATGAGCATAGTGGTATCAAAAAGGTGAGCAAGATGCTGTTTTTAATTTCAGGTAGCTTGTAATCACCTGTAGGATTACAGATGCATACATACTGAGTTGGGTTAGATGTATTACGAGAATACAAGATATTTTATTAGAAAATTCACAGAAGGCTTCCTGGAGTCGGTAAGCAGCATTCGAGCATGTCTTGAAGAATATTTGGCATCTGAGTCAACAAAATATTTCACACTGATGTGGCAGTCACATCTAGGCAGGAGAAACAACATCAAAAGAGGACCATAAGATCTATTCGTGGAGCTTGTTCAGCAAGCAGTTTGGAATATAGTTGTCAGGAACAGAACTGGGTTAGCATGCTTGATTGTTAAATAGTAACTAAGTATCTTTGCAGTTAACCAAAGATCGGGGTTTTATACTGAACATTTTTATATTAATGTGGAAATTGAATTTGGTAGCATTCCTGATGCTTCTCCCAGGTTAAAGAAATCAACAGAGTATTGAATGAAATGAGCTTTACCTCTCCTTTTTTTTTTTTTTTTTTTTTTTTTTTTTTGAGGCAGGGTCTCACTCTGTCCCCAGGCTGGAGTGCAGTGGTGCTATCTCCACTCACTGGGCTTTCAACCTCCTGGGCTCAAGCAGTTCTCCTACCTCAGCCTCCCAGACAACTACAACTACAGGCACATGCCACCACGCGCAACTAATTTCTGTTTTTATTTTTTGTAGAGACAGGGTCTCACTCTGTTGCCGAGGCTGGTCTCTAACTCTTGGGCTCAAGTGATTCACCTGCCTTGGCTGCCCAAACTGCTGGGATTAAAGGCATGAGCCATCATGCCGAGAATTACTTTTTTTTTTTAATTGTGGTAACACATACATAACATAAAATTTACCATCTTCACCAATTTTATTTACAGCTCTGAAATGTTAAGTATATTCACATTATTGTGAAACATATCTATAGAACATTTTCGTCTTACAAAACAAACTCTGTCCCCATTAAACAGTGATTTCCCTTTTCCCGTTCTCCTAGCCCTGGTTATGCACCCAGCTCCACTTATTTTTGACAGCTGGCTTAAGAGAAGTTCCTAGACTTCATTTAGAAACATTGCATGATAAAATATGTGATAACAAATCTGGGATTTTTTTCATCTTGCTATAGTAGAAAAATGACATTTTGCTGGTATTTTGAGCCTCCCGTGATTTGCCATCTCTGTTAACCCTTACTTTATTTACATCCCATTTTATGCAATATAGTAACCACGTTGACACATTTAAGCTAACTTTAGTCTTCCATTTCTATCATGATTGCAATTTACAAAGCCATGAATGCAGCCTTCCTGTGATTGGGCTTTAAAACCACAAAATGATTCACTATCCATGAGAGTGTTCTACAGCATATTAGGTAGAAAAAATTATAGGTTATTTTGTTCTCTTATTGTGTAATTTTTATATCTTGCACATTCCATGGATTAGACACATACTGTGACTTGAAAGTCTCTTTACTTTGTGTTACCAATTGTTGAATCTTGTGAGCATTTCTCAGTCATCATATATTTTAACTGTGGAAGCTCTTTATGTGTACTAGTTCCTTTTTTATTGGATCTTTTGTGCATATCTGCACAGTGTAGGTGGTCATGGTATGTGGGGCAGGCAGGGTGAAGGTGGTGGTATGGAATAGGTAAGAGGGAATTTTCTCTGCAGAGTGTTGTTTATCAAGAGAGGTGGACTGCTGCTATCTGTTGGTCACTTTTCTTTGTCCAGTTGTGACCTGCAGAGAGAGTGCTTTTAGCTACTGTGTCAGGATCCAGTAAGGAGACAGAAAGCACACCAGTTATTTTAACAGAGAGAACATGATGTAAGAAATGATTAGCTAGCTGTAGAAATACCAACAAGGTGAAAAAAGAGAACCCTAAGGGTAGCATGGAGGTAATAACTACATGATGCAGCTCCTACCCTCTAAGGTTGGGGGATTAAGAAAAGAAAACGTATAAGAACATAGAAATTTAGAGGGAGACCATGTGAAGCTGGGACATAGACTACTGTTAACTGATGCTTGTGTCTCTAAGCTTGGAGACTAGGACTGGGACTCCAAGTTCTTGGGACCCAGACCTCCCAGGAGTGCTGCCAGTTGATTGGTTCTGATGAATCTGAGGAGGTGTGATAACCTATTTCTGGGAGTGTTGGGAAAACAGCAAGCTGAACTCGCTTGCTGCTGCTGGAACAAGCTACCATTGCTGGGAGGAAGAAGTAGTGCTCTGGAGCCACTGGCAGGAATAGGAAAGATCTGCCCCTTCTTCCTGTTCCGGCTCCCTCTGGCACCCCCTATTGGCAGAGCCTAAGGAAGCCAGCTGGCAAGGCAGAAATGGGGTTTGCAGGTTCCCTGCCCCAGCATCACCAAGGAAAAGTTTAGAAGGATCAGTTTTGAAACTGCATCATAGTAGCTTCATAACGGGCATAACTACTAGATCCAACTTTTTCCAGTTTGGTGAGTTTCCCAGGGTGGGCAAGCATGCATTACATGTTGAAATTAATTGACCTTTTCAGGTCTAGGGGACATTGTGTGTGGTGAGTGAAAAGCCAGTGGGTAATCTGCCAGTTCTTGCTACCACAGCAGTTGGGAGGCAGATGATAGAAACTGTCATGGGTTCTGGGGCAGACAGATCTTTGTGGGAGCTTTTTGCTCTGACATATGTGATATTGGGCATGTTGTTTCTCTGGGCACCTAACTTCTCAGGTCTCTCTGTGAAGTAAAGCTGTCATAATTCCAGCTTTATTTGTATTGTGAGGATTAGAATTAATATGTTTAATGTACAAGCAGATAGCACCACTCAAATAGTTAGTGGTGTTTGTTTTGTTTTTTAATGAATTGTAGAAATTTAGAGTGGCGCCAACCCTTTGTGTTAAGAGTTAGGTTAGGGTGCCAGCAGTGGGAAAGGTAAGGGTGTCATTGTCACAACGCGATGGTGATAGGATTGACATAAAAACATTGTTAAATAGGCACCATTTCAGTTCTTTTACAGCTGGAAGGACAAGGGTATTTAGGGTGACATTACATGAGGGAGGATATAAAACTGTATTCTCACAGATCAAGGCACCAGTCTCACGTCCCATGTCATTCCCCACAGACGAAACAGCTGTGAACAGCTACCGCAGTTATAGAGCGAGAAGTTCCCCATTCTTGCCCTCCTCCCTTCCACCCTCACCTGACTGTCCTGTGTTCTGTGACTTGCCTGCCTGTTTACTAGGTGCAACCAACTGGAGAAAAGAACCCCAACAAATTCCTGAGTATGGCTTCAAGTTTGTTACAGTCCCTTCACACAGTAGGGCAAGGCATGCTATATATATATAATGAAATTGCAATGCCAGCTGGGTACTGCATCTACATGTCTGTGCTGTTCATAGTTCTTTTATTTGCCCGTATTTCTCCATGATAGTAGTGGGTGATAAATGTTGAAGTTTTCTGATTGATATCAAGTAGACTGTACAGTAAAAGAAAGTCATCTTCCTTCTGTAAGGTTAGACTGATATCTGTCCTGAAAAGGTACAGGCCTCATTTTACTTAATATTTATGCACAGGCTTAGAATACTTTGAATTTGGTGGATAAAATATGTGGCACTAGACCTGGCATCCTGATTTAGACCTTGGAGGGACGCAGCAACCAAGCAGAAACCCAGTGTCTAAAGGGAGACCTTTCTGCATGCACTTACATAATTCAGTCTTGTGTTTTGAAATGCACAACAATTCATTGCACAAATTTGACTGGAAATCTGGCTCAGTTGAAGATTGCACTGGTACCAGCTAAATAATGGTGTCATATCCAGCCTCGTTTTCCCTTCTGTGTTCTTCCAGGAAGAAACTTTAATAATAATAATTATTTTTAATATGGTGAAGAAAGGAAGACATTCACAAAGAAGCATTTCTCTAACAAAGTGATATTATCCTCTGAATGGGCTCACCCGCTCCTGCTGTCTGTTACAGAGAAAATTGGTTTCCTGTTGTCAGAGATTTATTTTCTTTTCCTCCTGTTCTTTTCCCCTCTTCTATAACTGTGGGAGGGTTTGTGGCACATCCATGTGATGGATGGGTTTCATCTGACTTGGTGCCTGTACTTTAAGTAACGGGGTTGTCTCTTCTGAGGGCATTGGCTCTCCATTTTTAGCCTGGGTATGAACAATAAGAAATGTGGGAGAAGATTTTTCCGTTACTAGAAAACATGATCTGGGGCCAACTGGTTAATTATGAGCTTCCAATGAAAAGGAAAGTAGTGCCAGTAGGGCATAGCCAGTTGTGATATACTGGTCCTTGCTGCCACTGGTTACCATACTGGTTTCCATTACCTTGAAAACCTTTAGACCTGCTTTTGTCTTTGAAGGCTTCTTTCTGTTTGCTCGTTTTCCTCTACTGCTTTTAAACTCTGGCTTCTTATTTGTAGATTTTTTTAAATGTCCTTTCCAACGAAGGAATTTCCCCCTTTTAATGTTGATTCATGTTTCTAGTTGATCTTCACAACTATTAGCTAGGTAGAAAGATGCTCTTCTACAGAGACACTAATTATATTTTATTTCTTCTCAGCTCTACTTGCTCATTTAAACAGCACCCAAAGAGATTTCATTCACCAAAACTTCATGCCTGTATTGCTGCAGATGAGTCTTTCCAGAACAAAGGAAGAGCTCTATGATCTTTCACTACCCTTTCCTTCTTTTCTTCCAATTTAACCTCAAAATATACCAACCCCAGCAACTGTGTTTACTTAGGGTTAATCTCAACTTCATGAGTTTTTTTGAGGAAGCTAGTTCTTTTGAAAATATTCCTCTTTATATGGTAGTTTACTATCATTTATTTTAGCGTTGAACTGTCACACATGAAATATTTTTAGTGTATCAGTTCAGCTTCACTTGAACTCTGAATGGTTTTATATGTGTTCTGTAAGGATTTCTGCCAACTTAGCTAATAATAGATTGAGGGTGTGTTATTTCAAGATCATAAGTAATATAATTCATTATGTCAAACTTGTAGGTTTAGAGAGAATAGAAAATTGTTTTAAAGTCTTAGGTCAAAAGAGAACATAGTGATTATTTGGATTTTGTAAATTTGGATTTTCTCTAACATTAGACACAGGCTGCCAAGAGTACTACTTTTTCATTAGTGATTACAAAGGGTCTAGGTTTTGCAATTGTACAATGAGATATCTAGTTAAATGTTCTCTAATCTTTTATTTATTTATTTATTTATTTTTGATACAGAGTCTTGCTCTGTCACCCAGGCTGGAGTGCAGTGGCGCGATCTCGGTTCACTGCAAGCTCCGCCCCCCCGGGTTCACGCCATTCTCCTGCCTCACCCTCCCGAGTAGCTGGGACTACAGACACCCATCACCACTCCCAGCTAATTTTTTGTATTTTTAGTAGAGATGGGGTTTCACCATGTTAGCCAGGATAGTCTCAATCTCCTGACCTTGTGATCTGCCCTCCTCGGCCTCCCAAAGTGCTGATGTTTTCTAATCTTTATTCATTAATGGACTTATCTAGTATAGTATAAAATCATATTTAGTAATAGTAGCCAGAAGGTTGAGGAACAGTTTGTATTCAACTAGTATAGTATAAGCGCCTTCATTCTATGAATTTGCTAACAATGGTATAAAGCTGCAGTGATACAACTGCCCCTCCTTTAAAGTTCACTTTGAGATTTGCTAACCAGATTTATTAAATCCCATAATCACAAGAAATAGAGTTTGAGTTGTCAAAAATAAATTTTTTAGATAGGTCTTTCTATATTCCCCATTATATTCCCTCAGTATTTTGATATTTCTAGGAATGTGGCACTATGCTGGGCACTTTCTAGGTACCATAAACAGCTTTTTTTCTCTTTCATAGATCTTCCCTCATGTAGTCTGACAGAGGCAGTAAGACCTGTATGAAGTAATTAAATTACAATAATACAAGGCAGAGAGTGATTAGTGCTATAACTTTGGCTTATCTCGTCTTCTGTCCCTTGACATTTTTGCTCTTGTTAACATCCATGTTAGATGCTGTAAAACTTAGCTAAGTAGCTTTGCTTCTTAGCAGCAGTAAAAGTATAGATCTGGTTTTCTCACGGAGTTTATATTTGCCAAAATGCTCCTTGAGTGTGAACTTAGACTTGCCTTAGTTTGTACTAATTAGCCCATTTCTGATTTTTACAGTTTTGAAATAATTTTGCTTGGTTTTCACCACAAAGTCATAAGTAAGTCCAGATAATTTTTATTTTGCTGAGTCTTTTTTTTTTTGCTATTGAATCTCTCTCTGTCACCCAGGCTGGAGTGTAGTGGCATGATCTCAGCTAAACGCAACCTCCACCTCCTGGGTTCAAGCGATTCTCCTATCTCAGCCTCCCGAGTAGCTGGGATTACAGGTGAATGCCACCATGCTGGGCTAATTTTTGTATTTTTAGTGGAGACAGGGTTTCACCATGCTGGTCAGGCTAGTCTTGAACTCCTGACCTCAGGTGATCCACCCATCTCACCCTCCCACAGTGCTGGGATTACAGGCGTGAGCCACCGTGCCCGGGCTATTTTGCTGATTCTTAAGAGGAAACCGAGGCAAGCCACCAAGTAGGAGGCCAGTAGGTTGGGCCACAATCACTGTGTAGAGCCCAGGTTTCTAGTAGATCAGCATCAAGCTGCCTGCTACTCTTGATCATTTGTTTGCCATGAAATATTCAGGGAATGTTTGATTTCAAGGTTGAGGGCAGCTCTTTTCCTCATTGCCTTCAGGAGAACTGAACTCAAGCCTTGTTCTCTTCAGGAATTGATGCCCTTTCTGCCTCATTATCCCAGGCTTACTGGCTGAATCCTCACCGTTCCTCTAGGAAAAGTAGCACAGACTTCATTCCCTCTTGGAGCAGATTTTTACTTTCAGAGCACTTTGGGGGTGGGAAATGTTTGTGTCCGGTTACATGTTGGAAGCCATGCCTGCACAGGGAAAGGAAGATGGGGCAGGGCCCCAGCATCTTTTTGTTTTCAATTTTCTTCCGTGGGTGTGGGAGCCACTTTGCTGCTGGTGGCCCAACTTCTTGTGAGCCTTCAGGTCCTTTCGCATTTAGGTTTGTGAGGGGTGATGCTGTTCTTTTATTTCACCATTTTCCCCCCCTTGCAGTAGTATTTGTAGCTAAGTGAAGGGACCACATATGGTTTGCTACTTGGATAATGGTTTGGGAGCCCCTAGAGCCTTTAAGCTATTTAAATTCCTGGCAGGGTCTTGGGGGAGCAAAGACCTCATGCTTGGCTCCTGCTGTTTCCTCCCCATCCTTCTCTCTGTCCTCTTCCCTCTCTCATCCTTACTGCATCTGAGCAATAAATAGCAAGTGCTTCTGAAATACTCTTAGTTGGCTAACGTAATTGAGTAGAAGAACACTCTTTAGAGGCAGATTTTTTTTCTTACATGATGGTCTTGAAAATGGTACTTTAATTTCAGGATGTGCAGGTACCTGTGGAATATAATCATATGCTGTGCATTGGAGATAACGGGTCAGGCTCTTTAAGGACATGAAGCTGCCTAAATAAATTCTTCCCTCTTTTGGTCCTGTGAAGCTCTTGTTCTCCTACTGGCAAGCTGCCAGGAGACATTTGTAACCAGGACTGTTTCTTGGAATTGCCACTGTCTCTTCTTTTCTGCTCTCACCGTGGCTAGTGTGGGTCCAGACCCCTGGGTGGCTTTGTGGGCTTGGGCAGGAAAGGAGACAAGACATGCCTACTCTTGCCATTCCTGTCATGGCCAGGTTGGTTTGCTGTCTTAGATTCTCAGATCCCACACCCAGGCTTCCAGTAGCTGGAACTAAGGAATATTTGGAAATTTTGTTTCGTCACTGTTACTACAATGTTTCCTGGTGTCTTATTTGTATAGAAGTTGGAGGGGTATTGAATTCTCCCATTGTTATTAACCTATTTACTTTTTTTTAAATTGAACTATTTTGGCATTAATCTAATTCTCCAGTGTGGCTTTCTGCCTTTAATAAAACTCTGACCCCCTCTTTGTTTTATTGCCTTTGATTTAAAAGTCATGGGGCCAAGTGCCTAAAACACAGACATTTTTGTGGCCCGGAGACCTCCTTGCCACTTATTTAAAAATTCAGGTGGTCAGATACAGTGGCTCATGCCCATAATCCTAGCTCTTTGAAAGGCTAAGGCGGGAGGATCACTTGAACCCAGGAGTTTGATATCAGCCCTGGTAACATAGCAAGACCCTGTCTCTACAAAAAATTAAAATAATTAGCTGGGTGTGGTGGTGCATACCTATAGTCCCAGCTACTTGGGAGGCTGAGGTGGAAGGATCACGTGAGCCTGGAATGTCAAGGCTACAGTGAGCCCTTGTCATGCCATTGCACCAGGAGCAACAACATAGCGAGACTGTGTTAAAGAACAAAAATTAAAAAGCACGTTTGTGGGAATCACACCAGACATACTGAGTCAGATTATCTGGTGTGGGCTTGGTAGTCTGCATGGTTATAAGCTCCCACGAGATTCTTAGGCACACTGAAACCTGACAACCACCGACAGGTGGTGATTGTCTTTTGGCAGTAAAAAAGTGAGCTGCAGTGCCTGGCTCACAAGCCATGAGCCTCTGGGGTACCTGGGATCAAAATCCCAGCTTTGCTATTACTAGTTAAGTGACATCAGGCAAGTTACTTAAACTGTAAGCCTCAGTTGCCTTCTGGTAAAAGGGGGATCATGATCCTTACCAGGTAGGACTGCTATTAGCATTAAGCCTATTTGATAGGGTTATCTATAACTAGTATTATTCTTTAAGTTCTAGTGCTTTTCACACGTGCTAATAGGGCCTTAAAGATGGGATCAGCAGGATCAAATAGGTTGTCAGAAAGATTGAGAAATTGGAGGGTCCTACACAAACCACACTTAAGGGAGGTAGTTATCTTCATAATCACCTCCTTCTAACCTCACACCTGTACATTTTATCACGTAGATTCCAGTTTTTAAAAAAGTTGGATTTCAGTTTCTATTGTTTTCCATTTCGTCTTTGCTTCCTGGAAGATATACTAAATGTATTGCGTTGCTGTGAATTTGGCACTTGCTCAGATCATGTCTCTGTTATAGACTGTATTTACTTTTAAGAGGTATTTTGAGTGGAGAGAATGAAATAGAGCTGGTTGGAAATAAAGCTGCTTTTTCCTTGAAACAATTCTTGAGGTATTTGGATCTATGAGGCTTCTGTGTATGGTCCTTTAGGAATAGTTAGGTATCTTAGGAAGATAAAAGATACCTTCTATTCGGCCAAGGTGGTTACAGTTTTAAACCTTCCTCCTGCTGCTAGCTTGTAGCTTTCTAGTTATCAGACCTGCCTTTTATAGAAATGTGCTACTGTATGTGTTAAGGACCATAAAACAGTGGCTATCCCTGTGTGTTCTGTCTCCTGGATGCCAAGGGAATTGAAAGGTCCTTAATTGTAAATATGCCCAGGGCATGTGGTAATGCTCCTATTTTAAGTCTATAATTGAAATGGAAATTGCAGCCTTTGTTTATTAAAATGGCATGTGTGGCAGGGCAACTGGGACTGGTCCATTATTTACTGTTTGAAATCTTACCCATTTTAATCTGATCATGTCTGTAGTTCTTATTTTAATTCAACAGTCAGTTTTAAGATCATCATGGAGTATAATTCCACTTGGGCACATTAATTCATATATCATAGTTGAGTCTCTTTTTAAAAATAAAAATGAAACTTGTTTTTGACCCTGTTTATAGAACGTTTGTAGTTAAATTTATTTCCTCTGCCTCACAGAAGGATGTATCTGTGGAAGAGTATCTTTTTTTGAGGAAATAAATGGAATTTAGTACATTTCTTATGAGGAAAAGAATGGCCAGTTATTCTGCTGAAGAGAGGAATAAAAGTATGAAATATTGGGAGATATGGGAAAGGGTGATCAAAGAAGCTTTGGAGATTTTCTCTCCCTCAACACTTTTGTCTTAAAAAAGAAATCTAAGTTTATAGAATAACATAACAAACATCTGGGTTCCTTTTTCAGCCTTGATATTCTTCCCTGTGTGCTTCAGAGCCTTGTTTTTTTCCTTTTTACTGTTGTGTATTACAGACACAAATGAAAGTCGCTGTGTACTTGTCCTCAACCCCATTTTGAGGTTTTCTCTTTTTCCCCACCCATTCCACATCAGTAACCATTGTGCATTTTTATTCTTTTGCTGCTTACGTAGCTCTATGAATAATATACTATTGTTTGTATCTGTTTTTAGTCTGCATTTATATGGGGTTTTACTATATCAGTCTACAACTTGCTTTTCCAGCTCAATTTTGTTTTTTCAATCTGTCCATTTGCTGTGTTGCTCTTAAGTCAACCAAACTACTGTGTATTCCATTGTGTGACTATACCATATCCAGTGTTAATATGGATGTTGTTATACTTGTCTTGCACGTATGAGAATTTTCTGGGGCGTACCTACCTGTAAGTAGCATTTCGTAGTTAGAGGTATGTGTGTTACCACCTTTAACCAAACAGTGCCACATAGCGCCACATCAAAGTGCCAAAGTATTTAACCTTTTTATACTCCCATCAGTGGTTAAGGGGCATTCCTATTTTCCCACATTCTTTAATATGTTGGAGGTACTGTATCTCAGTTTACATTTTTCTGACAACTATCAAGTTATACTTTTTTGCATACTTAATGTGTCCTTGGAATTCTTTAGTGAAGTACCTGTTTATATCTTTTACCAATTCATCTACGGGTTTATTTCTCTTTTTCTTATCGATTGTCAGTTATTTACTGAGTAAATTAAAGTAATCAGGAGAGAACCCCCACCAACTCTCAGTACCACATCTATCCACCCACCTACTGGAATCTGTGCTCTGTGGAAAGCCATTCTGTCATGTCATGGACATTGCTTTAGCAGTTCTCTTCTCTCTCTCCTTTTCTCACCACTAGACCATTGCCTGTTATTTCTCCGGTCTGAAATCAAACCCAAAAACCTTATCTTCGCTCTGCCGCCTCCTTGCCAGGGAAGGTGCACACCACCACCATAGTCTCTTCGTACTCCTTCATGACACAGCTTTTGAAAGGACTGTATATCCAGTTGACCCTTGAATAGTGTGGGGTTTAGGAGTGCCAGCCTCCACATGGTCAAAAATTCATGTATAGAACTTTTTTTTTTTTTTTTTTTTTTGAGACGGGGTCTTGCTCTGTCGCCCAGGCTGGAGTGCAGTGGCGTGATCTCAGCTCACTGCAAGCTCCGCCTCCAGAGTTCACGCCATTCTCCTGCCTCAGCCTCCTGAGTAGCTGGGACTACAGGCACTCACCACCATGCTTGGCTAATTTTTTTTTTTGTATTTTTAGTAGAGACGGGGTTTCACCGTGTTAGCCAGGATGGTCTTGATCTCCTGACCTCATGATCCACCTGCCTTGGCCTCCCAAAGTGCTGGGATTACAGGCGTGAACCACCGCGTCCAGCCCTAGAACTTTTTACTCCTCCCAAAATTCAACTATTAATTGCCTACTGTTGACCAGAACAGGAGAGGTTGGTCTTGCTGTCACAGGAATGGCAGGGGCAGGAGAAAATCCAGATGTAAGTGGGCCTGCACAGTTTAAACCCATGTCATTCAAGGGTCAACTGTTCCTGCTGTCCTCAGGTTTTTTCTTACCATTCTCTTGTGCACCCATTTGTAGTTTCAACCAGGCTTTTACCCCTAGTGCTCTACCAAAAGTATCCTCGTCAAACTACCAATGACCCACACTTAGCTAGATCCAAAGTGCAAATCGTAGTTCCCATTTTGCTTGCCTTAGTTTGTGGCATTTGACACAGTTGATCATTCCTTCTTGTCCACTCGTTTTCATTTCTTTGTTTCCAGAACACAGCATTCTGGTATTTTCCTCCCGCCCTGCTTACTGGTTGCTCCTTCTCAGTCTCCTGTTGCATATTCATGACCTTTTAATGTTAGAAGATACTACCTGTATGCCAACAACTCCCAAACGTGTTTTGCTGGGTCCAAACTCCATGTTTGTATACCCAACTGCCCATTCAACATCTCCACTCAGGTATCTAATAGCTGAAGCTTAGCATGTCTCCTGATCTTACCCTTCTCCATTCGTCTATTCTACGGGTGAATCTTCCCCATCTTATTTGATGACCCCAGCCATCTTTACATTTGCTCAGATAAAAAAGGAGTCATTCTTGATTCCTCCTTTTCTTTCATTCCTAACGTGCCATCCGTCTTCTTTCAGAATGTTTCCAGTTCTGACCACTTCTTGCCTTCCTCACTGCCGCTGCCTTGATGTAATCTCTTATGATTTCCTGCCCAGATTACTATCATAATCTCCTAGTTTGTCTCCTCTGCTCCATCCTTTTCTCGTCACAGTGTCTGTTCTCAACGCAAAAGGCAAAATAATTCTTTCAAATGTGAAGTCAGCTCTGTGTCTTCATCTTCTGCTGCCTCCCCCTCCTGCATTCTGCTGTAGCCGCAGTGGTGTTGCCTTTGTTGCTAACGTGCATTGGCTGTTATCTTTGCCTTTCTTTGGATGACTGGGCATCCCATACCTCTTTGAGTTTTTGATAAAATTAATCTCAGTGCGGCCTGCCCTGATATTACAGCTGTGGTCCTGCACCCCTGTTCCCTTTCCTGCTCTCCATGTTCTTTTTTCCATTTCACTTATCCCCACTGTCAGTGCTTTCTTTGACTTTTCACTTCATTCATGATGTCTTTTCAGTACAGAACTTTTAAAATTTTAGTGGAGCCACACATTTCAACCTTTTTTAAATATATAATTTGTGACTATTAAAAATTTTTTATTTTTTATACTTTAAAAAATGAGATCAAATATACATATAAAATTTACCATCTTCACCATTTTGAGTGTATATCGGTGGTAATCAATTTATATTCTTTTTTCTGCCTTCACTTCTCCCTCATTTATAATAATCCTACAGTATCCCAAGGTCGTTTAGTTTTGTGGGTGCAATGTTTAAGAATGGGCTAGGTAAAATTAGGCCTGAATGGGGGTTGAGAATAAGGACTTGATTCAAGTTCTCTTTCATTCCCTCCTAATGAACATTGGCCAGACTCCCAATTTTGGCAACCAGCCAAAAATACCTTCCTGAAAAAATGCTAGCTGTATCTTCAGATGCTGAGATGTGGATATTGGGCCGCCTTCCCAAACTGGTGAGAGGTACAGATGACTGACGTTACCTCTTCCATCTCTAATGTGAGTCATTGCAGGGCCTACATGCAATGTCATTTCTCAGGATGAACAGTGATTACAGCACATATTGGTTTGTATATTATCCACCTACGAGTTGTGAAGCAAGCATTTTTTCCTATTTTTATTTTTAAAAAAATATTTCCATGTAAATTAGAATCTAAACTAGACAGTTCTTTTTAAGCAGGCAAGATTCAGCTAAAGTCCTGTTTTCTAAGAATACATTCCATACCTCAGTTGCCTCTTGGAGATTTCAAAGGCTTTTATATACCTGGTAATTTGCAGGAATTGCTTTTATTTTGTGGTTTCTCAGGGACTTCTAATATCTCTCTTGTAGGATGTTTGCAGATGTCAATAGCTACTAGCTCTGAGGGGTTAGAGTAACAAGATCATTCTGTGGTATCTTGTTTTCTGCTTGTGCTATTAGTTCTTTTCTAGCTTCATGAGAGACATATAATCAGACTCTGAAGGTGCCCTGTTTTTTATTGGGGTGTTTGTTGATACACTTTTTATTTTCCTTCATTCTTTTGGGGGTATTTTGTCCTGTGGAGTGTCTTAAAAGCAAGATTCTTATTTAGACAAACATTTTCAAACATTTAGTTGTACCTCATCCCATAATCTTCATTTGAAGGCTCATTGGAACAGTGTTTCTTACCTTTTATTCCTAGATTTGGAATTACAGCCAACTGACATTCCCGTCTACCTCTGTGCTGTTTCAGAATATGTGGGGAGACAGATGTAGTGGCGCATGCCTGTAGTCCTAGCTACTCAGGAGGCCGAGATGGGAGGACTGCCTGAAGCCAGGAGTTCAAGACTAGCCTGAGCAACATAGTAAGACCCCATATCTTTAAAAAAAAAAAAAAAAAAGAATATGTAGGGGTAAGGTGCAGGATTTTGGGTTCTGAGGCAAATCATAAGGCTATGTGAGGTGTCGTTATTTTGTTCAATTCATTTTTGAAAATATTCACTTAGTCTTTAGTAATCACAGAGCTACCCTCAGAAAATAGAATGTCCACTGTTGTTTGGTGAATATGAATATGCTGACACTTCTTTATTCCTGAGGGCTGGTTGTGATAACCATTGATTTTGTCTTTATTAAAAATCCTGTTTATTACTGGCACCTGGTACCTTCTGTCTGGCAAGCATTCTTATGTATGATTGAGCGCCATCACCAACTCTGCTTTACAGCTTATATGTTACACTTGGCTCTTTAAGAGATCTCTGATTTGTAATCTATTTTTATAAAATATCCATAATCCTGTACATCTGTCCCTTGTGTTAACCAGCATTCCCAACCCAGGCAATTTCTGTGCATCCCATTTCCCTTATTTTCTATAAGAAAACCTCAATGTTATTTTGTTCCTCTAAAGATTCTCATGTTTACAGTCATATCCTTCCCATTAGACAGTGATCATGACACACCTGGGCCTTGATCAGAGCTCAGTCACCCTAGAGGCTTCTATTTGGAGTATGTTGACTTCCACATATGATCTGGGAGAAGGAGCTACCTTAACTTTTTAGAAGAGCACTGGAATGATGATCATTATGCCCTCTGCCCCCACTTTTTTTAACAGGAGGTAGAAAATAGCTGAATAGTGAAAATGAAACTCAAATTTCCTTGACACTGAAAGTGTTATCTACATTCTCATAAGAGATTTTCTTGGTCGTAGTCAATGAATTGAAATGTTTGTATGTGCTAGGGGCATGGAGGCTTGGTTTGCATCTAGGAGGAAACATCTATTTCATAGATCCCCTTAACCATAATATCAACCTTAGGATGATTTTTAAATGGGGCATTAAAATGATGAAGGCTCTTTACTTAAGAGTAGTGCCTATTTAGGAAAAAACGTAATATCTGCTTTGAGTACAGTTTGGACTACACAGAGGTGTCTTGTTTTGTCAGGTGCATAATAGATGGCAAAGGTTCGGCCAGATTGGATAAGCATAGAGGATGTGGAATCAGTGGTGTACATCTAGGGTAGGGGTTAGTCCTTGATTTTCTCCTTTCTTGGTATACTTTTTGCAGATATTTTCCTGGAGGTTCTCAAGTCTGCAAAGCAGTCCTGTTTTCCTAGCATACTTGATCTTTGTATATCAGTCTGCATGTTTCTTTGGAGCTACTTAAATCTAACTGTAATTATTGAGTATGTACTAATGAGGGAGGTACTGAACTTGGCTCTGGGGAATTAAAGAAAAACAAATGGATGGGTCTTTTTTGTCTTGGAACTTATAGGCTTCTGGGAGGGAAACATTAAAGTGAAGTATACCAACTGGTGTAGTCAGGATCTGTTATTTCTTACACGAAGACAAAAGTCTCTTGACTTACGCATGTCATCATGACTCCACATTGGATTCCTACTCCTTTATCCTCCCTTTCTACACCATAGTCAGTTCCCGTTAATTCATTTCTTCAAGTGGTTCTCATCATCTCTCAGGCTCCTGTCCCTTCCTACTTCTGTTACCTTCATCTAGATAGACCCTCTTATATCATCTAAAAATGGCATTGCTTAGAATAGCCACCTCTTTTAGGAGAAGTCTGGGGCCTGTGAGATAATGAAGTAAGTGTGTATGTGTTGACATACTATTCCTTCCTGCCTCTCTTCTTTTGGTTTTTCTGTTTTTTTCCAACTTTAATTTTCCTCCTATTTCTTTACTATCCTGCAAACTCATATTAAATCCGACCTTGTCAATGAAACATTTCCTGATTACTTCTTTCCACTTCCCTGAACTCTTATAGCATTTAGTCCCTAGTCTGTATCACATGTATTAGCGTAGCACTTAATCAAAACTATTGTCCAGGTGTAGTGGCTCAGGCCTGTAATCCCAGCACTTTGGGTGGGAGGCAGGGGCAGGCGGATCATTTGAGGTCAGGAGTTTGAGACCAGCCTGGCCAATATGGTGAAACCCCATCTCTACTAAAAATACAAAAATTAGCTGGACGTGGTGACACATGCCTGTAATCCCAGCTACTGTGGAGGCTGAGGCACAAGAATTGCTTGAATCCAGGAGGCAGAGGTTGCAGTGAGCCAAGATCATGCCCCTGCACTCCAGCCTGGGCAACAGAGCAAGATTCTGTCTCAAAAAAAAAAAGGAAGAAAAAAACTGCTTTGTGTTGCTATTTCATATCTGTAGGATTTCTGCTATTACTATTTTAAGTTTCATAATTTTTGAGTCCAGGATTATATATGTATTTACAGAATGCTTTGTATGGAACTAACAGTTGGTAGGTGCTCAATAAAGATTTTTTGAGTAATAGAATTGGATTTAAAATATCTGTAAATATTTGAAGGGTCCTAATACTTAATTGAGCTTCTTCTGTAATACAGTTTATGCCCTATGTCTCTGTTAAAGAACATTTGTTTCCAGTTTGGGTAATTACAAACACTTCATTTCTTATTTGTGAGCCTGTTGTGTGAAAAAGGTAGCCCTATTCTCAGTAAAGCATTTCAACCAAATACTTTTTAATCATTTATTATGTGTCTTAACACATTTAATATTTGTGATACTAAGAGATAACCAATTTCAGACACATTCCTATATCTTGTGCTGTTGTATATGTTCATTTGATTTTGTTCATTCCTGATGTCATGTTTTATTTTACTTTTAGGATAAGAACAAGAAACTGCGTCCGCTGTATGACATTCCTTACATGTTTGAGGCCCGGGAATTTCTTCGAAAAAAGCTTATTGGGAAGAAGGTAAGTAATTGATGACAGAAGCATATTTGCAAGTGGTTGGGCTTAAGCTAATCTTTTGGAGGCAATTGTTATAAGCTGGGCCCTTTACCAGCAGATGACACTTCTCCATCAAGTCAAGTGGAATTACTTTGATATGAAGAGAGGCGTGTTTATGTGTCAGAAACGGTACCCAATGGGAGAGGTGTAAAATTGGGGCCCTGACCACAGTTTGATTGCCAATAGTCTCACAGCAGGGTCCGGGCTCAATTCCAGGTTTAATAATTGCGTATTGCCCTGAGCTCCATTCAGTTTGCTCTCTTGTTCTCTTCAGCCACCTTCATTAAATGTCCAGGGCTATGAAATTTACTAGTGAGGGAAGGTTGCTGCTTTTTCATGCTTCCCCTACTGCTGAGGGATAGGCTGGCTATAAGGGGAAGAGGGGATGACCTGGACTAAGAGCACGCCTGTTGTAATGCACTGTGGCATCAATGCTCCCTCTATTCTTCTGGCTGGCAGAATTTCCTGTACCCTGTAGGAGTTTTTTTTTCAGGAAGGGGTGTGTGGCTTCCTGATAGTTCATGTGCAGATTTTAGTGTAGCTTGATGGCTTTTTTTTTTTTTTTTTTTTTTTTTTTGGAGACAACATCTCACTCTGTTGCCTAGTCTGGAGTGCAGTGGTGTGATCTTAGCTCACTGCAACCTCTGCACCCTGAGTTCAAGCGTTTCTACCACCTCAGCCTCCCAAATAGTTGGGACTACAGGTGTGCACCACCATGCTTGGCTAATTTTTGTTTTTTTTGGTAGAGACAGTGTTTCACCATGTTGGCCAGGCTGGTCTTGAACTCCTGACCTCAAGTGATCCACCCGCCTCAGCCTCCCAAAGTGCTGGGATTACAGGCATGAGCCACCATGCGCAGCCTCATGTTGACTTCATATTTCTAATGTAACAGTTCGGAGGCCATATATTTCATTTCTTTGTGTTCTTCGTTAGAGCGTAATATTCTGTGACTGTCCACAGAATTTGCATTCTGGGAATCTGATAGCAAGCCTTTGAGCATCCCCTCATTTTTCCTCATGGCCCAACCCTAAGAGTCCTGGGTAGTTTCTTATGTCCTGGATCAACAAAGAACATGAATGGGATGGTTCCTATGATAGTAATTGAAAGAATGCTATCCAAGGAGGTACTGTAATTCATCTTTTCCTCACTTAGTTTCAGTTTGGATTTTAGGAGAAATATCATATTTTGGGTCAATATTTATTGTATGTTCAGAAAGACAAAGCCTTTTTTTTTTAATCTGGCCATAACACACTAAAGCCATATTAGTATTCCTTACCTGAACCATCAATGCTGTGACAGGTTTTGCTTTCGTTTTTGTTTTTTTGAGACGGAGTCTCGCTCTGTTGCCCAGGCTGGAGTGCAGTGGCGCAATCTCTGCTCACCACAACCTCCGCCACTTGGATTCAAGCAATTCTCCTGCCTCAGCCTCGCACGTAGCTGGGACTACAGGTGCGTGCTACCATGGCTGGCTAATTTTTGTATTTTTAGTAGAGATGGGGTTTCCCTATGTTGGCCAGGCTGGTCTTGAACTCCTAACCTCGTGATCCGCCCACCTTGGCCTCCCAAAGTGCTGGGATTACAGGTGTGGGCCACTGCACCCGGCCTTGTGACAGGTTTAATAAGGCTCTGACTTTTGAACTAATACCAAAATAGTGTATCCTAATTATAAATACAACCATTTTTATCGTATACCATAGTCACTAGGATGATAATTATAGTAAGAGATTTTGAAGTTGGACATAAGGTAAAATTGCTAATTTTGAGGAAGAGAAACCAAACTGGATTCTCAAAAATGAGTATTCGATCTACTCAGGTTTCTTCAGAGAATAGGCTCATTTGTCATTGTACAAAACTTGACAGCATGCTGTATTCATTCATGAAGTGGAGTACGAATGATGACTTTAAGCTTCTTTCAATTTCTAGATCTCCTGTTATCTGATCTAATGTCTAACATCTCTATTCCACCAAGTTGATACCATTTCACTCTTTTACTGGCTTATAAACAGTTGCTTACAGATAGCCAAGGAATTTCTTCACAAGTGTGGGTTTCTATTGAAATTTATCTAAAATCACATTGAAAGGAGTGGCAGCACATATCTGATTCGTGTGTAGCCAGTTGTGTGGCGTGTATTATGGCATCCACCTGGTTTCTTTGAATATTGCCTTAACCCTGATTCTGTTTCATCCCTGGGACCATAGATCATAGCTTATTGCAGCAGCTGCTGAATGGTCTTGGAAGGTTAGACCAAGGTTCTGCTCTCAAGGACTGTATGCCAGGCCATTGTAAAGTGCTCTGTCACAGGATAAAAGGACTAACCTCCAGTGTCAGATATGGAGTCAATTCTTAATCAATTAGGTTCCCTCTTGGTGAGAGAAGCCTCCTTTATTGGTTCCTGTGCAACAGAGTTGATTGTATTCTATTTGTGCTGAGCTCAAGTTTTGTTCCCCAGAGTGACATTGTATAAATGATGAATACTGTATCCCTAAGTAGTGAGCAGGATGCAACTCAGCTCTGCTGGGCTGGAACATTCCTGATGCAAACTGCTTTTCCTGACTCACCACCTGAAACCACTTGCCTGTCTTCTGGGCCTATCACTTGCCACAGTGAACACCCATGTGCTCTGGCGTCTGGGAGCAGACAGGGTAGTTGCTGCCTCAGGGGAGTGGCTAGCACATCATTGCACATTTCTGCCAGTTCCCTTCAGACCTCTGCAGCTGTTCAGCATGGCACGTGGTGATTAAGAGGCACCACGAGGGAGCATGTGTGTCTATGTGCCTGTGTGCACGAAAGCTGATTAGGGCAGCCTGTCACAGCTTAAGAAAGATAATGAAGAAATCATCTTCTCTGCCTAGACTATTATTTGACCTTCTCAGGGATTCCATAATATGACAATTTTGAGGAGTTGCTAGAATGCAGAGAAATAAGATTGAATGTAAACTGCTAAGGTGTTTTGTTGGCTTTGATGACCTCCATCCTAGTTTTTGGAAATGGATTCTCTTCCTAGATTTAATTCTGGATTAATGCCTTTAATTAAATTACCCATACTTCTCTTGGAGGCTTTGTTTCGTAATTTGTGAACCGGGACTATTACTTGCTTTTCTTCTCTCATGTAGTTGAGTTATGAGAACACAGGATGATGGTAGTATTTCATGTTTGTCCAGATGCCAGTAAAGTATATGGTTTGATTTTGCTTAATATTGTTTTTATATAGAATCTATCATATCCCTACTTTTTCAGTTATGATATATTCCTGGTTCTGAGATTATGAGAAGTGCATCAGCGTGCGACTAATCTGACATGATGAGTATTTTTCCCTTTCTTTGTTGGTTCTGCTGACTTTATTGCCTTTTCAACCCATTGCATGAATTCCAGTGTTATTTAATTAGATGTGCATGAGGGCTTTAGCTTTCAGAAGATGAGTATGTGCTGGTGCTAAAGGGTTTTTATGTGTGTATGTCTTCTACCACTGTCTCTAATTGAGAGTGGTAGAAGAATACTGTGTGTATCCTTGAAGCATTTTGGAAACTCCCTCAATTGCCATACTGCCTAGTAGAACTCCCTTCCCATCTCCTGTTTACCATCTGCCCTCTTTCACTAAAATCTTGACTAAGGAATATTCACAGCAAAGAGTTTTCTGTTAATTTCTTCACAGGCTCATCATGAAATGGAATTTGTAATAACTTTAACATGTTTTCTGGTTTTCCAGAATGATTTTCTCACTGTGTGATTAAGATGATGAGACTGGTGTCCTTAGGCTGTGGTCTTCTTCTGATAGCAGGGGCAATCTCTTTCTGTGTTTATAATTTTTTTTCTCGTAATGCTTAGAGATCAGTTTGCATTGCTCTAGTCATTTTGCTTTCAGGAGAATAAGGTAGTAACTGGGATCTTCATTGGGATTTCCCTCCAGCTATCTTATAAAATATCTAAAGTTGAGACTCAGTATGGTTTATCCATGTGATACAGTTTTTTAAAATGACATATGAGTCATTTCTATAGCTCCTGTCCCTTAATTGCAGAATTTCTATCACCATGGGAACCATTGTATTTAAACTTGGAATTTGTTTGGACAACTGGAGTTTCAAAAATGATGGAAAAGATGGAATTGTAAGAAGCCAGCGTGCATTGAAGCTTCTGTGCTGACAGTAGATGCTCATTGTAAACTGTTCTATCATCAGAGACTGTCCTGAAAATATATGCCTATTGCTTTAATGTCTCTTTTACTATTTCTTTTGATGAGCAAGTATTGGGGATGAGCCTCATTTGTAAACTAACAGCGGCCTTTGTTTGGTTTTCATGCCATTGAAATTTGTTATCTGAACTAACCCAGCTCTTTTTAGGCACTTAAAATTGGGCATTTTTCTTGATCAGTGCAGACATTTGGGAAGTTATGGGACTATAAATCATTTAGTGAGTTATTTCCAATCCAGATTGCCTTAGATTGTTGTTCTCTTTTCAAAATCTGTCTTTCTTGAGGTATGTACTTTTAGGGTGTGGAGATGGAAATGATCTCCATGTGCACCAGACTTATAAATACAGAATTTCCAAGACTAATCTCTTGATCTTCTGGCAGACAACTGGCTCTCCTCCAGTGTTATGGGAGTTACCCCATTATCTATTGCTGTCAGACATCTTTGACACCCCCTTATTCCAGTCCCTCACCCAGTTCTGCTGAATATATATCTGAATGATTCCTCCTTTCCAGTGCACTGCACCTACCTTGCTTATATCTCGTCTAGCCTGGACTCCTATGTGGCCTTCCTACTGATTTTGCCACAAGAATCAGGGTGTTAGACTACCTCCTTGTATCAGTAATCCAAAATCAATCTGGAAATGGTTAATATATGTAGTGATATTATCTCTATTCTGGGTAAATGTGCTTCTGTGAGCTAGGTTGGCAACCCAACTACTGTTTATAGCCTTGTTTCTATGCAATAAAATAAAATATTCTAAATGTCTAAGCAGAGTTTTGGAGATGTGGCTCGTTTGTAATTTGGTGGCTACCATTTTATGATTTTCATGCCGTTGAAATTTCTTCTGTGAAGTAGACAGACTTTTTTTTTGGTAAAGCATTTGATAGAATGCTGATTATATCTTCAAGGGTTAGGACTGCTGTTTATTGGGTTCTCTCTTTGTAGTAAGCACTGAACTCTGAGAGCTTTGTTTTCACTTTTAATTTTCGCCTCCACCCTGTAAGATCTACATGTTGTTCTGGTCTTTACAAGTAAAGAAACTGGAGCCCACAGAAAAGTACTTTACTCAGATGCCAATGCTTTTAATTGCTATGCTGAATTAAAGACTTTTGGAAATGTTTACTTCTCTGTTGTGTATACTGACTCAGATGTAGACAGGGTCGTGGTATTTTTGGAATAATGTCTGTTCCTGTATATAATACATACTTTACATGCTGCAAGAAAGTAGATTCTCCAGGTAGTCTGTGGCTATCAGGAGGTGGTAATAGCACTGTATATCTGCCTTCAGAGTGCTTTTAGCCCTCTAGACATTATCTCATTAGTCTTTGAGATGTCCCTGTGAAGTTGTGTTTCATCAAGT
The DNA here is from genome assembly GCF_028885625.2 of Pongo pygmaeus. NCBI lineage: Eukaryota > Metazoa > Chordata > Mammalia > Primates > Hominidae > Pongo > Pongo pygmaeus. The sequence continues at coordinate 126,864,689 of NC_072379.2, forward strand.
CGTTCTTCAGAGAAAGCAGTGTCAGATTACATGTTCTTCACCTAGATATACAGACAATGTGAAGTCCTCGATAACATTGCTAAGCCCATTTTGAAGCTTGATTTCTCTTTCTCTTCATTCCCTTGGCATAGGTGCGACTTCTGGGAGCATCAAGGAGAAAGGAAGGACAGGTGTTGCTTTTTTTATCTTGGCACAGGGTCACGGAGAAGTTGAGGGGCACTGTAGGTGCTTGTTCCACTGTATGAGAATAGATCTCCAAAGGTATCGGGAGTAACATTCCTTAGCAGGAGCAGTTTTTCACTCTGCTAGTGAGAGCTCTTCAAGGGCACAGAGCTTTCCTGAGGAGGACTCCACCCTTCTCCCTGGCTATTTATCAGGGTTGTCCTTTTCCTTAAAAACACTTAATATGTTCTGTCTGTTGCAGTGTGTTGCCTAATCACCTGTGTTAAGTACAAAAAGCTGGGATTCTGGGGATTCTTGTTCCTAATTACCTCTATTTAGGTTTGGATTTTATAAACATTTCTTTTGTCATCTCCACATTTTTCACCTCATATTAATTTGATTCATTCATGCTATGGAAAAATCCTTTACATTAATGATCAAAGCAGGCCCTAAGGTTGTGAATGCATTGTGATTTAAATTGACAGGTTTATACAAGGTTGCTTGTCCTTGCCTCCTCAGTGCCAGCTGTTCGGTGTGGCTGTAAATTTTTTGAACAAATGACTGAAGATATTTGCCAGATTGAGAGCTGTTTTGAATGACTTGTAATTTCCCACCATGCATTTTTCTAGGAAGAGTTCTCCCACTTGGAAGTGGTAGTAATGTGTCAACATGCATTGGACACCATGGTTCATTTTAGATGCTCTTTACCCTTTGGGTTTTGGGAAGGATCCTAATCTTTTACCCCTTGATTCTTGAGCTCTCTTATAAAGAGAAGGTTGATTAACAGAAATGACTGGAGTTGCCTGTTTCTGGAAGCTCAGCAAGGTAGCTTTCTTCCTGCTGCCACCTAAATGGTCTTTTCGATAATGAGTTTTTGGTTGTCTGTTGTTGTTGTTTTTCCTGCAGATTCTGAAAAGTACCTCTGTTCTTTGAGGACTATCAGGGTGTTGAGCTGAGCACACATTTCTTTGGTGAAGTGTGTTATTTGTTGTTGTTGTTGTTGTTGTTTTCTTGAAACGGAGTTTTGCTCTTGTGGCCCAGGCTGGAGTGCAAGCAATGGCAGGATCTTGGCTCACTGCAACCTCCACCTCCCAGGTTCAAGCGATTCTCCTGCCTTAGCCTCCCAAGTAGCTGGGATTATAGGCGCCTGCCACCACGCCTGGCTAATTTTTTATATTTTTAGTAGAGATGGGGTTTCACCATGTTGACCAGGCAGGTCTTGAACTCCTGACCTCAGGTGATCCACCTGCCTTGGCCTCCCAAAGTGCTGGGATTACAGGTGTAAGCCACCACGCTCGGCCTTGAAGTGTGTTATTTGTATGATGTGTATTGTAATATCCTCTTTAAAAAGCATCTCTAAATTAAATGAAGAAGCTAGAGTTTTCAACTGCATTCCTGGAAATTTCTTCTGTATGCTTACCTGAGGGAAATGATTTATTAGCTACCAGAATCCTCGAGATTCTCATATCTCTGGGTAATACTCTTATATTAATTTGCTTATTATTAAAGACTTTCTTACTTGGACTCCTAAGTTGCTCATAGTTTTCTGGTGAATGTTCCCATATTTATAACATGATTTGTGGTTGGCTTCTCTTAAGCCACCCACTCCTGATCTTTTCAGCTGGGTTTCTGAAATGTCGTCCTTGGGGCTGGAACTTTCCATGCTTACTCTCTGCAAACCAAGATTTTATTTTAGGGGAGATTTGTGCTGAATCAGCTCAGCTGTGTTTGGGGGTAGGGAGAGGACAGGCTTTTTTTCCCACTTTAAAAATAACCCTTATGTGCCAAAAAACCCTATAAAATGTGCTGAATTGCAAATCTTCCAACTTCCTATACCTCCTGGTTTACAGAGAATAGATTCTTTTGAGCTTGGGCTTGATGATACTGTGCAGAATATCTTATGTTGTAGACGAGTGTAAAGTGAGGCTGGATGCAGATGTGCTCATTTGGAAAGGGAACCTGACTATTGCTATCTTTTTTCAGTATTTTTTTTCTCCAGCATATGAGCAGTTTTCTCCCCTTACAAGGATCTATATAGGGATACTAGATACAAATTTTCTAATGAGAAAAAAGTTTTCTTGTGTATCTGCAAAATAACCCATATCATTCAGAAAGAGTCCAATTGGAAAGCACCAACATTCCAGGGTTTCTATGTAAGTGGATCTCTTTTTGTTATGCTCTGTAAAGTTGGGCTAATTGTTTAGGTTGCTTGAATATTTCTTTCCCAAGGGTATGAGCAATTTGTTTGTGTGTGAGAAGGTAGGATGCACAAGTGTCTGTTGGTTCTAAGGCTGAAATTTGTCGGCTTTTTATAGTTGGGTGATAGAAGTGATATTTTAAAGGCTACATCTTCATAATTGGGGTAATGTAGTTGTAAGTTAAAAAATGAGCCCCTTGTTTTCATGTATTTAAAATCTGAGTGATACTTTTTGCTCTTATGTGAAAGAAATTATTTTTATTGATACCCAGAATTGGCTTTTTTTTACTTTTACCTGAGCAGTTATCTTCTTCTGGCAAAGCTTTAGGTATCCCTAAAGTGTAACAGTTCTATCCCATGAGTATTGCTAGCTTGGACAGTCCTTCCTGATGTTTTCATGATGATATGTATGGTGGGTTGCACAGCATCTCCCCAGAATACCCATCCATCTCGAACCTTAGAATGTGACCTTATTTGGAAATAAGGTCTTTGCAGATGTAATTCGTTAAGGTAAAATGAAGTGATACTGGATTATGATGGACCCTAAATTCAATGACCAGTATCCTAATAAGAAGATGATCTATAGCCAGGCGTGGTGGACTGCACCTGTAGTCCCAGCTACTTGGGAGGCTGAGATAGGAGGATCGCTTGAGCCTAGGAGTTGGAGGCTGCAGTGAACCATGATCATGCCACTGGACTCTAGTCTGTGCAACAGAGTGAGACCCCAACTCTAGAAGAAGAAGGAGGAGGAGGAGGGGAGGAAGAAGAGAAGGAGGAGGAGGAGGAGGAGGAGTATTGGGCACAGAGAGAAAGAGACCATGTGACAGTGGAGGTAGAAATTGGAGTGGTTTTAGCTACAAGCCAGGAAATGCCAACAATTGCCAGGATGCACCAGCTAGGAAGAGGCAAGGAAGGATACCTCCCTGGGGCCTTTAGAGGTATAATGACCCTGCCTACACCTTGATTTTCAACTTGGAGCTTTCGGAATTTTGGGGGGGTAATTTGCGGTACTTTGTTATGGCAGCCCTAGGAAAGCAATTTAGCTTCTTGTATCTGGCCACTTGACTCTTGGCCAAACCTCTTGTTTCTGGGTTTCTACTTCAATAGTTAGTTTCTTTGCCAAGTAATCTGTGAGATAGGGTTTGATAATGTCAGCATTCTTTCATCTCCGATTTCGTGCCTGTTTTGTCTTGCTTCCTTTATTTGTGTTTATTCTTTCTGTCAATACTCCTCCTGGGTGGTAATGCCTTCCCTCCTGCAGACCAGCTGACAGTTGGTGTGGAGGAATTGATATACCCAAGCACATTTCCAGTGTTGTCCGTAGGCTTACCTCCAAACCAGTGTCCTGTTTTCTTTCCTTGAAGCATGAACACTGATGTCCACTTAAGAAGGCTCCCCTGTCTCATGGCCATCCCAGTCACAGGGCCTCCATCACTTCTACTTAGTAATTAGCAGCATTTTGAAATATGACACACCCTGGGAGAAATCATTCCTGGCAGGAGCTCTTGATGAGCCGTGCTCATCCCATTCAAGGTTGATGAATAGAACATTAAGAATAATTAGCACAAGACTGTCTTCTAGAACACTGTCTCTTTTACATAGCGCATTATGTGGCACTGTGCAGGAATTTTCTTCAGTAACTATAGGAATCCCAGGTTTTCTCCTTAACCTGGCCTTTTTGGATAAGATTTTTTTTCTGCAGCTTTGCCTTCTCACCTCTTCTGGCTTCAACAAGTGGGCTGGGCTGAAGAGCAAGTAGTCCTCTGAAAGATTGGTGTGCTTATTTTCTTTAGAACTCAGTCCCTGAAGCTTTGGTCATGTGTAAACACTTGCTGTGTTAAGAAGGCCTTAATATGTTAACAAGTAGCCTAGTAACACCAGTTCATTTCTCAAACTTTTTTTTTTTTTTTTTTTTTTTGGTCAGTGTCTCGCTCTGTCACCCAGGCCGGAGTGCAGTGACGCGATCTTGGCTCACTGCAACATCTGCCTCCTGGGTTCAAGCAGTTCTCATGCCCCAGTCTTCTGAGTAGCTGGACTACAGGTGTGTACCACCAAGCCCAGCTAATTGTTGTATTTTTAGTAGAGATAGGGTTTCACCATGTTGGCCAGGGGTCTCGAACTCCCGATCTCAGGTGATCTGTCTGCTTTGGCCTCCCAAAGTGCTGGGATTACAGGCATGAGCCACTCCACCTAGCTAATTCATTTCTTTTATTCATTCAGCAGATATTTTTTGGACAGCTACTCTGTACCAAGGCATTGGGGATAGAGCCTATTTTTATAGTACTAATATTTTAGAAAACACACATAGTTGTTGGGTACCTTTGTAGAGGTGCAGTAAAGATGAATAAAATATCATCTCTGTTGCAAGTTGCTTACAGTCTAACTGGAGTGAGATGACATCCGTCGTATGAGAAGTTGAATAAGAACAGATTTGAATAACTGGTAAGACAACAGAAATGTATCACTTGATGGTATTTGATAAATATTAATGCGAAGTGTACTGATAGTGGTTATCTTTCACAGATAGGAGAGGTCTCACCTGCTTGGTGACCTTATGTATTTAATGGTCTCAGCTTCCAGTCATAACCCTGACTCTTAGGAATAGGAATATTTCCCCTCCTAACTTCTTTCTCTGCTTGTAGACTTGCCCTGTTTCTTCTGTCTATGCCATCTTGCAGATTACTATCACAATTGCTTTCAAAATGCGTAGACCTGACCATGTCACCAACTCTGCTGATACCCATTTGCCTGCAGAAAAAAATCTGACTCCCTAAATGATTATATAATAAAAAGCAAAGGAAAAGCAGCTGTATATAAAATATTGTAACTTCAAGTGAGCATCTTGCTTCCATTTCCAGTCTGACTTCCGGCATTGCTGTCCACATAATATGTCACAAAGAACTTTGTACCATTCCATGGACGTGCCAAGCCATTTCACAACTTCTTTCCTTCATACTTTTTTTTTTTTTTTGGTCAGGAATCTTACCTCTGTTCTGTATTCCTGGCTCCCCATGTAAAGTCTGGTGTTCTTTGTCCTCCGATAATATTTTTGTGACCCTTTCTGTTGTAGTAGTTCCCAGGTCTGACCTCCCTCCCCACCCCTATAGGGCAAAGAGCCTGTCTTGTCTTTTCATCAGCTCACAGTTCCTAAGACTGTGCTTGACATTGAGAATGAGGTCAAGATCCTTAATAGATCTTTACAGAAGGGGTGGGATTTGTCCTGTGCTTTGTCATATGGAAGATTTGGATATGGCGAAGGCCTGTCATATAGCACCGAGCTGGGGAAATGGTTTCCTTGTCACCTGCTTTTTAAATTTCCTCATACTATTATATAATAATGTAGACTTGGAGCCTTATTCAGGGAGACTTTAGGTATAAGTACTGTCTAGTTGAAATACAAACCAAGACCTTAAAAATAGGTTGGATAAATATGTTTTCTTTTGTTTTGCTATGTATGAATTGAAATTGTTGCAGTATCGCTCCATCTGATTGGCAGCATGCTTGTTGCCTAGTGTGAAGTCTTTGTGAGGGAAGCTGAGCAGTCACTCGTTAGTACTGTAGGTCTGATTTGGGGCTTTTCTGTGTCTTTTTCATTATTGAAAATGTGCATCATTAAAAATCACAGAAGGATTTACTCAACTAATAGGCAATAAATAATATTTTTTGGCTTGAATTCTCTATTATTATTTCAAAGTTCCAAGTAACTTAAAGTTGATAGACCTTGACTGAACCCTGCTGTTCCCATCTCCCCCTCAGCCCCTGGCTTGGGATTCTTAATGTTCCTATTCCCCAGTAATAGCACAAATGAGTTGGAAGTCAGTACGTCAGTGCCTTGCTCCACTCTGCTGTGTCTGCATTGTATAATGGACCTTTTTGCCTGGCAGGTTGCTGCTGAGCCCAGCTCCTCAGAGCCTGTCCTAGTAGAATTTGATGCACAGGGTGGGCAGTGAAACAGCAGAGTTTCCTCCGCCAGGCTCGGTTTCCACCATCTCCAAACCTTTAACCCCCATTTATTTAAAAAAGACACCAAAAGAAAAGCAAGGAAAGGAGAAGTAAAGAATGGAAGAAAGGAAGGGAGAAAGTCACAGAGATGACCTGGTCTTTGATTAGAAGTGTAGGTGACCATGTTTTGGTGAGATGGTGTCATGTGCAGCTAGAGAGCTGGGGAGGCTTTTTTAGCTTTCTGATTGAATCTCTCAACATTTGAGTGAGAAAATCATAATTTGATGGTCTCTGCATTCATGACACCTCCATTTCTTCATTTATAAAATGGACATCATGTTTGACACCTCTAATTCCTTGTGTTTGTAATAGTTTAGGGAGAGAATGTAAGCAAAGAGTCACATTAGGAGTAAACTTGAGCAGGGCAAAACAGAAGGAACTGTTTTATTTCTTCAGGGTGGAACTATAGAAGCTAGTACCTCAAATGCAGACCTGCAGCCTTGTCCAAAATTTGTCAGGCTACATAAAAATGAAGAGATGACACATTTCTGTGACCTCAGAGTCAGGAAGATATGCAGCTGAAGATCGTGTATCATCACATTCTTACACTTGGGATGAATTCATTTCTTTCATTGTTCCTCATTTTCTTAATTTGGAAAATCCAAAGGTTACTTTTTTCTGCCCTCTAAAAAGATGATCTTACTAAGGTATCCAGAAAGACTCAATTTGTCTTCCTGGTATTTCTAATCAGATTATGACTTAACAACGTTTACTTTTAAAAATGTAGTTTTCCTAGTATTGACTCTGAGGAGGGCCACCATAAAGAGGCAGGTGGCCCCACCTTGTAGGATGGGCTGGAGGTAGAAAAATTCAGGAGTCTGGAGTCCTGGCCTGAAGTGCATCTAGTCTTTGTTCACCTCACCCCCTTTTTATTTTGGCCCTTAGTTAACCCCTCTCTAAAAACAGAAGGAACCAGCAGGCCACCTCTGAAGATCGGTTCATAAACCCGTTTGGAGATTTGTTGCCCTGTTTTGCATTGATTGGACTACTTTTAGGGTTCCAAAAGTTTAATCTTTTTGTCATCAAAGATTGTTTTATTTTAAATATCAGTGAATTTGATGAATACTGATGTGATGGCTATGTGTCACACACAAACCCCTGAGTCCTGTGGCCACTGGGTGATTCTTTGAACTTACTGTGAACACTGATTGTTAAAGGCCTGTTTGCTGAGAATGCTATAATGTAAATCTCTACTATTTCTGTGCAGTGACTTTAATTATCTTAATCACCCATTATGCCCACCTTCTCCCAACCCCCACAAGCTAGGAGATTGAATTCGTTCTTTCTCCACCTCTACTTATGTTACCAGGTTAGGGTCAAAGCAGATCTTTTTATCTGAACTGTTTAAGTGGTTAGGCTGGGGTTACAATTCGGTTAGTTACTGGGGAAAGGAATTGTTTCCTCTTTTTCTAAGATGTGTGGTTCCCAATGGTTTTCTCTCATTTGACTGCTGGTGGTGGTTTCCTTCTGTCATTTGTCAGTTTACTACATTTTAAAATAATGGCTTTAGGAATCCAGTGCCATCAGAATGATTGACTTCTTGACATTAGCCAGGTGCTTTTTCACATTTTCCCCTAGTTTCTCCTGTTGCCAGTGGTGGAATTTGCTTGCTGTCGGCAGTCTGGAAGCAAAGCAGCATGTAGTTTGAACTCCACAGCATGGGAGAGTTTTTGAAGATCAAAGACAAAGATGAGTCATGTTGCTGTTCTTCGGTATTTCTGCTTTGGTGTAGTTAATCACAGCTTTCCAAGGGGCAAATGGTAATAAGATCACTAAGTCTAGATAGATTTATGATGTCTCTCTCACCATTCAGAGACTGAAAGTAGAATTGATAGTCTTTTTTACGTTACAGACACAAACTTCCCCTTCCTTTCTTTCTCTCTAACCTCATTTTCTTTTGTCCCTCTCTATCCTTCCTTTTTCTCCCTTTCCTTCTGCCTTCCATTTTCCATCCTCCTCCTCAAAGTTTCTTAGACCTCCAACATGAAATTGTCAAAATGCTAAGCTTGTAGTAGCACTCACTTTCCAATGTATATGCTCCATCTGCCTTTATGTCTGACTTGGCTGTTGTAGTGGATCCCTGGGACCTTTCTGGCCTTAACAAGAAAAAAGTGATTTGCTAAATGCCATTTTTTCTTGTTTCTGTTCTTCTTCCAGCAGCATGAAGCTTGGTTGAGTACCTGAGTTGACAGAGCATTAGCTTTTCTCTGAACCAGGTCCGCTTAAGTTTTTGCTTGATGGCTCCAGTTTATTCTTGGCCTTGGATCCTCCCAAATGAACACTCAGAATGTTCTCAGTGAGATGATATTGTGTAGTACATTTAGAACTCTCTGCCTTCTTTAACTGTCATTTTCCATTGTTTTTGGAAAAGAGAAAACATGGACAAGGAAAATGTTGCGCCAGTCATCCCTCTTAGTCCAGGTTTCCCTTCCTGAGGAATTCTAGTTGATGGGCCAGTGTATGTGTGTCCTTGCTGGGTGCTCTAATGATGCAGTAGCCTGATGCTGCCCCAGGCACAAGTAGCATGCGGGGTGCTTGGACATTGTTTCAGCTAGCAAAAAAATACCTGTTTGGATAACACTGACCTGCTTCAGAGTATGTTGTTTTCCTTGGATGACCCACCTTTCTGTAATTCACATTTGGATTGGATTGTTTTTTCCTGGACTCCATGTCATCATCTCTGCTCTCCAACTGTTGTCTCCAGGTTGATGGGTACCAGTACAGGATTGATTTCTCTGTGTCCTTGTTTTTTCTGTTTCTTTCAGGGATTGCTTTTTACATTGGGATGATTTCTATGGTCAGGCAAAGGTACTTTTCCTTACAGGGTTTTTTTAAATTTAGTTTTTAAACTGCCAGGAAGATACAATTTTTAAAAAAATTTTGTTTTATGTAACATAACTTGTTCTTTACATTTTAAAAATAGATGTAGAAAGGATGTGTTAAAAAAAATAGCTGCGTAGAAAGCACATATATGGATAAAGCAGTGATTTTAAAAAATTTTTCTTCTAAAGATTTTAAAAGTCAAATCAAGAAAGTAAATGAATTTGGTTGTTTTATTGCCGAAACAGACATTTTGACGTCATTTGGCAGGAAAGCCATTATGGAAACATAGGATATTTTTTGACAAGCTATTATATAAAATGGGCAGACATTTGAATTATTTAACATCCCTTTTATCTTTTAGACATTTTTATTTATGGGGAAATCAATATCACTTTAAGGTTTTCTCATGTATTCATTTTTTATTTTAATTATTGAGTAGATAATGCATTTAATTGGTTTAAAATTCAAATGCTAATAAAGAGTATAAGTTGGAGACCTTTCTTTTGCCCTAGTCCTTCACAGTTTCATTTTACCACCCAAGAAGCAATTAGTATTACGATTTCCTTGTAAATCCTTTCAGGGTTATTTTAGGCCTGCACAGGAAGATATGTTTGTGGGTAGGTATTCTCCCTTTTTATACATATGCTAGCATCATAAATACAGTTTAAATTTCATAGATACCACCAAAAATAGTGTCTTTGCATTTGTGTTTCAATTCTATGTGCTTACAAGTAGTAAAGGATTATCATATTTGTTCTGTACAACTTAGAGAAAGCTTGCAACTTTCCCGTAAAATTTTAGTGTAGTTTTCTCTATGGCCATAATTTTCCTACTTGAAGAAAATGCAACTGTGAATTCTGCTAATACTGATGATATTGTTCATTCTATCTTTGTTTATGATACTGCATTTTTTTTGCTGTTTTGTTTTAAATAACATTTACTGCTCATTTTTTCAATCATAAAAGCAGCACTTGTTTATTCTAAAAATGTTTTTTGAAAAAAAGAGAAGATAAAGGGAAAAAACCCCTACCACCCAGGGTAGCGTCTGTTAATACTTGAGTGTGTATTACCTCTAATCTCTTTTTAAATGAACTTGTGTTTGCATAATTTTCAACTTAGCTAGTAATTATATGTTACTTACTGTTTTGTAACCTGCAATATGATGGTTTCTCCATGTCATTATATAGTCTTCTACATGAGGTACTTTATCATTTAATATCATTGAATGTTTAATCAATATCCTGTTGTTGGCTGTTTGTAGTGGGTTAGTGTATGGATTTTGGAACCAAATAGACATGAGTTTGAATCTCTGGGGTAGCATTACCTAAATCAGTCCTGTCATAACCATTAAATGAGGTAATATATGTTAAGCATTTAGTGCAGTGCTTGGGCACATTGTAAGAGTGTAATCGATAACAGCAAACTACTGAGTCAGGGTTTAGGAAAATTAAGAACAGAGAGCAGTACACAATATGACAACTAAAATGAACTAGTTCTGGGTCCTGATAAGGCTGAGTGAGAGAGAGAAGGGGATGGGCAAAGTGAGCAGTGTGGTCGGGGGAGATACAGAGTGAGTTCTTAAGAGGAAGAAAGCAGCCAGCCTTATTTCCCTTAAACGCCCCCACCTCCTAGTTGCTTTCAAAACCAATCCAGCAAGATTACAGTCTATTGCGTGTCCCTCTTTAGGAAGTCTTTTTCACTCCCAGGTGCTTAGTTCCCCTGACTAGGATGTTATGAGTCTGGGAGGAAGTGGGAATGGCCTTGGGAAGGGGGAGCTGGGAGAGAACTCAACATCTTATTTCCTTCTTTTCTGAGTTTCTTGACAAATTTTTCACAACCAGGTAGGGTTCCCATGGGAATTGGCAGGACATCTGAGGGGGACTTAATTTACTGTGACCCAAAAGAAACTAAAGAAAGGGCAAAGTATGCACCCTACCAGCAGGTTTTTTAAAACCGAGTTTCTCTGAAAGTCTCAGACTTACTAAAGCTCAAAATTAAAGATTCTCAGTCCCCTGAACTTACCTGTCTAACCACTAAGTTTGTTTGATCATCAGTTAGGAACAAATGTTGGATGCCTTGCCTCTCTCGACATTTTTGAGCTCTGCAAATGAACGCTCAATTAATTAATCCAGCATTACAAACTGTTCTTTTTTTTTTTTTCGCTTTGACATATTTGCTTTTAAAAGTCAGACTTAATTGAGGAGGTATTGGCGAATTCAGGTATTGATCAAATTTAGATAATATTATAAAGTAAGTTTATTTCTAATCCCATAGGTAGCATATTTTGTTTAAAGTGACCTTGATATTTAAAGTGAAAGAGAGATTTGTTGTGATTTATGTTATAGAGTGATGCATTTTATTTACTCATATCATAGTCAACACTTAAGCAATGAAGGATTTACCTTGGTATTAAATATTGAGTATGACGACAACAAAATGAAGCAGAAATTCTGCTGTATTAAAAAATGTAGGCAAACTTTTTAAAAAAGTAAATAACCACTTTTGTAAATGCAGTGCTATATTTTTATACTATCCTTTTCCCATGGTGGTATCTTTAAGTTTCCACTGATTTTAAATAATACCCCTTTCAAAATTAAGTACATATTGACTGCACTAGGTAATAGAAAAAAATCCGATTTTATATACATCCACAGCAATAGTGTTATTTGTCATCTCGGAAAACTTATCTACCAGTTCTTTTAATTCTTCAAGGAAAGGCAGTTGGTGCTTTATTCTTAGGAAAGTATTGAGGTTTTATTTTGTTTTTATAAGCCATATTCCATGATGTAGATGAAATCTGTTTTCTCTCCTTGTTCATTGGAGACATAACAAGTTTTCAGGGCCACCTCTGTGGTTTTCCTTCTTGCTACCTGATTCTTGATAAGTTGTTTATTCTAAGGACTGAAGCAATTAGGTTTAGGATCCATTTCAGCTCTGTATAGCCTAGAATGAAAATTCTGATCTTTACCCATTTTCATTGTCCCAATCACTTTATCTTTTCTTCTCTTCCATCACTTCAGCAAGAGTAGCAGTCCCAGTGCTAAAAAAAAAAAGATGGAGTATTCCTTTAATGTTTGCACATATATGAGACTCTTCGTGCATTCTTTTTTTTTTGTAAGCTTGCTTTAAAAAATACTTGATGAGCAGTGGAATGTCATCATTTTTAGTAGTTCTAACCATTTTGCTGTTGTTTACCATCCTGTTTTCTTAGTTCCTGACTTTGGAAAGCTTTACAAACCTCTAATCTTCATCTTCTTTGTGACTAACCCCATTGTCTTCCACCTCAGATGGTGTATTTCCCAAATTTTTGGTCTGTTTTCTGGAATGTGTGTACAACTCTAATAGTTTTGTTACTTGAAAGGAAGTAGAAACGTGGACACTGAATAAAAATTTGTGGGTTGATTACAAGCCTGTTGGAGAATTATATGTAGGGAATCTAATCTCCCTTATTGACAGTAATATATGTGTCACTGCTTTTTAGGAATGACAGTTACTAATGTTACCTTAAAACATGTTTTGTTTTTTTTTTTTTTTAAATAAGAGACAGAGCCTTGCTCTGTCGCCAAGGCTGGAGTGCAATGGTGCAATCTTGGCTCACTGCAACCTCCGCCTCCCGGGTTCAAGTGATTCTCCTGCCTCAGTCTCCTGAGTAGCTGGGACTGCAGGCGTATGCCACCACGCCTGGCTAATTTTTGTATTTTTAGTAGAGAGGGGGTTTCACCATGTTGGCCAGGATAGTCTTGATCTCCTGACCACATGATCCACCTGCCTTGGCCTCCCAAAGTGCTGGAATGACAGGCGTGAGCCACTGCTCCCGGCCACCTTTTCTTTTATTGAAACTGAATTTTGTTCTTGTTGCCCAGGCTGAAGTGTAGTGGTGTGATCTTGGTTCACTACAACCTCTGCCTCTCAGGTTCAAGCAATTCTCGTACCTCAACCTCCCGAGTAGCTGGGATTACAGGTGTGTGCCACCATGCCCAGCTAATTTTTGTACTTTAGTAGCCATGTTGGCCAGGCTGGTCTTGAACTCCTGACTTCAGGTGATCCGCCCACCCTGGCCTTCCAAAGTGCTGGGATTACAGGCTTGAGCCACCGCGCATGGCCAGAACATACATGAACCATGAATATCTTCCATGTCTCTTCTGTATTTTTTTCTGATTATAAAAGCAATATATGTTTATTATACTAAGTTTGGCAGGTATAAAGGAAAAATAAAAGTAATTCAAATAACATTTTGGGGTATTTTCTTTCACTTATACATTTATATTCTAATCTGTCTGTGTGTCCTTTTTTAAAATGGACAATGGAGGCCGGGCATGGTGGCTCATGCCTGTAATCCCAGCACTTTGGGAAGCCGAGGCAGGGGATCACCTGAGGTCAGGAGTTTGAGACCAGCCTGGCCAACATGGCGAAACCCCATCTCTACTAAAAATACAAAAATTAGCTGGGCATGGTGGCAGGTGCCCATATCCCAGCTACTTGGGAGGCTGAGGCAGGTGAATTACTTGAACCTAGGAGGTGGAGGTTGCAGTGAGCCAAGATTGCGCCACCACACTCCAGCCTGGGCCACAAGAGCGAAACTCAGTCTCAAAAATAAAATAAAGTTGACAGTGGATTCTGAACATCTCCTCACATCCTTAAATAAACTTTTATATATTGATTTTAATGGATTTATGTTATTTTATTCTATGAGTATATAGTTTATTTAACTGGTGTATATTCATCTTATTTTTTTTGAACTATGGTGTTGTGGTTTTATTTTGTTTTAATAAACAGGCCATACTGTATATTGGTATCAACTAGATTCACTAAGCCCTACAAAATTATAGTCATCTAGATTTGAGAGGATGTAAAGGTTAGAAGAGTTAAAGACAAAAATCTTCTATGCCTATTTACTGACAGTGTTGAGCACTTTCTTACATAGGATTTGGTCATTTAAGAAGCTTGATAGCTTTTTCCCATCCTTTTATGTCCTTGTATTTTATCTCATTTAAAAAGTCAACGTTTTTTGTTTCCTGGGATTTTACTTCTCTCATATTAAACCTTAATTTCATTCCCTTTTTTATCTTAAATACCATTTAGCCTAGGTACTAATGATTATTTATGATTCCCTCATTTAAAAACAACATAGCAAAAAATACTCCCTTTTTTAAATTTTTAAAGTTTTTGATGTGCTTTTATATAGATCAGCAAGAGGTATAGCTGTAGGGTGGATAGTTTTGGAGAGAGCCAGAGTCATTAACAGAATTTGGAGGTCTCTGTATGTCAGTCTTCTTGCGGACTACCCTCTTAGCCATCTCCTTGTGTCATTCATTTCTTTTAAAGGGTAGCTTCTAAAATGACTCCAACTTGGAAGGCCCTTGGGCTGGCCTTTCCAGACTGAAGTTCAATCCAGGCATAAAATAGACTTTCTTTATTGAAATGATGTTGATACTATACCTTTTACTGTGGTTTCCTATCCTCACACTTCAGATATTATTCTGATATTTAGGATCTTAGTTATAACTCTTTTATTAACTAGATGTTTAAACTTGGGGAAGCCACGTAACTTCTGAATCTGTTTTCTCTTATAGTGTACGAGTGCTCTAGGTGATAACTGTGGCCCTTTTCATTCTGATTTAAAGTAAAACTTTCACTTTAATTTATCCCTTTAAAGTTCACTTAACCAATTAAGAGTTGGAATTTAAAATGAAATCTTCCAATAATTAAATCGTTAAAAATTTAAATATTGATCATTTTTTAAAATTAATTTTTCCTGTGCAGATATATTTTGTTTTTACTCTTTTATAACCTAGCCTAATTGCAAATTATATGACTTGGCAATTTATATTTCACGTCTCTTTCAAAAGACCCCTTTTCATAATTTGGGGGCAAATTGATTAACTTCTGTGAATCATTACTAACTCTTGTATTGTCATTGTAGTTGTTATTGATGTATCTTTCCACTGCTCCCCAGCCTTATTAACTACGGATTGTTTTTCTAGACTTTTTAGCCCAGACTTATCATTGGATATTACTTAATTTATTGTATTCTTATGGTTATCATGATGCATATTGACAGGAATTATAGCAGATGTCACTAATCAAATACTTATTAGATCTGATATGGCATTTCATTTTATAATCTTCTGTCAGTTTTAACCATTTATTATGCGGGTTTTATTAATAAGTATCATTTTATTCTCAACATGCCTATGCATCTTGGTTTGTCTTTTACAGAGAAAAATAAAGGAATAGTATATTATGCACCTATTTTTAATATTTCAGATGTAATTATACTAGATATAATTAACCTGAAATGTAGTTGTTCCTTAATACATTTACTTGCATTACTTTTCTGGGTGGTTTCTTTAATAACATATATAGTTAGCATTTTTCTTACTATTTATCTAATGTAGCAAGTTTTTTTGGTTTGTTTTTTTGTTTGTTTGAGGCAGTCTCGCTGTTGCCCAGCCTGGAGTGCAATGGCATGTTCTCAGCTCACTGAAGACTCTGCCTCCCAGGTTCAAGTGATTCTCCTGCCTCAGCCTCCCAAGTAGCTGGGATTACAGGCGCCCACCACCATACCTGGCTATTTTTGGTATTTTTAGTAGAGACGGGGTTTCACCACGTTGGCCAGGCTGGTCTCAGGCTCCTGACCTCGGGTGATCTGCCTGCCTCGGGCTCCCAAAGTGCTGGAATTACAGGTGTGAGCCACTGCGCCCAGCCGCAAATTTCATTTCTATTTCCTATACCTTCTGGTTGTTCTGATATATATATATATCAGAATATATATATATTCTTTAAGTGGTGGGGCTTTGGATCATTCCTTTACTTTTTTTTTAGATTGTTTGACCACCCTCATTTAGAGTGATTTCTGTGAAGATCTTGGACAGTGATTACAGTAAATTCTTGTCTGTAGTTGGAAACCTCATTTGAGGATTTTCTAGTGTTTGAAAGTTGGTACTTTTGTATAATCTTGGTTATTGTAGCATGATGCTTCTCTTACTGCCTGGGCATTTTCTCTGGAACTGCTAGAAATTTTGGCTTTGTTCTTCTTTCTTGTAGAGTTGTCTAAAATTTTCTGGAAAATCTGTAGTGTCAAAATATTATTAAATATCATCACTGCCTTCTTGGGCTGGTCTTTTGACAACCAGGATAATAAATTTATAGCTCAAAATGTTACCTCCAGAGCAAACACAGTTCTTCTATTCTTGAGGTATTGACTTATCTCCTGGGCTAAAAGACCCAGAGACTTTTCTTTAATAGCCCAAGAATAAAAATTCTTTCCATATTAAATCATGGAGCAGAGCTCCCTGGGTCATTTTTGTTTATTGCTTTACTACTGTCTTGTAGAAGAATGTATCATTAGTTTTCCACCTGACCTCTTAGAGGTGGGGGCGGAAGAGGAGTCAGGTTAGCTGATCTGAAGAGCATCACACAGGAAAGACCACAGGTGATGCATCAGGGAGAGATTTGTTGCTGTGTATACTAGCGATACATTCAAACAGGGTATTATTAACTAAGATAGGAGAGTCCCTAAAACCCGAATTACAGTCTGGTTCGTTTGAATGAGTATGTGCCAGGAATCTTGGAAGCAAATACAGCAGATGAGGGAAAAGCCTGTAGGGATCCCGTCCCCTGCCCCCTCCCCCACATAGTTTATATCTGTGTCTTGTTTGCATCCTGAACAGTGGCCGTACTCTTCATCTGGAGCAAAGGACCTGCTGTGAGGCAGTTTCATTTCCTCTGAGGTGATTGGTAGGTTGGTTTATTGTTTGGACCATCCCTTGAGACACTGAAAGATTTCTTCTTCCTTATGAGAGACTTTTAATTTAAAAAAAAAATGGATTTGGTTGAGGTTCTCTGAAGTGGACAGGTTAGGAGATTAAAAGACTCCTTTTATATGATTTGACTCTGATAGCTTAGTTTGTGTTTGTCAATGAAAACTCTTCTCCTTAGGCCACTGATTGCTCTCAACTGATTCTCAACACACTTTCTCTTATTATTAAAAATAATGTTATTACAAGATTTTTTATTAAAGTGGTTCTCAGCATACTTTCTCTTATTATAGCTGCAGTCTCAAAAGTACACCGTACTGGATAAACAAAGTATGGTATATCCTTACAATCAGTACATTCTGTCCTAAAAAGGAATGAAGTCTGCTGTATACTTCAGCATAGATGAACCTGGAAAACTTGTCCCAAGTAAAAGAATTTAGACACAAAAGACTGCACATTATATGATTCCATTTATACAAAATTTTTTAGGGATCTATAGGTGGTTGATGGTTTCCAGGGGCTAGAGGTAGGGGAAGTTGGGAAAAAGAAGTGGCTGCTTCATGGATATAGTTTCTTTTCAGGGTATTGGATAAGCATGATGTTGCACAGCATTGTGAATATACTAAAATCCACTGAACTGGTACACCTTAAAATGATTGGGATGGTGGATTTCATGTTACATAAATTTGATCTTAATTAAATAGCAAATCTGTATGTTAATGCTGTGGTTGCTGAATCAAGAAGGCCTTGGTGGCCGGGTGCGGTGGCTCATGCCTGTAATCCCAACACTTTGGGAGGCCGAGGTGGGTGGATCACATGAGGTCAGGAGTTAGAGACCAGCCTGACCAACAAGGTGAAACCCCATCTGTACTAAAAATACAAAAATTAGCTGGGCGTGGTGGTGGGCGCCTGTAGTCCCAGCTACTCGGGGGGCTGAGACAGGAGAATTGCTTGAACCCAGGAGGCAGAGGTTGCAGTGAGCCGAGATTGTGCCAAGAAGGCCTTGGTGTTTCTTGGTGCTAATGCTGGTTGGCATTTTAGCCAATTGGTTAAGTGTTGGTGAGAGTGGGGAGAGGAAGTACCTTATAATTGCACCTTTGAAGATAAGCCCTTCTACAGTGCCAAGTATGTTCCTCTGGATTCTGTTCCGTGTTTCCCTCACTTTTGTTCCCGTAATAGGATTACATCATATTTATCATTGTTCATTTGTTTTTCTATTTGGACATCTTTCCATAGAGAATATATCCTTCTGTTAATGATCCTCCTCATTAAGAGAAGTATATATGTGTCCAGTGACCTTTTAATTCATGGAAAGAGCTGTTGGATAATCACCTTTACATTCTCATTATCAATGGGAATATGAGGGATTTGGTTAACATGCTTGACTGATTCCAGTCTCTTGTGCATTCAGTATCTTTTACCTAAACTCTATTGAAACTGTTCTGCTCTCCCTTTTTTCAGAAACGAGCTCCTAGTTTGCTGTCTAGGAGTAGATAACAAGCCCTATATTTATTTTGAGACTCTCTGGGATATAGAGTTATAAATGTATGAGTTAGAGTTCTAGTAAAAGGGGCAAATTGGGAGGCAGTTTATTTGTACATGAACCCTATTTTTCCATATTATATTCTCTTCATCAGATGATCTGCTGCTCAGAGAAGGGGCTCCATGAACACGAATTCTTGACTTCTGATGCCACACCCTGTGCTTGCCTCAGTATTAAAGTAAAAAACAAAACTCCATGGTTTTTATTGACTGTACTATGATGGTTAAGGGAGAGAGAACGAATCCAGTTTGTTCTATTGGGAAGTCTGGGTTCCTTTTCTACTCTGCTGATGAGAAACAGGATCAGAGGGCACAAGGGGGATGGG
Source organism: Pongo pygmaeus (assembly GCF_028885625.2). Taxonomy (NCBI): domain Eukaryota; kingdom Metazoa; phylum Chordata; class Mammalia; order Primates; family Hominidae; genus Pongo; species Pongo pygmaeus. The sequence goes on from NC_072379.2 coordinate 126,883,501, forward strand.
GCACAGCCCTTCACATATTACCAGCTGTCTTAGAATTGGCTGGCTAACCCACTGCAAAGTGTTGGGTCTTAGTGAATGGTCAGTAGGCAAAGCATTATTTTATATCCTTCTTCCACTCTTTTCCAGCTCTCTCTGAAAGGCTGCAGCTAGGTATAACAAACATCAACCAGTAGTATTAGATTGTCAGTGATCAGCATGCCAAAATGCAGTTCCTTGTTACGTGACAAGTAGAGAAAACATATGGCAGGCAGGTGGTGGTGGCAGGATCATTATCAGCTCAGAGTGAGATTGGCAGTTCATTTGCAGATAGTGATGCCCACCTGCCATGGCAACAGTACACCACTGGGCACCCGGAAGCCCTCATGATCATGTCCTTCTAACAGTGTTTAGCCTGCCCTGCATAATCCTTACTGGTTGGCAGACATTACTGAGCAGTGACCATGGCCTCAGTGTGGGAACTATTGTGATGAAACAGATGCTCAAAGGTGAAGACCCTGCTTGTGAGGAGGCTACTTTTTTGTGTTTTTTGCTGTTTTTTGTTTTTAAAGGTAGATGTTTTCTTTATATATTTACTTAGCTCACCGTGTTGTTTCTCTTAAGACTTAATCACATTTTTCCCCTTTCCAAATGTAATTTAAACATTTTAATCGCTGTGGAAATGTACGATATGAAAAATTGGAAGTACCTTATAATTGCACCTTTGAAGATAAGCCCTTCTACAGTGCCAAGTATGTTCCTCTGGATTCTGTCCCATGTTTCCCTCACTTTTGGTCCCCTAATAGGATTACATCATATTTACCATTGTTCATTTGCTTTTCTCTCTGGACGTCTTTCCATAGCAGAATGTGTAATATTCTGAATATTCTGAATGTGTAATACGTGTTCTCAGCAGCTACATATTTATTCAGTATTGGTAATATGTAGGTGAAAAAGATAGGCAAAGTTTCTGCCAACTTATAACTCATGAGATTTAAGATTACTGAAATCTCAACTTGTAATTATGCATTTGTGTTAAACTACTATGAATGCAAAGGACACCATGTTTGTACATACATCTTTGTTTCTGTAGATTGAATTCCTAGAAGTGGAACTGCTGGGTTAAAGGACATCCACATATTAAATGTTAGTAGAATTGCCAGCCTGACCTCCAATGATGTTATAATAATTTAGACTCCTGCCAACAGTGAAAAATACCACTTAGAGAAGCATGTGGAAATTGGAAGTTCATTGGACAAAAGCACAGACAACAGTGATTAAATTCAACAACTAGAGAAGTAGATAGAGGTGGGAAAGTGATGGTGAATGCACTGAAAATTCTGTAGATCTGCACACGATAGATCTCTAAGGCAGACGATTCTTCATAGAAAAATTCTGTCACAGCTCAGGACATCAAAATTTGTCAATTTTATAGGAAGTCAATGAGCCATAGACTATTCTTATCCCCCTTCTACAACTGCCTCTGAAAAATGGTAAGAAAGGCATATTTGGGTTGACTTGTGGTAGACATGCAGCTTGTGCCTTAGAGCAAGGGTCCCCAAGCCCCGGACTGCGGACCGGTACTGGTCCCTGGCCTGTTAGGAAGCAGGCTGCACAGCAGGACATGAGCAGCAGGCCAGCCAGCGTCACTGCCCGAGCTTTGCCTCCTGTCAGATCAGCAGCAGCATTAGATTCTCATAGAAGTGCAAAGCCTAGTGTGAACTGCACATGTGAGGGATCTAGGTCTCATGCTCTTTATGAGAATCTAACTAACGCTTGATGATCTGAAGGTGGGACAGTTTCATCCCGAAATCATCCTCCCCACCATCCATGTAAAAATTGTCTTCTACAAAATCGGTCCCTGGTGCCAAAAAGGTTGGGGACCACTTTCGTAGAGTGTTGACTCTTCTCAGAATGTAAGAAAATAGCCAAGTGAATTTTATATCCTGAGAAAGGTGGCCTAAAATGTAGACTATTTTATCTTACATGACAACCAGAGACTTCTGTGTCCTTATTTAGGGGTTATTGAACATGACTTCTAATTATGGTTTTGGGAAACCATCCATATATTTTCTTGGGAATGTGATTGAACTGTCTTTTTTTTTTTTTTTTTTTTTTTTAAATGATGGGATGGAGTCTTCTTCTGTTGCCCAGGCTGGAGTGCAGTGGCACGATGTTGGCTCGCCGCAACCTCTGCCTCCAAGATTCAAGTGATTCTCATGTCTCAGCCTCCCAAGTGCAGGGACTAAAGGCACATGCCACCATGCCTGGCTAATTTTTGTATTTTTGGTAGAGACTGGGTTTCGCCATGTTGGTCAGGCTGGTCTTGAACTCTTGACCTCAAATGATCCACCCACCTTGGCCTGCCAAAGTACTGGGATTACAGGCATGAGCCACCACACCCAGCCTGAACTGTCTTATTGAAGTAACCAGTAGATTCAGGAGTTAGCTGGGTTTGGGTTCAGAGTTGCCTGGCTCCTGCCACTAAGTTATTGACTAATGTGTGGACAGAACAGCCTGGGGGAGAGAGAGAGAGAGAGAGAGAGAGAGAAAGGCAGATACATATAACAAAATTTACCTTCTTATTCAATTTTAAGTGTACACTTCAGTGACATTAAGCACATTCATTCACATTGTTGTGCAACCATCGCTGTCCATCCCCAGAACTTTTTTCCTCTTGCACAATCGAAACTCTGTACCCATTAAATAAATCTCTCCATCCCCTGGCAACCACGTTCCTATTTTTGGTCTAAGAATTTGACTAGTCTAGGTACCTTATTTAAATGGAATCACACAGTATTCTTTTTTGTAAGTAAGTTTTTTTTTTTTTTTTTGTGACTGACTTCTTTAACTTATAATGTCCTCAAGATAATGAGAATTTCCTTCCTTTTGAAAGCTGAATAACATTCTATTGTATGTATCTACCATATTTTGTTTATCTACTCATCCAACAATAGGTATGTCAGTTGCTTCCGCCTTTGGCTGTTGTAAATAAATTCTGTGGTGAGCCTGGATATTGAGATATCTCTTTGAGATCCTGCTTTCAATTCCACTGATATATTCCTAGAAGTGGAATTGGTGGATCATCTGGTAATTCTATTTTTAGTTTTTTTGGAAAGCTAAGCAGTATTTTTGCATCATATTTCTGATAATTTAGGAGTGGAAACTGGAACACTGTGGAACTGAGAAATGGTTTGATCTAGACTTATCCTCCGGTGGTAACTGCCTAGTTTGTGAATGTGTGTAATCGTAGGCCAAGGAGTTGGTTGTGTGCCTGCTCACTGTTTTCCAAAACAATGACTGTAAATCAAGAGACCTGAATTTGAAGGGAGACGCAGATACAATGCAGGATGGTCTTTGATCAGTGTCTGTGACTTTAGTTGTCATTGTTCTATGCACGCCGTGCCTTTAATCATGGAACCTTGCTTCATTTAGTAGGCCTCTACTTTGTGAAATAGAGGGACGGTGTGGTATGTTTACAGGAAGAAAGGCTGATATTGATACCTGATTTTCTTGGAATGTTTACTTAGCCACAAAACTGAGAATTTATATATACAAGTGCTTTATCCTTGGGCTATTTAGTCATTGGCATGCATTCCTGAAGAATTATTGTGTTTTTTTCTTCATGATTTTCCTTTGACATCATTATATATACATCTTTGAGGTCAGCTCACCATTCTAACTTTAGCCTTTATTTAATTTACCTAAACATATATTTTCCTTGTCTGAGTGACTTCTTGATGCCAGCTCATGGGTATGCTGGAGAAATGGGAGTGCTCTGAATTGTAGTGAATGCAGAATGGCTTTTGTGTTCTGGTTTTGCTCACCCAAGCAATACCTAGTCCCCAGGGAAATAGGAGTTTATTGGAACTCCTGGCAGGGTGGATACTTTAGTCCCTACTTTTATTGATTAGATTTCCCTGGTATTTTGGTGGGTGCAGGCATTCAAAATCTTTATAGACAAAGCAAATGTATTGTAACCTTTTGTTTTTATCCGTTTCTTAATAATAGCCCCTTTCCCCCCACTAATTATTCTTAGAAGCCATTAAGCAAGTCTCCTTTCTTCATATTCCTGTTCCTCTCATCATAGTTTCATTACTGCTATTGTTTTAAAGATTGGGTGACATTGGGTGTATTTGACATAAAGCCAGAAGTATCTCCATGTAAAATTTGTGCTGCTTGTGTGGCTGGAACTCCTCCAGGGAGAGTTCTGGAAAAAGTGATTTAATTTCTCCTGACTGCTGGTGACCTTGGAAATTTTCGCCATAGATGACTGTGATTGACGCTTGTATAATGGAGAAAAAAGACCCACCCTCAACTTTCATCCTTTAGAGGAAGGCAATGGGAGATGGCAGCTCTGGTGAGGAATAAGAAGGGACATGCAGGCTACACAAGGGACAGTTTCCAGTAGTGCCTCTGAAACCTTTTGACATTTCTCCTTAGGGACAAGCAGGGTTGAATTAAAACTAGGTATTGGTGTGAGTTATGCCTGTGATAAAATAATGAGTAAGATAATGAAGCATTAGCACAAACACACATTATACTTTTTAAGTATGTTTGTAGGATTATAAGTCCTGGAGAATCAAGAGATTTAATGAAACTGCTGGAAGCTGGGATCACTATTTTCAAATAGTGATCTCTGTGTCTTTCTCTAAGGTACCCCTCAGATTTATTTAAAATATTGTCATTTGTCAAAATTTGATGTTTATATGTGCCTGTTATTTACTTCCATATAGAAACTGTTCGGTCAGTATATTTTCAGATCATTTTATTATGTTTGTTTTCAGGTTGTTATCACTACTTCTAGAAATCTTTGCCATTTTCTAATGGCCCCTTACCTAAAATGTTTTAATGTTTTGTGGATCTCGAGTTTGTTTATGCACCTAATTAAATATTTACCAAAGTGAAGGTTTATCAGGGAGCAGTGATGTCCACTTAAATGAATGGGTGATGTCAGATAGAGACTCTTAACATCTCCATGGATGCTGTATTCAGCTGTATTTTACCTTTCCCCTCAAAACAGATAAAAGCGTCTGTCCATTCTGGGGACAGAGGAGTGGTTGGGATAGGAGACTCATTTTGTCAAAAATGTATCAAACAAGAACACTTTCTAACTGTGCTTATAAAGGTTTATAGGCGTTATATATTAAAATTCCACTGATGAAAATGAAATGTACTCAAAATAGTTTTGGGGTTTGGGGGTGGGAGGGTGATTTTAGATGGGAGAGAGCAGCATAAATACATGTGAAGAAACAACCAGCCTAAGCACCTAATTACAATGATTTGGAAGAGAGTGTTACAGAATACATCTGGGCTGGATTGGAGAGTTAGGAAGGGAACATTGGTTTATGTCTCCTAATCTTTGTAGTGTAGATGAGACAACAAAATGTATAATTTTTTCTGAACGTATTTGTAAAGGTTGTTGCAGAGCTCAAAGATGTCCTGATGGAAGAGGTAAATTTCAGCATTTTATAATTATAAAAATTTATAAAAATAAGTAGGTTACATCTGCCAGTTATTTGTTTTCTTTTTAATAATATCAGCAATTAACAGAAGACTTAATTATTAACTACAAAAACAGTTATTTCTTAACCTGAGTTTCTCCACCATCCATCCATTAGAGTAAACTTCAAACACTAAGGTAAAGAATTCTGGAATCATGTTGACAAATCAGGAATTAATAAAATTCAGCTATTGAATTGGTAGAAGGAACTGAAAAATACCTTCACCAAACTACTGAATAGAATATATTTTACAATAGTACAGACTAAGGGATTTTTCCCCCAGTGTATAAATTTATCCTCACACCTGAAATTCTTTTTTTGAACTAAAAATGTATGTAGCTTATCTTTGTAATCTAGTCAGATAATAGATTTGAAAAAGAAAATGAAGGCTAAATATTTTATTTTTGATACCAGGGTTTTTATATCATATTTTTTTCATATTTGGTTTAAGAATGTTTACAAAGATTCATAAAACATAAGTTCACAGGGAAAAATACAGAGAGAAATCAGAACCACAGATAGGATAGAGGAATGAGGCTAAGACTTGTGCCTTAACTGATACTCTAGGAATGCCCAGTGAGTTTTAAGCATTGCAGTGTGGCTGGTCCAAATTGAGATGTTTGTAAAGTACACCCAGATAGTAAAAATTTAATACAAAAAAAGATCTCAATACTTTTATAATATTTGTTATATATGGACACAATGTTTTAGAAATTTTGCATTAAATAAAAAATCATATTAAAATTAATTTCACTTGTTTCTTTTTAATGTTTCAACATTGCTACTAAGAAAATGTGAACATACACATGTGGGTCTCATTTGTCACTTATTATATTTCCATTACACAGTACTTGCCTAGAAGGAAGTAAGTTTAACATCCTCTCTTGAGAGATGAGCAGTTCCACAAGGGCTAATGTCTGAATTAGCTTGGAGGTAAGCTCAGAGCATGCCCAGAGGCAGGACCAACAGGCTCCTTAGCAATTTGTTTTGAAGCTCTTCCTGTACCTCGATGAATAGGTGATTGATGTGTGTTTTAAAATGTTTAAAAATGTATATCACTTTTATAAGTTTAGAATGATTACATAATATACTTTTAACAGAGAAAAAATATTAAAACTACATTATTTAAATATTAAGGAGCACTTTGTATGGAAGGTCCTGTTGTTATAAATAAATTTTCAGTGCTGCAAAAGAAATAGCACTCGAACATAAACTTAATTTTCTCAGCAAGGCAATTTTTACTTCTATAGAAGGGTGCGACTCCCAGATGGAGCAATGGTGAGAGCACACTTCAACAAGGGAGGGGAACGAGCAGGTAGCCCCTACTGCTATGTTGTTCCCCTGTTGGCTAGGGTTGGACCACACAGTCTAAGCTAATTCTGATTGGCTATTTTAGAGAGAGCAGGGGTACGAGCCGGAGTGGCGGAGTGAGTAGTTTGGTGAAAAGGGCTTACAGAACAGGTGACTCAGGATGATTCAGTTCAGAGCAGGTGACCAGGGATGACTCAAGATGGAGCAGGTGACCAGGGGTGACTCAAAAGATGGAGCAGGTGACCAGGGGAACAGATGTCAACTACTGATTAGAACTGGTGGAAAAGGTTGTTTACTGAAACTAGGGGCGAGGAGAATGAGGAAGTTAAACTTTAAAACGGAGAACAAGGAACAGGGGAGCTGAACATACTGATGCACTGGTTCTTTGGAGAGGATCTCAGAACTCATCGTATTTAGCAATTTACAGGCTAAAAACCTTTGAAGAGAAATTTATTATATCCTACACTGTTAAGCCCAAAGCAAATGGAAACTTGGTTACTATTTGATGTTCACTGTCTTCCTAATTTAGTAAGGCAAGAAGTATCCTGCCCCAAATATCCCTAGTTAACCTATTATTTGAGATGGTTCACAACACTGTGCTTCAATTGTCTTTGGTAAATAAAATATCCAATAACTGGTAGCTGCAAAATTAATCTGTTAAATATCTAAATAAATACTAAATAGTGTATCATTCTTTAAAATAATCCTTACTTAGCTCTAAGTTGGGATGAATATGTATGAAGTACTACATATTTTTGTTTGCTGTGGCTCTTTAAAGAGAAAAGTGTGTTTAATTTAGTCTTCCTGCCTGATGATTTCCAAAGTCTAATGATTTAAATCAACATGTATCTGATTTATGCATGTATGTATTTGTGTATGTGTTTATCTCATGGATACTTATTTAGCACTTAACTCTGTGCCAGACACTGCCCTAAGAAAATTAGTACATGTTTATCTAAAAATAACTGACACTTAGATAGAGCGTACAATGATTCAAGCACTGTTCTAAATGATACATATATATCTTCCTATAGCAGTGAGATACGCACAGTTAATGTGTTAAACGTAAGCAGAGAAGTTAGGTTGCTTATCCAAGTTCACACAGCTCCTTTCTAGAATTGCTGGGAACCAGTCACTGCAGCCTGGCTGTTCTGAAGTGTCCGTGTTCTTATCGAGCCTATGTGAAACATTTTGTTTTATTTGCTTTTGTTTCTAGGCAGCATCAGTGGGACTTAGGCCAGATGGTGTCATCTTTTCCGTATTAGGGGTGTGTAGAGGCTTTCCATAAAGTCTGGAAATTCTGTCATGAGAGGGGTTATAAAGGGGTTATTTTGAGAGGCAAAGTGTTTATTATAGCTCTTTGTGAATTTATGAGTGGCTATGTGGAATAGTGGGTGGGATTATGTGGTGATTATGCCCCAAAGCCTTATGTAACAGCTCTAGTTATATTAAAACTAAGCTCAGGCTACAACCTGGAAATGTGGCTCTGCGGTTGTTTTCCTTCCTACCTCCTCTAACCTTTTATGCTTAGGTAGTTCACTTTTTGGCGTTTTGTTATCATCAGCATCAGTCTGTGAAGTTCTTTGGTGGTTTGATACTGTTCTAGTCACATATTGTATGAAGAATATCCAGAGAGCCTGAGAATTCTGTTGTGTGGCCCATAGCTGTTCTATTCTAAACTATTCCAGACTTTACAAGCAATTAATATATAAGTTTAGTTTGAAGTTACCATCTTAGTTCCTCTGAAGGGTCCCTGAAATTGCTTTCAAGGAAAATTCTATAATCTAATAGACCAAGGTTGCCTGCTACCCTCTTATCTTTGAGAAACTCTTTGAGAAATAAATAATATGACAAAGTATGTATGTTTCATATTTGGCTTGCTTCATCTTTCATGGTTGTTTGCACTAGAGCTTTATCACAGTTTTAAAATATTGCTCCTCCCTCAGTTCCTCCTCCCTATCCCCCACAGTTTAAATAAATATATTTTTACTATATAAAACAGCAGAATGATCGACAGCTTGACAAAATGGTCCTCAGGATGCCCTGCCTTCCCACTTCAGAGGTATCCTTCATAATGTTATGTCTGAAAAGATTCTTGATTATATATTTACTCATGCAACAAACGTTTACTGCATAGTTTCCTACCTTGCAGGCCCGTGCCAGCTCTTTGAGTGAATAAGACATGGTCTCCCCACTCTTGGAGCGTACAGTTGGTGTGTTCCAATACAATGTAGTAAATGTAAGGTAGGAAATACAAAGATTTAAGAAAACAGTGTATAGTACCCCATGTCTGACTAAATTATCTTTTAAAATTCTAGAGTGAAATGATGCTCTGATGTTCTAATCTAGTGCTCTCGTTTTTAAGGTCAAGGGAAACTGAGACCCAAAGATGTTACGTGCCTCATTTGTAAGGGAGCTTCAAGTAGCACCAAGCAAGAGCCCAGGGCTCTTTGTGGTCAGTCATTGCTATAAACAGGGATCAGGGTCTGAGTCAGTTATATAGCCCTTGGTCATGTATTCGTAAAATACTTGCATACAAAATATTTCAGGAATATCTTAAAAAGGAGAACCCATCTATATTAATCAGTTTCTTCTCTCGTGCCATTTTATACATACTTACCCACAAACACAAAATTCAGGTTATCGTTTATTTAGACGAAGATGTTGCTAAGATTTACAGTGGTTTTAATTGAAGCTGTTAAAACCATGGTTCTTTTTCGATTAACAGGTCAGTGATGAATATCTTGAGATGAAAAATTCCAGGGTAGAGGAAGAGATCTCAGAATCCACAGGGGAGGGACACAAATGCTAATTACACATTGACTTTAATTCCGGATTTGTCATAGCTGCCTGCAGGTGTATATCTTGGCTGTGGGCTATTCTCAGGGCCTCATTTGTATTTCAGATTTTCTTTAATAATGTTGCATCCACAAATAACTGTTTAATCTCTGACTTATTTACAGTTCTCATTCTCTCGATATGGGAAACAATTAATTGGCAGATGAATGTAGTTGTTTCTTTTGGTTATTGAAGATTAAAATTTTTTTGTCTTCCCACTGATTTCCCTGGAAGACAGTTTTGGAACAGCACCTCACTTTGGCCTTCTGGACTGAGAGACACACAGGTGTTCACTTTTGTTTGTTATTCCTCCTATTATTACTCCCACACATGTGGCGTGGTGAATTAGCCCTCTTGATGAATTAGCCCTCTCCCTGGGTTGAGAGCTAATGTTCCTCTGTGCTAAAGAGCTGCTGTCCCACCCCTGTCTGCCTGCTGAGAAGGAGGTTTGGCATTGGGAGGTGCAAGGTAACCTTGAGATAAACTTATTTTTTTTTTAAGCGGTGCTGATTTTTTCCCTAGGTAGTAGATTTGAGGGTTTGAGCTTGTTAGATGGATTGGGTGAAAGCACGAAAGATACATGGACCTCTTTCCTCATTTCCACATATTTATTAACTTCCCAGCGAATGCCCCCAAATTGGACCATACCCTGTGGCCTTGTCCTATTTAAAATGGGCCCTGAGATACTTTACATGGTATAGCCACCTTCGCTGTCTACCTTCTATACACTCGTGATTTTTTGCCATGACTCCAGCTATCTTGTTGTTTTCCTCACCTGCTTCTATAAGCTAGTTGTGAGGCCTTGTCTGAGGAGAGTTCCAGGGTGTATTAGCATCAAGACCACTTCTTCCCTTCCCTGGTTCTGAGTTACTCAGGCCTGTCTGTGTGCAGCCCTCTCATTCCTTGCCCTTTCTTTGGCCTATATTAACTCTGGCCAGCAGCATGCAGGGAAAGTATTAAAAACCTTTTTGTTGGAGGGCACTAGTTGTTCAATCCCCCTGTCTGATCACATTTCTCACATTTTTACTCATTTCCTGAGTTTTAGAGTAGTTGTTAAGACCTTGCAATAATTTAAAGCTAGGTACCTAATTTTAGGAGTCATCTCTATATCTTCTTATTTTCTGTGTTGTTGTGCTATGACCATACTTCTTATAAGAATGATTTACCTTAACCTCAGCCCTTAATTGGCTTGGGCTCTGATATGGCTCCATTCTGCTGCTTCTAAAGCATGATTCAATGGAGTGTTCAAGAGAGTGATCTGACAGTTGGAATTTTGAGGCATCTGTCCTTTTCCAGATTTCCATGTTCATTTTCAAGATGAGTTTTTGAAGAGAAGACAGTTTGAAAGGATTGTAATGGTGCTCACTAGCAGTGTGGCTGAACTCCATGCTTCTGCAGTATGCTGTCTTTAAGCTGATCAGTGAGAGCTGAAGATGTATTTAGAAAAGGGATTCCAGACTGTGGAGATGGCTTCAGTCTCCTTGATCCCCATGCACCTCTTCATTGTGGGTTTGTAAACCTTGGTTTTGACCCAAACCAAGCCTACACCTTCATTCTGTAAAGACATGCCCTGTATGTTTGCTACAGGATACCACATGTTTATCTTCAAAGTTTTCATAAAGAAAAAGCATTGTTTAGTGTGTCCATATCCTTTTATTTAGTGTATTCTAGGGTTAAACCATTTTCGCATTTTATGCTTCTAACTTCCTGTCTGCAAAATTAATTCAAAATCTAAGGATTCATCTAGTCCATTCTATCTCCCCCACCTCCACACTGCTTAACTCTCAACTATGTTGGTGTTGGGCTTAATTAGCTGTATCTTTTTGATTTACATACTGTGAAACCAATTCCAAGCATCTTTGTAATTGTTATCTTGTTTGTTCTTTATTTATTTATTTATATTTTTTATTTTTCAGAGAGGTGGGGGGTCTTGCTTTGTTTCCCAGGCTGGTCTTGAACTCCTGGCCTCAAGCAGTTCTTCTACCTGGGCCTCCCAAAGTGCTGCAGTTATGGGAGCAAGCTATTGTGCCCACCTTGTTTGTTTTTCTTAATAACTCTTAATCTGGTCCTTAGGAAGCTATGACAGACAGATTATATGGAGTTTTTCTATGGAGGCAGTTCATATTTTTTTTTTTTTTTAAAAAAAACTTTATTTTATAGAGCATATTTAGGTTGACAGCAAAAATGAACAGAAGGTACAAAAATTTCCTATACAATCCCTAATTCCATACATGTATAGCCTTCCCCATTATCAACATACCCCATTAGAGTGCTGAACCTACACTGACACATTATTGTAACCCAGTAAATACAGGTTCTCAAAGTAGTCTGACCCAGAAGAGGTTAAAGCACTGCTTTATCATAATGTCTAGGAGTCCAACAGGAATGTTGCAAACCTCTTCTCTGTAAAGTAAAATTGCTGTGGGGGCCTATGTGTTTAGTTGTTTGATTTATGTCTTTGGTTATTAGCTTTTTTCTTTCTTTTTAAAATGGACTTTTAGAGCAGTTTTGGATTAACAGGAGAATTGAGCAGAAGTTACAGAGATTTCCCATATACCTTCTGCCCCCCACACACAATCTTCCACACCAGAGTGGTATATTTATTACAATTGTTGAACCTACCTTAACACATCATTATCACACAAAGTCCATAGGGTTTGTGCTTGGTGTTATATCATCTGTGGGCTTTGATATATGTATAGTGGCATGTTTTCACCATTATAGTGTCATACAGAATAGTTTCATTGTGCTAAAAATTCCCGATTCTCTGCCTATAACTCCTGGCAAAATTCCTCCTCTCCTTCTAACTCCTGGCAACCACTGATATTTTTATTGTCTTTGTAGTTTAACCTTTTCTAGAATGTCGTATAGTTGGAATCATACAGTACGCCTTTTAAAGTGTCTGCTTTCACTTAGTAATATATGTCTAAGCTTCCTCCATGTCTTTTCATGGCTTGATAGCTCATTTCTTTTCATCACTGAATAATATTCTGTCATCTGGATATACCACAATTTATCCATTCACCTACTGAAGGGTATATGGGTTACTTCCACAGTTTGACAGTTATGAACAAAGCCACTGTTAACATCCATGGGCAGGTTTTGTGTAAGCATATTTTCAATTCCTCAAGTAAATTTCAAGGAGCTGTATTCCTGGATCAAATGGTAAGAGTACATGTTCAGTTCTGTAAGAAACCACTAAATTATCTTCCAAAGTGGCTGTATCATTTTGCATTCCTACCATCAATGAATTAGAGTTCCTATTGCTCCACATCCTTGCCTGCCTTTGGTGTTATCAGTGTTCTGAATTTTGACTATGCTACAACGAGCAGTGGTATCTCATTGTTGTTTAAGTTGGCAATTTTCTAATCACATATAATGTAGAACATCTTTTTCCTGTTCTTATTTGCCACCTGTATGTATTCTTTAGTAAGCTGTTTGGATCTTTTGCATTTTAAAATCAGGTTGTTTTATTATTGTTGAGTTTTAAGAGTTTTTTGTATATTTTAGATAAATGTTCTTTATTAGTTATGTCTTTTGCAAACATTTTCTCCCAGTCTGTTGCTCAGCTATTTCTTTTAATTGGTTTTTAAAATCTTAGATTCAGAAAACCAAACTGGAGTGAGCTGATCTTTCACAGTTGAGCAGGCACATGTGGCTGCTAGTGAGCTGTGTTGCAGACTCTCCACCCTAACTGCCTTGATTCTTTGTTTCCAGGTCAATGTGACAGTGGACTACATTAGACCAGCCAGCCCAGCCACAGAGACAGTGCCTGCCTTTTCAGAGCGTACCTGTGCCACTGTCACCATTGGAGGAATGTGAGTGTTCTGGCTGGCAGGGACTCAGCTGTCATCTCAAGTAGCTAAGAGTTCTTTGCTCATTTGAGTCTTTCCTTCCTTTCACTCTGCTTTGCTTTCTCCTGCTCTTAACTCAGTGGTTTATAATTATGTGCCTGTGTAGCAGTTTATATTTGTAAGTACTTTATAATCACTCATTAGCTAATCGTATACTTTCATTATTGTTGTTATTTAAGATTTATTGGGCTCTGTGTGCCTGGCACGATGAAGTACACATCATTACTATTAATAATGCCATTTATTGAGTATCAAGCAGGCCCTAGATACTGTCCAAAATGGTCTCTGCATATTGGTTTAGGAAGTCTAGGTATAGAATAGCAGGTAACAAGGAGGGAAGAAGAGGAGAGGTTAATTGGACATTTTCTTTTATGTAATCAGTAGATGATGAGGTCATCCTATTCTGCTGTACTGGCTGTAACCTGGTTAGATTCCAAGGTCTGTTGGCAGCCAGGCTGAGGAAGAGTCTTTCAGGGGAGGTATCTGATAGAGGAAGGAGGAAGCCTGCTGGGCCCTGCTTCCACAGTAAATATTTTAACAGTCAGCCAGTCCCCAATAGCAATTCTTACTTTGCATAAAATATACCAGTATCGTAATTTTCTCCTTTTCTGTTTAACAATCTTATATGCTATTTGCTACGAAACTGTTATTTTTCATTTCTTTTAAGGGGGCATATTGATGGGGAAGAAAATAATAGGTTTGTCATCAAAACAAGGATTGTGTTACTGAAAGTACAGTGAAGCCACTTAGGAGAAGTACCTCTAAGCTATGGCAGGCCTCTGAAAGGAATAAGCACCTTGTAGCTGCTTAGCTTCATGAAAGTCTCCTAACAGGAGCCTCTTTCACCTCATTCGTGCTTTCACATTTGGAAATGACTATTTTTAGCCACTGCTACTGATCCTGTATTTATTAATATTGTTAATGTTCACACAACAATTGGAGGTTTCATCTTTGCCAGGAGGTGCTCAGTATAGGCATTTGATGTTTACCTTCACACTATCACAGGTTTTGTTAGAAGCAGGTTCTTGACAAATCAAGTAATATTTTTGAACTGGGAAAAACTAGGACATATTTTGGTCATTCTTCTATCTGTATAAATTACAATAGTTATTTGTTACCAATTTGTCCCACTTCTTAGGAGTCAGTTGTATGCTTCCCTATTGTAGAGACCTGGAATCTTAGTATTCTATCTAAATATTTTTACTGCCACAGAAAGCCATCTCCATAGATACTGCTGCTTTTAAGTACTGGTGAAAACAACTTCACTGTTGTACAAAACCACGTGTCTTTATTTTTGGCAGGTGGCCTCCACCAGTATTTAACATTCTATTAGAATGGATTATCTCCTTTAGTTACCACTGAAGAATATTTAAAAAATAAGTTTACTCTGCTTAAAATGAGATATTCAGGGAGTATTTTATAGCAATCTTTTTATTTTTAAGACAATTTGAGACAGATAATTTAAAATACATTACAGGGCAGAGTGTTGTGGCCATGCTTTGTGCCTTAAAACCTTGAGGTTTCCACTGTGTTTATACTGGCTTTGACAGAGATTACTCTTTCAGCCTTCCTCTCTGCAAATGTGTGGTAGCTGTCTGTTCTAGTCTGGGTTTCTATTACATTCTTGAGTCCTTGTAAGAAGGTGTCAACTCTGTTGGCTGTTTAACAACACAGGTTGGTTGGTCTTAATTGACAACCTACAATATCTATACTCCAGGTTTGTGCCAGAGATAATGAACTTGAATTTTCTGCTTCCCAGTTCTTGTAATTGGATTGTATGAAATATTCTTTTTTTTTGTGATTTACCAAAGTAAATTTTTTAGAAGTTTAGAAGCATGTACAAGTTTAGAAGAATTTTACAAGTACTCTTCTAGATACTTAAATCGTTTCCTTGGATTAGACCAGCCTGGCAGGTACCTGGAAAGCATTATGAGTTTCTTCATAGGGTTTTTCATCCTGAACTATGCTTTGTGGTTAAATGGGTAGGCTGCAAACAGTAGAAATGTAAGGAATTTACTGATACTGAAACCATCCTTCATTAGACTGTTGTGTCCCTAAAGATAGGGAATTTTGTGTCTTATTCCCTGTTGTAGCCCTAGTATCTAGCATATGGTAGGAAATCAATGAATTTGTTGAGTGATTTGTTAACTTTATTGCAAACTCTTCCTTTATGAAGCATAACTTGGATGTTAGTAGCATTTAAGGCATGACCACAGGTTTGTTTTTAGCTAATCAGTACTGTAAAACTTATAACTGATAATTTTATTCTGTTTTTTATTTTTCTTTATCAGACAGCCCCCGGAATCACAGCAGATTCAGAGAGACTCCCAGATAATTTTATTCTTTTATTTGATGATTGGAAGCTCACTGCCAAAGAGAGGCCATCTCTAGCAAATAGACCTAGCTGCACACTTTCTGTGTTCTAATCTTAGTCACCACTTCTGTTTATTTTCCTTTTACCTTGCTTTTGTTTTTATTTATCCTTTTTTTTTCTGAATTTTCTATACTTTAAAAAATCTTGGCCAGGAGCAGTGGCTCACGCCTGTAATCCCAGCACTTTGGGAGGCCGAGGCGGTTGGATCACCTGAGATCAGGAGTTTGAGAGCAGCCTGACCAACATGGTGAAACCTCGTCTCTACTAAAAATACAAAAAAAAAAAATAGCTGAGTATGGTGGCAGGCGCCTGTAATCTTAGCTACTTGGGAGGCTGAGGCATGAGAATTGCTTGAACCCCGGAGGCGGGAGTTGCAGTGAGCCGAGATCGTGCCACTGCACTCCAGCCTGGGCAATAGAGTGAGACTTTGTCTCAAAAAACAAACAAACAAAAAAACTCCATTAATATTATAGAAAAGTTGAGGTATTGATAATTAAGAATCTCCAAATACTTAGCTTATTTTCAGAATTAAGTTATACTACTAAGAGCCTTTTATCTTACTTAATGGTGATTTATAAACACTAGCCAGAGAAGAGGCTTTTTAAAAAACACTACATCTTAAATATTTTATTTTCATTTTAAACATAAAAATGTGTACATATTTTTAAATCTTTGCTGTCTGGGCAGCATGGACCACCTATTTGATATCTTGTTGAATTACATAACTTCCTGTTTGAAATGAGGACTTGAAAAACACTAATTATAGAACCTTATATTTTTGTGATTTACATCCCCCTCATCTGTTACAGTTGTCCCACACATATTTATTTTGCAGCTACTTTAAAGCCTTTCCTCTTTATTAAATTTTTTAAAGCATGTGTTATCGAGCAATGGGCTCACTGCCCGAAGTGCCTAGATGCCAATAATATGGCACTGGTTTTTGGGAAAAGAAAGGGCTTTATTGTGAGGTCAACTGGCAAGGAGACAGGAGGCAGGACTCAATTCTGTCTTCCCAATCTGGGTGTTAGGTCAAACTTTTATGGGTTACGGAGGGGAATTTGGTGTGCAGAAGTGCTGGGAGGTCAGGTTTAACTGGAGGACTTTAAACTTGGCCATTTAAGATAGGGTATGAAATGGTGCATTTCAGCACCAGATCTTTCTAGATAACTGACCCTTTACTTCTAAAAGGATTCTGGTACTCAGGTTTTGGTCTTGTCCTGGCCTTCTTGTTTCCACAGGGAGGAAACATTGGTTCTGAGTGTTATAGAAGGTAAAACCTTTTTCTGTTGCACATGCCCTGTCTCTATGATTTGCAATTTATGCTCTGCTGCATCTGCAAGACAACTTAAACAATGCTTGAACAATAGAGTTGAACTGGGTTGAGCTGCCCCTGTGGTTACACATGCGAGTGTTTTAGTAAATACACACTCTTTGTGTGCCTGTATTTCAATATTTAATGAAGTATGTAATTAAAACAACAAGCACAACCAGTGTAAACTAGATTTGGGGACAAAAACAAATGGCTCGTCTGGTTGGGACAGAAGTGCTCAGGTGTTGTACAGTGGCTCTCAGTGACTCTCACTGGCATCTGCCAGTACCCTATGCCGAGGACATAGAATGTGCAAGTCAGTTAAGGGAAGGGTTAGTAATGAGAGTTTCTATGGCTTGCATAGCCTCTGAAAAGTGCACACTGTTCAGTCTTGAAGAAATGTGAAATTAAGAAGAAATCTTATCTAAATTATGTTTGTTGTAATCTGTGGGCTTTTATACCTACATTTAGGCCTTCACAGCACCTAGTGGCTTTCCTGTTATTAAAGAGAACAGCAGACTTCTGTAACTACAGAAGAGCTTCTCTGAAACTAGTGATTTTAGGGGACTGAGAAGAAAGAGGCAGATGAGATGGTGTCTCTTAAAGGGTTATTTCAAAGCCAAAGTTTAGATGCATTTCACATGCAGAGAGTGTGAGTTGTCTGTATCTTCTATAGGGTTTAGTCTAATCCTTTTTTCCTCTCAATGTATGGGAAGGAGTCGCATCACAGGATGCTGGCAGGGCCTTGCTGGTGTGACATAGGCTTCAGCTTCCTATCTCTTCCCCCTGGGGAATCAGTGAAAACAAGGTTCATCATTCCTCTAATAGATTAAAATTTTTTTCTTGATTAACTTCACTGTGGAGTTGGCAAGAGTTGTTATCTGTTAATCAAAACTGTTTAAATAAAAAATAAAAAGATCAAACTTTAAGTCTTTTCTCATTCTCTGGTTCCTGGGTTGGGAATTAGCTGATCGTTTTAGGCCTGGTTTGTGACATGAAGCTGTCAAGATGGTGGTTCCTGTTAATTACTTTTTATTGTATTTAAGACACTTAAATAACTCTTCTTGTGATTTAGTCGTCTATGTAATTAGCTGCAGTGATTAAAATCTCCTTCTTTCGTTCTTGCCAGAGCCTTCTTGAAGAGTGAGATTTTCTGAGGTGACCTTTCCCTGTGCTGGACTTCCCAATTACTTTGAGCTCCAATTTGGCAAACCCTTAGAATCTATTAATTCCTTGCTCATGCCTTTCTGCATATCACATTTTCAAAGAAAAGTGTTAGAAGAAAATGTGTTCACATTTAGAAAGGGACATCTACAAAATATAACTAGGGTAAGCCGCACAGATACACACACTCATTCTTACCACCACCTCACCCCTCATCCATGGAAAACTGTCACATATCCAGAAGATACAGTCACTAAGGCACTTCCCTATTGTTTCCCATTATGTGAAGTATTTAAGGATGATAGGAAACAATACACATGGCCCATTTTGTGAAAGTTAAAGAATGGCACAGAGATGGAACCTTGAAAGGTGAGCAACTGAAAATTCCTGTTTATTTTCTGCACAAGATCACATCTTTTTAGACAGGTGACTTTGTTTTTTCTGTTTATTTTTCTCATATTTTCCTTCTGTTGCTTCCCTGCATTGCTCTTCTTTCTTGATGCATGCATCACCACTGCCACCTGCCTTGATGGCTGTCAGAGCAGGAGACCTTGCTACCAGAGGTACTTTCCAAGTTCTGTGGGGGCTTGGGACATCTTAGATAACTCTTTCCCATGCAGCAGTTTCAAGGCCATCTTTATGAATATCCTTTCTGTTTAGAGTCTTCGTGGATAGCGCTTACCTTTATTGTATTTGTATGAACCAGACTATTAAATTTGCAAAGAATAAGACTGCCCTTGCTTTTGCTTTTTCTTTGGTTCTAATTTGCAGGGATACTTTTTTTCTCCCAGCTGTTCTATTACTGACTGAACCATTAGGTTAGGTCTTATCCTTACTCCACTAGAATAATCCTTTTTTAATCCTAGTTTGGTTTTTCTCAGTCACAGTAGGAATAAGTGTCGTACAGCCCCCAGCTTTTCTGATTACAGTTCTATAGCTTTGAGGTATTTCACTGTCAGCCAAACCTCCTATCTCTCAGAGTTTTCAATTCTTAAAACACATTACTAATATCTGACTTTCAAGCTACACTTGGGCAAAAGCAGCCTCTTGAATCGCTCTTTTCTGGCCTAGTCATCTTACCCAGAGAGGCCCACAACATCCTGAAGTTCCTTTTCAGCACTTGAGAAAGTATGGTTACAGTGTTAATAATGGCAGTGGCTCTGCCGGGAGGTAGGGTCTGCATTATAGCCAACCCTTTTCCACAGATTGATGACTTACACTTTATCATAGTCAATGAAAAAAACTGCTGAGCCCCCTTCCTGCCCTGCTTTGAAGGAACACAAGACACTAGAATGAGGGTTGTTGTTTTTTTCCACTTAAATCAGTAACAAACCACTAACCAACTCAACCTAAACCTTCCGCCTTCCCAAAAAGAGCAGTTTAGATTGTTTTCTGGAAGTCATAGGCTGCTGGGTTAATATAATTGTGCTGCTTCTCCTGTGTTGAGTAGTGAAAGTGTGCCTATCCATTCTGAGGACATCAGAAACCTGTGTGGCATTTAGTTAACAATACTTGAGAAAGAAGTAGTTGAATAACTAGGCCTGTCCTCTGCCAGCTCAAGCATAGCAATCATTTTAAGACACTTGTCCCATAAAACAGTATAAGAAGGAACTTGGCTGTTACACAGGGTTCAGGATTACAGTCAGGAAAATATTGTTGAGTTTCAGACAAATCTGTCTCTTTTGTTCAGATATTTTGTGGCTGGCTATCTATGGCAACCTCATACTGCCAAGTCTTATTTCCTTAAAAATGTGGTTTCAGATTACTTTATTACCGTCATTTCTAGATGGAAGTTCAATTTAGCTTTTCATAATGGCACCCTTGAATCCTACAAATAAGCAAAATCCTTTACTGAAGTATGTGGGAGCTTCTTCTTTTCCCCTTTTTGCTTTTTATACTATCAGTTGAGTCGAGTGCCAAGCTGTGGATGGATGACTTGAGTATTTACTGCACTGATCCTTGGGAAACTCTCCCTTGTCAGTTTCCCAAAGCATACCATGGAGACCCCAGGAGAGAGTAAGGCTTTTCTCCAAATCTGTTTATGTTGTAACTTTTGCTTCATGTCTCATTGTAATGTTTCTCTAAATATTTTAAAGCTTCCTTTGTTTTTTTTGTTCTATATTCGAGGAGATGTCTTCAACTTGATCTTTCAGGTTATATGCTTAGCCAGACAGCTGGCCAATCATGCATATTGACTTATTTTCATTCATCCACTCTCGTTTATTTATTCATATCACTTATTCATTTAGCCACTCACTCATTAGTTCATTTATCAAGTATTAGTGGAATGCTTGGTATGTACTAAGGGCTGTGTTAGGCATCATGAATATATTGGTAATTCTAAAACTGAAATTATTTCTATGCTTATAAAATTTACAGACTGTTCTTTTAATCTAGCCCATTTTATTGATTTTTCTTTCAGCATTTATATTTAAATTTTTGTTCTTTAATTGTTCTGTCTTAATAGCACCCTGTTCTTAGTTTATGAATACAATTTGTCTCTAATATCTCTGAGAACATTTAAAAGTAAAAGAAATAACACACTTGGCTGGGTGCGGTGGCTCATGTCTGTAATCCCAGCACTTAAGGAGGTGGAGGTGGATGGATCACTTCAGCCCAGGAGTTCGAATCCAGCCTGGGCAACATGGCGAAACCCCTGTCTCAATTAAAAATACAAAAAAATTAGCTGAGTGTAGTGATGCATGTCTGTTATCTCAGCTATTCGGAAGGCTGAGGCATGAGAATCACTTGAACCCTGGAGATGGAGGTTGCAGTGAGCCGAGATTGTGCCACTGCACTCCAGCCTGGGTGGTAGAGCAAGACTCGGTCTCAAAAAAAAAAAAAAAAAAAAGGCTGGGCAAGATGGCTCGCGTCTGTAATCCCAGCACTTTGGGAGGCTGAGGCAGGCAGATCACTTGAGGCCAGGAGTTCAGACCAGCCTAGCCAATATGATGAAACCCCAACTCTACTAAAAATAGGAAAATTAGCAGGGTGTGGGCACCTATAATCTCAGCTACTTGGGAAGCTGAGGCAGGAGAATCGCTTGAACCCTGGAGGCAGAGGTTGCTGTGAGCCGAGACCGCACCACTGTACTCCGTCCAGCCTGGGTGACAAAGTGAGACTCCCTCTAAAAAAAAAAAAAAAGAAAAGAGAAAAAGAAAAAGAAAGCTGGGTGCAGTGGCTCACGCCTGTAATCCGAGCACTTTGGGAGGCTGAGGCGGGCGCATCACCTGAGGTCAGGAGTTCAAGACCAGCCTGCCCAACATGGTGAAACTTCATCTCTACTAAAAAATACAAAAATTAGCTGGGTGTGGTGGCGCACGCCTATAGTCCCAGCTGCTCGAGAGGTTGAGGCAGTATAATCACTCAAACCTAGGAGGCGGAGGTTGCAGTGAGCTGAGAACACGCCGCTGCATTCTAGCCTGGGCGACAGAGCGAGACTTGGTCTCAAAAAAAAAAAAAAAAAAAAAAAAAAAAAAAATGAAATAACACCCTCTTCTGTTGTTTGAATTATCTGTTTCCTCTTAGATTAAATGTTGTCTTTATTTTGTTCCTTTTCTTTGATAAATCCTTAAATATTTGTAAACTTTCATCTGCATTTATGAAGGAACAACTTTACTATTTGGGGTAGGCATGGCGTTTCTCTGCAGTTACGTAGGTCTAATTCTCTTGGACAGCTTCGTCACAAAAGCGAGTAGGGAGGCAGGTAGTATCAGAGGCAGGCTTCCTTGAAGGCTGCCCGAAAGTATCTGGTCCTGCAGCAGAGAGGAAGCAAGCAAATTATAGACCCCACTGAAATTGTCGAGGGAAAGAGGCTCTCTGATAGAGAGCTTTCATGTGTTTTCCAGGATTGTTTTGCAAGTGGGGGCTCGGGGTTGACTGGGATATGCTTTGCAGAAGCTGTCTCAAGTGCTGTGGCCACACATCCATCTAAACTTCTTCCCGTGTTGAATTAAGGGACAGCTTTAGTAGTATATAGATAGAGACTTTTAAAGAAAAATCTGAGTATCTAATGTTGAGAAATCTGCAACAGTAACTTCCTTTAGTGTAAGTGTGACTATTCTGTGGCTTTGAGAACTTTAATGCTTTCCACCACGTTACAGGTAAGCTTGGTAGCAAGCTACAAGGGTAATTGGAAGAGCTGTGAAGACATCCTTTAGTATTAAAACAGCAATGAATTTGCTGTTAATGGGTTAATGAATGGTCTCTGTTAGAAGCAAAGTCCTCTAGCACCTCCTCTAGAAGAGGAGAAGGCATGAGGGCCCAGGGTTTAATGCTGCCGTGCTGGTAGAGATTTTACTGGGCTTGTATTTTTATTAGGCTTGTTTTTACTAGTGCCTGGGCTTCGAAGTTCCATAGGGTTTACTTAAGTGATCTGCCCATAACCCTATTTTTCTCACAAGCCCTTTTTATTTAAGGTTTTCTGTGCAGTTTTGTGGTAAATATATGATACCAGTTATACCTGTACTTTTGCCAGGTATCAAAACCTTTGCTCCTAGCTACTCTGTGGGCATCACAGGGAAGTGGAGGAGATTTTGGCTGGCTGGCCATGCTCTTCTGAGTGTGATTTCTAATTAATTACTGCGATGATGACCCTAAAGCCTACTCACTGTGGTGCTTTGTATTTATTGATAAAGGCCCTTGGAGTGCTCTTACTTCTTACTATTTGTGCTACCATTTCTCCACTAGTCTGACCCCATCTGCTTTCTGCCTTTCAGGGTTTGCAAACTTTCTGATGTGCTGCTAACACACGTTCTTGTTTTCTAGCATCATTAGGGCTTTGTTTGTTTTTTGTTTTGTTTTGTTTTGAGACAGAGTCTCACTCTGTTGCCCAGGCTGGAGTGCAGGGGTGTGATCTCAGCTCACTGCAACCTCTGCCTCCTAGGTTCAAGCGATTCTCTTGCTGAGTTCAGCCTCCCAAGTAGCTGGGATTACAGGCGCCCGCCACCACGCCTGGCTAATTTTTGCATTTTTAGTAGAGATGGGGTTTTGCCATGTTGGCCAGGCTGGTCTTGAACTCCTGACCTTAAGTGATCTGCCTGCCTTGCCTCCCAAAGTGCTGGGATTACAGGTGTGAGCCACCACTCCAGCCAGGGCTTTATTCTTTTCCATATCTGTCTTTCTCTTATTTCATGGGGACCTTGTAAAGGATGGTGTTTGGACATAAGTTCTCAGTAGATCTTGCTGACCTCCTACTAGCATTCTCTTTATTTATTTATTTATTTATTTATTTATTTATTTATTTATTTAGAATAGTGCCATTGATGTGATAAGGAGAGGGGGCATTTGACGTGGTTACCAATAAGCATTATTTATTTATTCATTTATTTATTTATTTATTTATTTATTTATTTAGAATAGTGTCATTGATGTGATAAGGAGAGGGGGCATTTGACATGGTTACCAATAAGCATAACTTCTGGGTCTTTTCTATGCCATTTCTCAGCCCCCTTCTCTTTATAATTCCTGTGGTCAGCACAGCACTAAGTGTTAAGAGGAATAGGAATGGAGTTTTTATAGTTGTAACTCACAGTAGTGATTCTGCTTAAAAGGGATTTGCTCCCTTTCGTTCTGAGTGATCTTTTAAAAAGTAATAAAAATCATAGTAACATTTTCAAAAGAAAATAGGGTGAAATTGCCTGTTATTTCATCCTGCTAATATAATAGCTCCTATTTTGGGGGTACTTCTTTTGAGTGCTGAGTGCTTTTTTTTTTTTTTTAAGAATATAAAATTTAGAAGCAGAAAAACTTGGACCACTTGGCATAAGGTTGAGATGAAGTCTAAGGCAAACTATTGTTGATATTAAGATTCCATGGAATTTTCTTTTGAGACAGGGTCTCACTCTGTCAGCCATGCTGGAGTGCTGTGGTGCAATCATGGCTCACTGCAGCCTCAATCTCTGTGGGCTCAGGTGATCCTCCCACCTCAGCCTCCCAAGTAGCTAGGACCACAGCTGAATGCCACCCTGCCTGGCTGATTTTTGTAGAGACCGAGGTTTAGCCATGTTGCTCAGGCTGGTCTCGAACTCCTGGGCTCAAGCAATTCTCCCACCTTGGCCTCCCAAAGTGCTGGGATTATATCATGAGCCACTGCACTGGCCTGGGTATTTTTTTAAATGTAGAGTTTGGAAGTAAATAGGTCTGAGGTAAAAAACTCAGCTCTACTATTAGATACTGTGTAATCATGGGCCTTAGTTTTTTTTTGTTTTTTTGTTTTTCCAGCTGTAGGTTAGAGATAATGGTATACCTCATAAGGATATTGTGAGGATTATAGGTGATACTGCATTTTAAATGTTTAGCATAGTGACTAAGACATAACAATCAAATACTTAAGTGAGCCCTAAGCCCTCCAGAGGGGAGCTGCTCACCATTGACCTAATTTTAAAACTTAATAGTTTCTTCCATCTTTCTCTGTCCTCTTTCCCACTTCTCTCTCACATGTCCAGCTATTTCTTTAAGCTCAAACTTGATTTTATATTCTGTTCTCTTTTTCTTCATCACACTCCCTGTGGCCAACTCATCCACTAATGTTATTGCTACCCAACAGATTCTTTTAAGGATGAATTTAGTAAGTAGTAGCTACCCAAGGTTTAATTTACAAAACAAAACAAAATGCCTCATTGGATTATGGTTGAGGACTCTGTGGTACTAGGGCATTTTATTGTTCCATTGGAGGCACTTTGGTTTGTATTAGTCTCCTCACATCACTTTTTCAGTTTTCATGATGGCGAATTGCATTCATTTTCCCCCTAAGTATTGAATGTATACTGTTTCCTTAAGACAGTAATGATTGATAAGTACTTGGATACAGGTAGAAGTCATGGATATGCATGAGTAATGCTTAATGTTTCAGGAAGCTTAACACATATTTACCATTTAGTAGGCACACAATTTATTCTTTAATAAAAACTGTATATTGGATACCTTTCAAATCAAGAGGTGTGCTAGCCAGCTACTTCCCTGGGTATGCTTGCTCTAACTAGTAAGCTAGCTATCTACTTTATATTTATCTGAGGTGATGAAAAGGCACAGGGCTACCAAATTAGTGTTTTCGGAAATATTTTTACTCTACCCCCACCTGAAAAGGCTTACTCAAAGCCGTAGTCCATGGAGCTTTTAGAATGGCCCTTCCTGCTGTGATGCCTTAGTTAATTTTTCTGCCTTTAGTGAAAATGTGTTTTAAACAGGGAAACAAAAGGAACTTGGAAGGATTTAGCAAATATTGCGATCTTGGAGGTGAGTATGTATGGTAGGATTGGGAGATGTTTAAGAGCATTAGCTTCATAAAGGGAGGTGGACTGCCTTCTATCAGATTTCCATTGTTGCTTTTACATGGAGTCTTCTGACTTTCTAATATATCTGCTTACATATAAACTGGGATTCAGCAGACTGTTGCTTTATCTATTGTTTTTAAAATGTGGTTTATAAGCCATCACGCATTAGGTCAGTAGCAGTGGGAACTATATTACAGTTCTCATACCATCCCTCTTCCTTCCCAATGAAAAAGGGATCACTTTGGCATTGACCACAAAATCACCTTTTCTTTTTTTTACACCAAGAAGCAACTAAACAATTCATTTATTCCTGTCACCACTTTTTCAGAAATTTCCCTCTGAAATGTTTATATTGCTTCTTGTGTCACTTAGCACCCTCTGCAGCTGTGGAAACATCAGATCATTGAGTGAAGGTTGACCACAGAGTCTTTGTAGTGGCTTACTGTCTTTCAAAGCAAGGAACCAAAAATACCCCTTCCTTTCCAAAGAGAAGGAGAGAATTTCAAAGCCCTTAAACTTTTGCTGGTCTTATTTATTGCTTGTACTAGAACTATGAATCGTTAAGTTAAAAAATATTCTGGTTTCCAATGCTTAGGAAAAATGTCAACACTTTTTTTTTTTTTGAGATGGAGTCTCACTCTTTCTCCCAGGCCAGAGTGCAGTGGCGTTATCTCGGCTCACTGCAAGCTCTGCCTCCCGGGTTCACACCATTCTCCTACCTCAGCCTCCTGAGTAACTGGGACTACAGGCACCCGCCACTGCACCCGGCTAATTTTTTTTTTTTTTTTTTTTTTTTTAGCAGAGACGGGATTTCACCGTGTTAGCCAGGATGGTCTCGATCTCCTGACCTCGTGATCCACCCGCCTCGGCCTCCCAAAGAACACTTTTTTTAAAATGTATTTTTGTTTTCACTTAGTTTTGTAAGTGGGGTTTCTTTTTTTTTTCATAGCACAGTTGGGGGTGTTTACTTGGCAAACAGAGTCCAGGCAGGGAGGCCACAGGACCCCTGACAGGCACCTCCAAGGGGATTTTCATAAGAGCAAACACTCAGGGACCAAGGCGAGTCCAAAGGGGCTGTGGAGAGGTTTCCTCGCTTCTGGCCATCAGCACAGCCAAGGCCCCACAACTAAAGGCTTTTATTGAGAAAGGGAAATTGACTGAAAAATGGCCTCCAACTTCCTCACTGCCTGAGACACTTGGGCCTCCTCTACAAAGTTCAGGAAAGAAGGGTCCACCAAACTAGGTCCCCAGCAGTCTCAGGTGTAGAGGTCAAAGTCAATGCGTTTAGAGTTGTAGAACTGACCACTAAGGGGGTCCAGCTTCCAGCAATAAACACCATCAGGAAAGTAGCCTTCACTCACCCAGATCTGCATCTGGGTGCTGTTGAAGGGCCCATGCAGCTCAGCATCCCCCGGGTTCTCCCACTTATATTCCCACATCACATCCACCAGACCATCTCCTGGCAACTCTGCTTCTCCTCTCTGGGTAGGGGTTGGGGTCACCAGTTCCCCCTCCGCCACTTCCTCAGCAAACATGTCCAGGGAGTGTGGGGGTGTAGGATTGTGGGGTCCCTAGGGCCTGGCACCCCAAACCCTTCAGCCACATGGCCAACTGTTCCCTTGTTTCCTGGTACATGCCAAGGTTTCCCTGGGCCACCATCTGGTCGGCCAATTCGGAGAGCCGGTCCGGGCGCTGCGGGGAACTGGGTCACCCAGGCCCCTTGCTGCTCCCTTTGCCTCCTCGTCGGGCCCCCAGACACCTCAGTGCCGTAGCCACTGTCTCTCTAGGCAATAGGAGCTCCAAAAGTCCCTCCAAGAGGGCTTGGGCACTCACTGGGGTCTGGCCCAAGCTGTCCTCCTCTTCCAAGTCTGAGGCCTGGCGTGGGGTCTCATTTCTAGAGCTTTTACCTGCAGAAGTTCTGTACTTTGTTTATGCAGTGCAGATCTAAAGCAGCTGCCACAATCTGGACCTTAGCAACACTGACACTGGGTTTGGTCCAGTTGCTAATGGACTCTAGGGAACAAAAACACCACTCTCCTGCTCCTGTGATGCCAGCTGGCTAGTATGTAGGCCGTAAACCATAATGGACAGGTAGTGGAATTCCTCTTCCTGGACGTCTTTTTCCTTTCTGACCAATATGAAATAAAACTTATTTTGACCTTCTACCCTAAAAAGCAACATGTGCTAAAACAAGTTTCTTCTGACAAATTTGTTCTTATCTAGAATGATTAGATTTGGTAGAAGAACGTAGAGTTATACTTCCAATTAGCAGTGGCGTGGTATTTCTCTGAGTAGAATGATAGTCGTCTAGAATCTAGACTATTACTTCAGTTTCTTCCTCTAAACAAAACGTTGTTTATGTATACCTGCATTTACATAAACTATAGGGGATGTGAAAATGACTCTCTGGGGCTGCCTCTCTCCATTTTGGACCTTTCTAGACCTCGTTGGTTTGGCTGTTTCTGCTTTCACTGTCAGAGCAGATCATTCCAGATGCCATTATGTAATTTTCTGTCTTGGGATATGTGTTTGCATGGGTGGGTGGTTTTGGTTTTGTTTTGTTGTTAAGTGATGTTTAATGTCAAGCCAATAATATGGGTATGTAGGCTTGGTTTTGTCATAATGGCCACAAGTTAGCTTATTTATCCTTATTTCCCAGAGACACAGAGAGCCACCCTTCCCCACCCCTACATAATGTCTACGTTTTGCAGGGGGCTCTTGTCATCACAGCTGTCTAGGAAGTACAGTATGGCCAGTTGGCAGTTCTATTCTGCAGAGACAAAGAGGAGGAATCTTCTCTCTGGTTGCTACCACAACTGATTGGTTGGCTTCCTGTGACCTAAATAGAACCAATAGGAATGAGTTTGCTGTTCCTGAAATAATACCAAAGTTTGCTCTATTCCCTCCCCAGAATTCTCAGGGCCTTGTTCTTTGGGAAGGCCAGGTGATATGACACATTTATGATTCTGGGGCCTTAGGTTGTGTTGCATCATTCTTGGCCCTTGATTTCTTGAGGAGAGTAATATTAGCTGAAGTTTTCTGTCTGGGTAGTTTTTCACAAAACTTGATAGAATCACCTGGAGCACTTACAAAAAATAGTGATGCCCAAAATTAAAATCTAAGTACTGATGCTTGGTGTTTTATCAGTGTAAATCTTTACCCTTAGAGGTTCTTGTTTTGTTTGTCTGGTGTGGGGTCTGGCATTAGTGTTTTAAGTGGTGATTCTGATGTGCACCCAATATTGTTAACCACTGAGAAAGGGCGTCTAAAGGAAACAGGAGGGGCCAAAACCAACAATCTTCTCTGCTCTCAGATTAGGTCTGCAGCATACATACAGGTAGTAGGAGGAATAAGAAAGACATTACAGATGGTTATGTTCTCAGATCACTTTTACAGCTCTGTTAATTTCTTCAATACCATCTCTGTTTGGAAGATGTACATGATGGCAGAGCAGTGGAGGGGCCAATGGGGAGATGGTTATTTCTAGCTCTGCCTCCAGGTTAAAGTGTGACCTTGCAAGTCAGTTAACCTCTTTTCCTAGGGCCCTTAGCTGGCCTTTTTTGAAAGTGGCATAAACAGTACTGTCAACATTATGCTTCCTTAATGTGTGTCTTCTTGGTAATGTAAAATTCCTTCAAACCTCTTCTCAGGTTCTTGGTAGAGGGGATTTCAGTGGTGGGGATGTTTATGAGTGAGACAAGCAGTAGCAATGAAGCCACAAGTTTCCTGTTGGCTGTAACGTCTAGTTGAAGATTTTCCCTTTTGTAGCTCTTCCTTCCCAGGCTCTTGATTTTAAGTGATTAGTTTGCTTGGAAGTCTGGATTTACAAAAGTCTGCTTAAGGTGCTTGTTCTTCATTAATGTAATCAGACTTCCAAATAGTTATTCTTAGTGATCTCCACCAGTTAGCTCAGTGGCCTGATTGCCGTTAGCCACTGATGTGACCTTAGTTGAATTGCTCATCTGAGAGAGCAGTGGTGTAGGGGAACGGTGGTGTAGTGAATTTGGACTTGTAAGGTTCCTTTTAACCCTATTTGTAACTGATTTTCAAATTCATCGATTTTATCTGGCTAGCGACTGTTTATTATTAGTTGTTTTAAAACACCCTCCTAGAAGGAATCCTTAGGCAGTAAAAGGCGTTAATCTCTTTTGTTGTCTCTCTTATTGCTAGCTAACCAAAACTGTATCTCCAAGTAATAAATATTTGTGTATCTCGAAGTAATAAATATTTGGGGTGATGAAATAAATTCAAGTATAATCATTTTTCAGGCTTAATGTCAGTTGGCGGGTTTATAAAGACTGAAGCCCCAAATTAAATATCCAAGAAGCCCTAGAGTTTATGGTGTTCTGTTTTGGGGGATAGCCTTATGCATATGAAATTAATAATGTGTATTTTGATGACCAAAGTATAATTATTTGGCAGGCTTTAATCCAAACTAATATGCTGGAGAAGACTGGCTATTTTATGTTGATGCGCTTCTAGATATAACCCCATTTATGACCCTAGCTGTTTTCTTTCACACCTTTCTAAAAGGGGCTTTTATTCAGCCAGTAAGCACAGGTATAACAAACTAGCCAGTGCCATATGTTAAATATCTTGAATATCATCCATGTTTATAACATAATATTTTAAGAATTATATCACCTGGTCTTAGATAACCTTTCAAGGTTGCTTTTCAGGGAGAGATGTAAATCATTGTATCATGAGTTGGCAGAGAAGAGAGAATCAGGACTGCCTATTTCCATTTTGGTTTGGATCCTTTGAATTGGAACTATTTTCTATACCTCACCTTGCACTGTTGAGGTTTGTGTGTTTAGTGTGGCTGAGAATCATTGCTTGTGAAGGGATGCGCTTTGCCCATCTACGTGGTGTCATTCATTTGTTTCGTTTTTGTTTTTTGTTTTTTGGGACAGAGTCTCACTCTGTTGCCTAGGCTGGAATGCAGTGGCGCTGTCTTGGCTCACTGCAACCTCCGACTCCCAGGTTCAAGTGATTCTCCTATCTCAGCCTCCCAAGTAGCTGGGATTACAGGTGCCCACCACCACACCAAGCTAATTTTTATATTTTTTAGTAGAGACAGGGTTTCGCCATGTTGGCCAGGCTAGGGATCTTGACCTTAGGTGATCCACCCGCCTTGGCCTCCCAAAGTGCTGGGATTACAGGCGTGAGCCACCGCTCCTGGCCTTATTTGTTTTTTAATTAGTGCACCATTCCATGCTATAACCTAAAACAGTAAGTAGAAGTCTGGAGGCCATGATTTTCACATCCAGGAACTCAAGGGAAGAATGGAGTGTATAGGCAGAGCATGGCCATGTCCACTTGTGCCAGGTTTTTGTTTTTCACTGTGCTTCGCCTTTAACACATTTGTTGAAGACTTTTTCACATTGATAGACTATGTCTAGCAATAAGACATTAGTATTCATTGTGGATTAGAAGGTAATCCCCACATTATTCCCCTCACCTTCTGCAGTTTAGCTTTGATTTCACTACCTAAGAGGTCTTTTTCTAGAAAGTACACTTTTTTAATGTATGGCAGCTTCAAAAGCAGGAGCTGAAGAATGCATTCAGTTTTCCTAGTCTGCTAAAGGCAAGGACTGTGGAAATAGAATCAGAAACTTCTCTAAATCAAATTTATTTCCCAAGCATGAAGTGTTAACAGCACCCTACCCACTAGAATATTTTGGGGGACAAAAGAAATTCTGACTTGATTACCAGGACTCTCCTCTCCCCCTTAATATGTCTCTAAGAGGTTTTTTGCCCTGGAATCCGGTGCCCTGTGATCTTAGGACAATTCCCCATTTGCAGCATAATTTATAAGTTACCCATTCTCTCTTTCCCCTGTAATAACAAAATTGCTGTGATAGCCATCCAACCAGTTAAAAAAATTTCAGGTAATTCATTTCTAAATTGGGACTTGTTTCTCTTAGATCAGCCTTGTAATGTATTATAGACATCACTCTCAGCATTGGCTACAGAAGTGATTTAATGCTGGGTTTTTAATGACTCCTTCATTAATCCTGGTATTCTGGGATTTAACACTCACTGGCCTTTGACCACTGGAAATGATGAAAACTTTGACTTCATGCATATTGGATAACGCTGGGCTGCTGCCGAAGCCATGAATCTTGCCTCTGCGGTGGCATGTATGATTGAGAGTGTTGCGGATGGATGGGTGCTCTCTCAGGCCGTGCACTGCTGCTGAAGAGGTGAACACGATATCTTTATCAGCTCAGGGTGACCTCTTCCCAGCACAGTTGCATTTGAAGCAAGAATTTTCACTGACAGCTTCGTCTCCTAGATCTCTGGACTTGTGAAGTCAGGCTTCACCTTTTCAACTATTTCCTAAAAGATGCTTTCTTTGAGAACATGTCCCTTGATGTCTATATTTTGGATTTTTTTTCTTCTAATAAAGTCATCGAATTTTTTAGTAGAAAGACATCGATAGCACTATCTAGTCCACCTCCCTCATTTTGCAAACAAGGCAGCGGAGTCCAGGAGGAGTGACATAACTAGGCCAATGCTAATAATAATGAAAATTAATAACAACAGCAGTGACCGCCAACATATATAATGCTTACTGTGTGCCAGGCACTATCTAAATGTATTAATTCATTTTTTCCCCACAAAACTTTCAGGAGGTAACACTGCACAGCAAGTCCAGTATCCCACACAGCTTCTTTCTGTATCTCCTGCTGCTCTTAAAAGCAGAGAAGACAGTGTTGGTTGCATTCCTTACTCTTAATGGAAGCATTACAAATGTTCCATGGAAGCGAGGTGCCAGTTTATTTTCAATAGAGTCTTATGGCCAGAGTGTTAATATACCTTGAATAAATGCCATGTTCTTTCTTCCCTCAAAAAAAATTATTGCTTAGTAAAGAGGAAGTCACCTTATCCTTAGAGTCTTCTCAGAGGCTGTCATATAACAGTGTGCTGCCTTAGTTACTTTGTTTTGAACATATGAATTAACCAGTGCTATATGAATGTCATATTGGCATAATCGTAAAACAATAGCTAACTTTTTTTTACACAAATACAGTAATTATTCCTGTGAGTATGACCCCCTCATTACAAGCACCATGGAAAGTAACCTGTTAAAGCTCACCTTGAAGAGCAGTGCTCTAAGGTATAAGTTGGCAAACTTTTCTTCAAAGAGCCAGATAGTAAATATTTTCAGCTTTGAGAGTCCTATGGTCTCCCTTGCAGCTATTCAGCTCTGCCTTTGTAGCGGTAAAGCAGCCATAGATGATGTGCAAGCAAATGGGTGTGGTGTCCTCATAAAACTTTTTAACTCCAAAAACTGGAGAAGAGTTTGCCTGCCCCTGTCCTAGGTTATGTTGTGGAGATAGGAATATACGGTATACTTATAAGACAAATGATAAAATTTCAAAGTGAGAGAAAAGTACCTCAAAAAGTGTCTCTATTGATGGTGTATACTCTGGTGTTGAATACACCCATACCGAGTGCAGCTTGAGCAGAACTTTTCTGAAATGCATACTTGATGATGTATAAATGTTATAAATAAATACTTTATGTGATTAGTTAGATATTTAGGATAAATAAGAAACTTCTCCCATTTTTCTAAGTCTTCCCCCACCCCCCACCCCCCACCCCAGGAAATTAGGTAGCTCTTTATATGCAAGCATGTTTTCTTGTCATCTTTTTCTCTTGAGCCCTATCAAAGGCTCAGTTTATGAGGAAATGGCATGTTTTGGAAATTGTTTTCAATACAATCTGATGGCTTCTCACTTCCTTCCAATTGAGCTATCTCTACACTGGTCACTGGGGGTAGAACAGTTCACCACTTCTGTTTGGTGACACCAGCAACCATCCATCCACTTCTTGCTGATGGTGCTCTTCTCCTGGTTATTTGAATCTGTGAGCATGTCCTTGTTTTTCTGGGTGTCTGATTCTCGTATTTTGTTCAATGCTACCTAAGTCTTGCTATCTAGAACAGTTCTGAATCTGTAAAACAGCATAGTCTTTCCTGTTAGAATTTTATTACTTTGCTGCCAGTTTAATTTTCTGATTTCTTTCTGGTGTCTTTCTCCCTTTTTTCTTTCTCACCAGTTCAGTACTGACTAACCCTTTTCTTTGTATACCTTGTCAAAGTTTTTAATATGATCTAGTTGAAGGCACTTCCCTGCACTATGGATTTTGCTGGTCTACTAGAGACAGTTTTTCTTTATTTTCAGCGTGCCCCTTTTCAGATGCATCTGGAATAACAGCTGCATTCCCACTCCTGAATAAAATGGGTTAGGAAAGCTTCTCATTGGCAAAGCACCTGGATTCTTTGGCAAGATTGGAGGTAAACTCCAGACCAGATCCATCACCAGGAGAATGGGAGGACCAATTTTTATAGGGTGGGGGTAGACCATATTGAATGAGGATGTGAGTGAACTCATGTTATAGAAGCACCATTTATATCTGTTAAATGTAAGGGATTAGATAATCTGTCATTATGCTAATTCTGGGTAACAGATGGTGGAGAGTTCTGCATCTCAACAGCAGTATTCACCATGGGGGAAATTAGCTTGCACCCAGATCAGCAGTCAGGCAGGAATTCCATTGAGAGAGAAACACTATTGATGATTACATTAGTGTATCCCTCTGAGAGCATCTACACTTATGCTGGGTTCCTTCAAATTATCTATAGTTGACATATGCTTGGCCATGGCCCTTACTAAGTTACAGGACCTCCGTCCTTCTATCTATAAAGAATTTGAGGTTTGTTTAGGAAGATAAAGATTGGAAGTAGGTTAGGAAATGTGGCTCAGAGCATTATTGTATCATACAGTTTTTCTTCAAAGAAAGATGCCATACAGATGTCAAAAACATTGTTTGTCCGTCTTTGGAAATGAACTCCAGAAATGAAATGAGAAGCAGGAACTGGATGTGTTCTTTCTAAGTGCCATACCTTATCTTTGGTACAAGATTAAACAAACAAAAAACATTTAATTAAGTCCTTTGGCTTCACATTCTCTAAGGGACTGTCTTGATTCTGTGATTTTTTTTTTCCTCCTTTGTGGTTTTGTTTGTTTTGTTTTGTTTTGTTCTGTTTTGTTTCATTTTTGAGACAAGGTCTTGCCCTATCACTCAGGCTGGAATGCAGTGACACAATCATGGTTCATGGCAGCGTTGACCTCCTGGATCCTCCTACTTCAGCTTCCCGAGTAGCTGAGACTACAGGCATGCCATCAAGCCCAGCTAATTTATTTATTTATTGTTTTTTTTTTTTTTTTAATAGAGACAGGGTCTTGCTATGTTGCCCAGGCTGTGGTATTTTATGTGGTATTTTGTTAAATCATAACTTCATCTACCCTTTGTGTGCTGATGATTATCAACTTTTCATTTCTCCTTTTTTTTTTTTTTTACCACATACCTGCTTTTCATTTCCATTTGTATAATCTTACTCTCATTTCATAGCCAACATGCTTAACTCTAATGCTGATTAAAATGAAGGTTTCGAACTCCAGTGTACCCAAGAATCACCTGTGTAGTTTATTAAAATACAACCTAGGCAGTGGGCTAGACCCAACTTTTTTGGTACTCACCAAATTAGAGTCTTCTCCTGTCAAATGATTCTATTCCTTTTCATATTGGCCAGACATACTGAGCTTGAAGAGAAGCCAAGAACCTAGACAACTCATTTTGAAGAGCTGTCCAGGTTGATTGGACAACCATTAAAATGTATCACCACTTGTACAGGGAATATTCCACATGTGCTTTAAGTAGGCATAGTCATTCATATTTAATGAGTTACTAAGTTGGATTATGAGCTATGGTTCAAGAAGCATATAGCATTTTGGATTGGGAAATCTAAAAGCTAGGGGCTGCCCATCAATAATAGCTTTGATTCCCACCAGGAGCTGAAATAATTAAAGATGTTTGATGCTGCCTAGGTGTTCCTTGGGGTATTGAGAGAAAGCGATTTCATTAGGAAGTAGTGATTTAGTTATTTATATGTTAAAGAATTCTCTTATCAGTTCTTTCCTTCTATTCTTGCCATCCCTCCACTCCATGCACTCAACAAGGCAGATCCAAGCATTTCGTACCTGCAGGTTTTCCCCATCTTCAAATCTTGCTGCATAATACTCCTGGATTAATTTTCCATAAATGCTCTTTTAATGGTGTTATTTCACTGCCATGGCTATTTTAGACTTTGACCGCTTTTGTCCACCAAGCCCCGCTACTTAACTATATCTCTTCCTATCAATGTCAGCAATCTCATCTCTTACTTTATGGAGTAAATATAGGGTTATCAGGAAAATGCCTTTAACTTCTTGTTCTCTCACCTTCCAGTCTGCCTTCCTTATTATGCTTGCTTTCTTACCTCCTGCCTTCCCATCTCCGTAGACAGTTTCACCTTCTTTCCAAACTAATTGTTCTGCCTACATGCTCTGGATTCCAGTTCTTTTGTTCTCCTTGGGATTTTGTGCTGTTGGCTATTCTCTTTTTAACTAACGTTATTTTTAATTGTCCTTCAGTCTTCTATCCTATTATATCTGCTTTTCTTCTTGCCTTCTCTTCATAGCCAAGTTAATTAGAATAATTAAAAGACATTTTAATTCTGTCCCGTTTGCTATTCATTCTTTTACCTTCTAGCTTTGAACCTTCCCCATCATTCACCAATGCTTCCCTCAAGGACACTTCTCGGTCTTTACTTTTACTTGACCTCTCTGGAGTATTTAATACTTATCTTTTAAAATCTTGCTTTCTTCTGCCTTTTCATTATACCACACTTTCGTGGATTTCCTTTTACAACTCTGATAACTTTTTCTCAGTCTGCTTTGAGGGCTCCTTAAATATTTGTGATTCCTAGGCTTCTGTCATTGTCCCTCTTCTTACCACTATTCAGTCTCTGGGTTATCTCATGGCGATGCTGCTGACTTCCCTATCCCTGTCTCTAGCAGGCTTCCCACCTACATTCAACTGCCGTTCCTTTACTCAAATGATCGCATCTTTTGACAGTGTCACCATTTACATGGTCTTTTAGTCTAGAGATCATGTTGTCATCTTTATCTCCTCCTCACTCCCAGTATGTAATTACCTACTGGTATATCAGGTTCATCCTATCCTGTCTCTCCTCACTGCCTGGTTTATGCTGTCAGCGTAGAATAACTCAGCAGTTCTTTTTACTAGCCTCTCTATTTCTAGTCTTACTGCCCTCCAATCCATTTTCTACCTTACTGCTTTAATTCTGTCTTTGAAACACACATCTGATTTTTAGAATCATTCCATAGCCTTAGGAGTGGAGTATACAGAGCCATGACCTGGCCCCTCCCTACCTCTCCATGTTTATATTTACATTCCCCTGTTCTCATTCACCATTCCTTAAAAAAAAAAAAAAAAAGAAAAAGAAAAAAAACAAACAAACTTAAATGCATTACTATTTAACTTAGTCTGCTGTCTGCCTGGAACATACATTTCATCTGGTTAGCTCTTACTCATCCTTCAGTGCTTCATTTCTCAGGAAAGTTTTGCTGCAGGTACTCTGTCTAAAATCTGAATTGTGCATCTTGTGTGTGTCTTCCCCCAACACTTGGTGCTTACTTATAATAAGACTCATAGTAGGCCAGGCATGGTGGCTCACGCCTGTAATCCCAGCACTTTGAGAGACCAAGGTGGGTGAATCACTTGAGCCCAAGAGTTCAGGTTCAGCTTGGGCAACATGGTATAACCCTTTCTGTACTTAAAAAAAAAAAAAAATAGCCAGGTGTAGCAGCATGCGCCTATAATCCCAGGTACTCAGGAGGCTGAGGTGGGAGGCTCACTTGAGCCCAGGAGGTGGAGGTTGCAGGTAACTGTGATTGCACTACTGCACTCCAGCCTGGGTGACAGAACCAGACACTGCCAACAACAGAAAGACTCATAGCACATACAGCACTAGGTGACAAATACCTATTTTATTTCCAGTATGTAATATCTTTTCTGCCTTATAGAGGGTATTTGAGTTAACAAATGCTCGTGTCCTTTCCATGGCTCCCCATGGGGTATGTCTTTATTTCTAGGCTTGGCTAAGGTCTGAAACACAGATGATGCCTTATGTGGCATCATTTAGAGCATTAGCTTTGTCTACCACCCTAGAGGTCCTTCAGGTCAAGTTAGTCTGCTTAGTATGATACAACAGAAAGTATGACTTAAAAGGTAAATGTCTTTCTCAAGTTTCATCTTACTAAAGCCAGACTTGGAATTTAAAAATCTCATGTTTCCAAATGTAAGTAAAACTCAACCTCATTTGCATGTAATCTCCAAATTGTACCTGTTTTCTTAGGCCACACAAACATTATATGGTTGTTTTATTTTTTTAACTTTAGTTTGTGGGGTTTTTTTTTTTTCCTCCATCTCTAGTCAACAGCTTATTTACTGACTTGAGTACATGACGTTGCCAGGCGCCAGCTCTTTGCACTGGGGATAGATCAGTGAATATGAGATCTATTTTGTGCGGCACTTACATTCCAATGGGGGCAATCAGATAAAGAAACAGTAAAGATATATAGGTGATGAAAAGTGCTATAGAGAAAACTAAAGCTATGAAAGAGTTGAGGGAGGTATTCCAGGGTTAGGAGGGGGAAATTTTTTAGTAGGGAAGCCAGGGAAGAGTCAGGGAGGCCTCAGTGGCAAGGTGTCAGGAGCAAGGACCTGAAGGATGGGAAAAAGCAAGCGGCAGAAGGCAAAGGCAACACTAGAGACAGAGGTCTTATGGTCAAGTGTCCTGGATAGCAAAGAAGGCTTTAGGGTTGGAGCAGAGGGAGCAAAGGTGGGGGTGGTGGGACATGGGGTTAGAGAAGGAGGGAATGGGGACAGCAGACCTGTAGGCTGTACATGGCCTTTGCTTTGAGTGAGACAGGAG
The DNA here is from genome assembly GCF_028885625.2 of Pongo pygmaeus. Classification (NCBI taxonomy): domain Eukaryota; kingdom Metazoa; phylum Chordata; class Mammalia; order Primates; family Hominidae; genus Pongo; species Pongo pygmaeus. The sequence continues at coordinate 126,921,955 of NC_072379.2, forward strand.
CCATTACAGAGTTTGGAGTAGAGGGATGGTGACAAGTTTTGTCTACTTTGACCTTCAGAGATTTATTCTGGTTGAGAACTATTCTGATTATTCTAGGTGAGAATGGAGTTTAGAGTCATTAATGCTTTTCTTCTCTCCTTTTAGTAAGTTAAAATCCCATTGACTTTTTTAAAAAAATAATTATAGATTCACTGAAGTGGCAAGGGTAATAGAGAGAGGTCCATCTCATGTACCTTTCACCCAGTTTCTACCAGTGGTTAGATCTCATATAATTATAATACAATATCAAAACCAGGAAGTTTACATTGATACAGTGTCTTTGCGTAGTTCTATGCCATTTTATCAACTGTCAATTCACATACATCACAATGAAGGCAGAAAATTATTCAGTCATCACAAAGGTCTCCCTAGTGCTACCCCTTCTACCCCTTTCCCTTCCCATCATCCCTCTGACAACTGTTTTCCATCTCTATAGTTTTGTCATTTCATGAACATTACATAAATGGAATCATAATATGTGATTCTGCAAGATGGGCTTTTTAAATTTAGCATAATGCCCTTGAGATCCATGTAAGTCACTCCTTATATAGTTTGTTCTGGTTGACTTCTAATCTGTGTGTGAATGTAGGAGACAGGCTGTCATGGTGGAAGGATGCCTGTTTTATGACTTGAGACCTGAGTTCTAGCCCAGGTCCATCACTAAATACTACTTACTATCTCTGGGTCTCAGTTTAGCCACCTATAAAATGAAGAAGAAATTACAGTCAAGATTCTTTCAGTAATGATTTTTTGGTGAGAGGACTGTAGTAGTCACCAACTCCATCTGCCTTTTTAATACTTGCTGTGCAATAATATCCTACGGTCCTTAGTATATTGTCAAGCTCATACCAACCACTCAAGAAACAGTTCATAGTGGTTTTATTGACATATTGCTGCTACTTGTCTTTTTCGAGTATAAGCTTGATAATAGGCCAATATACTACTTAACAAGCTACAGCCATGCATTACTTAACAATTGGGACACCTTCTGAGAAATGTGTCCTTAGGCAATTTGGTCATCGTTCGAAGATCGTGGAGTGTACTCACAGGAACCCTGACGGTATAGCCTACTACACACAGAGGCTGTATGGTATAGCCTGATGTTCCTATACTAAAAACTGTACATCATGTTGCTGTACTGAATACTATAGGCAGTTATATAACACAATGGTAAGTATTTGTGTATGTAAACATCTAAACATAGAAAAGGTACAGTAATTAGAGTATAAAAGGTGCTTACCATGAATGGAGCTTGCAGGACCGGAAGTTACTTTGGGTGAATCATTGATGAAATAGGAAGTGAATGTGAAAGCCTAGGATGTTACTGTACACTACTGTAGACTTTATAAACTGTATGCTTAGGCTACATTAAATTGATTTCAAAAAGTTTTCATTTTCAATAATAAATTAACCTTAGATTACTATAACTTTTATTTTATAATGCTTAATTTTTTTAAAAGAGACTTTGACTCCTTTGTAATAACACTTAGCTTAAAACACAAACATTGCACAGCTACGAAAATATTTTTTATATCATTATTCTGTAAACTTTTTTCTATTTTTAAAATTTATTTATTTATTTTACTTTTTAAAACTCCTTTGTTGAAAACTAAGACACAAACATACACATTAGCCTAGACCTACACAGTCAGGATAATCCTTATCACTGTCTTCCACCTCTACATCTTGTCCCACTGGGAGGTTTTCAGGGGGCGATAATGTAGATGGAGCTGTCATCTCCTATGATAACAATACCTTCTTCTGGATACCCCCTGAAGGACCTACCTGAGGCTGTTTTACAGTTAATTTCTTTAAGTGGAAGGCATGCGCTCTAAAATAACAATAATAAGTATGGTAGTAAATACATGCACCATTAACATGGTCATTTATTATTGTTATCCATTACCATTACTGCCTGTACATAATTGTATGTGCTATACATTTATAGGATTCACAGTGCAGTAGGTTTGTTTTTACCAGCATCACCACAGACTTGTGAGTAATGCATTGTGCTGCGGGCTATGACTACGCAGTCTCTAGGCCATAGCAGATTTTTTTAGCTCCATTATAATCTTACGGGATCCACCTGCATATATGTGCTCCATCATTGACCAAAACATCATTATGTAGTGCATGACTGTATGTAAATGTGAAGATGAGTGTTTGGTTTTTCATTATTTTCAGTGTTAAGTTGCAGAAAACTGTATCTTATCACTGAAAATAATGAAATTCCTTCTGCTGCCCTAGTGCTCCAAACTAGAAATGTGTAAGGTATGCTTAATGCTTCATTGAAATGATACACAATCTTGTTGGCCTCAAACATTATCATCAAGTGTCATTATAAAGATATGGATAGAAGTGTGAATCTACATTGAACATGCACTACATGACTATTAATAAGTAGATCCTAGTTCATGTTAAAAATTAAATTATAGGCTGGGAGGAGGGACTCACACCTGTAATCCCAACACTTTGGGAGGCTGAGGCAGGAAGAATTCTTGAGGTCAGGAGTGTGAGACCAACCTGGGCAACATAGCAACACCCCATCTCTGCAAAAAAATTTAAAAGATTAGCCAGGCGTGGTGGTGCACGCCTGTTGTCTAATTCATCAGGAGGCTGAGGCAGGAGGATTGCTTGAGCCCGGAAGTTCGAGGCTGCGGTGAGCTAGGATTGTGCCACGTACTCCAGCCTGGGCAACAAAGTGAGACCCTGTCTCAAAAAGAAAATTCATTGTAATATGTCTGAGCTAGAAGCTATTTTGTAGAGCATTTAGATCTAGCATCTCATTTTATAGGTATGGAAACTGGCGCAGGCTTAGCACATTTACATAAGGTGAAACAGCTATAGAGAGAGCTGGGGTTAGAGCCCAGATCCTCTGCTCTGTGTTCCTGCTCTGTGCCATGTAGGGTTTTGTGAAACAGGCTCAGAATTGCTTTCTGGCCTGAGAGGGCTGGAGGAAGTGCATAAGATGACTTTCAGTATTGAAGAATAAATACCAGTGCTGTGTGTAACTTCTTTCTTTTGTTGGTATGGATGATGGAGAATTAATTGATCAGTGTTTATTCCCAGCATTTCTGTTTGGCCATATACATTTGTTTTGCTGTGCTCTTCTCGCTCTTCACCTATTTTTTATAATTTAGATGAGAATTTTTTTTTCTGTTAAAGTGTTGATATGACACAGTATCTTACATTAGACCTTTTTTAAAACACACACACACACACACATACGACTCTGCCACACGGTGAATCTTTTTTAGAATGTTGGTTTCCTCTTTTGTAAGCTTGAGAAAACAAACATAATAAGCTAAGCTAAAAGCTGAATATATTTTTGGTACCTACAGATGTGAAATTATTTTAACTGGTAAGAAGTTTACTGTCTGTGTTCAATTTTTTGTCTATTAGGAAAATGAATGTAGTTGGGGCATCATATTTGGTTAGGAATGTAAAGAAAATAACTAGGAGAATATCTCTTTGACCAACAACAGACCTGCCTCACATTTAACCTTGTTCATTCATTCTTAAGAGCACCTAAATTGATCTGTTTGCTGGAATATAGTGGTATCCTTGTGAAAACCAGAGATTGATATGTTCTTGACTTTAAGATACTCATCTCTTATATATTCCACCCTTTAATATGCCGTTCATGGATATTTCTAAACTTGCTTTTATTCTTCACCCAGTGGCAGTATCCTCGAAGCCACCTTCATTTCATCACCAGTCTTCTCTTGCCTTTCTCCTTCTTCTGAGCAGGGTGACTGAAACTGTTGGGTTTCAGGTGGGTTAGGGAACCTCACAGGAATTTATGTGTACAGGTAGAGAACATGTCATTAAGTTCCTACTCACTAGTGGTGAGGTGACAGAGCAAGACAGAGTCCTTCCCTCTCACTCTATCCTGAGTACCTAAGCAGAGGATTAAAGATTAAGCACTACCCAGCCACCTTTCCTGGACTCCGTAATTGGAGTGGGATTTGCCCAACCACCTACCTTAGACACTGCAGCTGGAATGGGAATTGGGTAATACAGGGCAAGCCCGGGAAGAGAAAATCCTGTTGTATGTCCTTACCTGAGCCTTCAAAACTTCTTGAAGCCTAACTGTGTCACCTACCTCTCACCCTGGGCCTGGGCTCCCGTGTTTCCTAGTTTAGAAGAAAGCATGGCCTATGCAACTCAGGCTTAGGGACCATTTATTTTTATTTTGTTTTGTTTTGTGTTTTTTAAGAGACAGGCTGTGTTGCCCAGACTGGAGTGCAGTGGCCATTCTTAGGCATGATTATAGCACATTGCTTCCTTGAACCCCTAGACTCAAGTGTTCTTCCCACCACAGTATCGCAAGTAGTTGGGACTACAGGCACATGCCACCACACCCAGCTAGACTTTTTATTATTTAACTCTTGAAATCAAACCTCATAATGTACTGTTAAGATCCTTCTGTTTGCAAGAAACGGCAACAACTCTGATGATTCTAAACAAAAGGAAGATGTATGGGACATTATGAAGAGCTAATAGAACTCACTGGAGCATCAGGCTTGGAAAATAGATGGGGAACAGGGCTCCTGCAAAGGGCCAAGAAGCAGGATGCAGAATTGTTGTCTTTAGTTAGGAGCAGTCTGGCCAGGACACCCTCCCTTATGGGAGGACACAGGGGCAGGACACCACTGTACATGAAGTCTGACTCTTCCCTGTATTTTGTATTACTCTCCACACAGAAGCATTTAATAGGCAGAGACTCTGTCATGTGTCTCTGCCCCACCTGCCAGGGACAGGGACAGGGTAGTCATCTGATGATTTTCATCTTCCGTGGTGTGCAGCTTAGCATTGCATCCAATTAAGAGTACAACAGTGTGATATGTTAAAAGGGAGATAACAGTTGACTGTTACATCCATTGTTTAACATGTGAAAGTTGACTTTCAAACACATATTGAAAGACCATATTATGCACAAAAGTATGAAATGACTATAATCATTTTTTGTATCAGGACCCTTTGAGGTTACTGACTTGAGTCCAGAGTCTAGGACAGTGGTGGAGTAGAGAAAAGTACCCTGAGTGACTACACAAACTCTTAATTCCTACTCCCACCATCACTGACTTGAGAGAAGCTGAGGGTGTTTTTTGATACTTCTATTCACACTCCCCATACTGATCTTTTTTGTGAAATTTTGTTTCTCGAAGGATAGAGGAGCAGAAAAAAAAAAATAAGGAATGAAGGAAACATACCTAGATCTACAATAAACATTTCTACTTTACGTTGGAATATATCTTGAGAAAAAAGAAGGGGTCATCAGACATTTTCGAATCATTTCTCCCATACCTCTCAAAAAAATCCTCTGAATCCCCAGAAGACCTGCAAATTATTGTAATTAAATGTTTAATATATAATTTAGCTAACGTATTAGTACTGGAGTGCTCAAATTTACAATATGTGGATAGATTATTTTTAATATGCTAATACATTTTTAATGTATTAAGGGCAACCTAGATAATTCCTGTGCACAGTATACTTATTTCTATTTTACAGAATTATAATAGCACAGCAGTGTAATAAAGGGAAACAGGCTAAGAATCAGAAGGCTCTTAGATGCCCATTATGCTGGTGTCACTTTGTTTTTCTTTTAGACAACAACTCATTAAAAAATTTCCTTGGTTTCTCTCTGGATCTGTCTTCATCTGTGTATGAAGGCATTTGGATTAGTTTATCTCTATGGAGTCTTTTTGCTAAAAAAATTCTATGACTCAGTCAGTTATTACTTTGTTTTCATCCAACAGCCCACAGAACCTCCTAGGAACTCAGTGAGTAAAATCAATCAGCTAGCCAATAAATATTTATTGAGTGCCTACTAAGTGTTTTGCTCTTCTTGGATCTGTAGGGAATATGATCTAGTTGGGAAGACAAGATATGTACCCAGAAAAGACAATATACAGCAATAAAAGCTGAGTGCCAGATGAGTGGTGCAGCTACAGGCACCGGCATGGGGAGAATGCCAGGCTTGGTTGGTGGCTAAGGAGTAGCCTGTTCAGGCTAAAGCAGAAAGTTGGAAGGGATTTAATGGAATAGGGTCAGGTATGAGGATAGATTGTAGAATACCTTTAATAGTCTGTTGTCCTGTAATTGTGGCACTGTTGAGTCAAAAGAAAACTGGGTTTGAAATCAGAAAACCTGGCTTCTAATCATGGCTCTGCCACTTGCAAAATGATTACATGTGGCAAGGCTGCAATGTTTTTCTCTTCTTTGGAAGCAATATATACTGCCTTTGTATTCTGTATTACTGGGATGATTAGGTTAATGTGTGTTTAAATGCCTGTTCCATGGTGGACATCCTGTAGATGTTCATTAAGTCTGAAATATTCTTTTGAGTAAAAATGGATGAGAGTTGTGTCATCAGATGTTTTCAGATTATAGGTTGGACAAGGTCATTGGCAATGTCCTTTTTATCACGGAAACACCATGTTTCTACCTCCAGCCTGTGTGTGCCTCCTTCTTGGTTCTTTTTCGCTTACAAGCTTTGTAACCTTTCTGTGCTTCAGGTTTCTCATTTGTAAAATAGGAAATAGTAATAGTCCCTATCTCGTCAGAATTTTGTGAAGATCAAATGAGTTAATAAATGTACAGCGTTTAGAATAGTGCTCAGTAAACTTTAGTCTTCCTCCCCTCCCCTATCCATTTCCTTTTCCTGCTCCCCTTTGCCCCTCTCCTTCTCTTTGTCCTTTGCTCCTTCTCCCTTCATTGTCATTATTCAGATATGATGCTAATGATTGTCTTCGTATTAGGAAATTTCTAAAAAAGTTTTCTGTGGTTGTGTGGTGTGTTTAAGAATGAGGATTGCCAACCTAATCCTTTAAGAAGATTCAGCTGACAGTGTTTGGAATTGGTCAGCATCACCAGGAGACCAGGTAGGGGAGGCTGTAATAGTCCATGTGAGAGGCAGTAGGAGCCTCAACTGGGGTAGAGAGAGAATCGAAAAGAAAATGTTCATGGGAAAAACACTGTAGGTTTGAGTTCAGAGATTTTTATACAGAAATGAGAGAGCTATCAGGCCTAGGTGCTCAGAGTATGATGGTCCTCCAGATAGGGCTGTTGGGAGGAGGAGCTGATTTGGTAAGATTCAAAAAAGCTTTTATCTAGGGAAGTGAGTTTTATTTTTGAAATGCTGAGTTTTACACAATGATGAATCATACAAATTCACATGTCCTGCAGATAGTTGAAAATGTGAATGCATGGCATATTTAGCAGTGAGTGGACCAGTTTAGTTGGATTGGAAATGCATGTAGTTTACTTTCTTCAAGCTTGATCCAGTATTTGATTGGTCTAATCTTATTGTTTTTGAAGTATCTATTTGTTTCCTTCTGGGAAAGAAGTATGTTTGTTGTATAGCAGGAGTGTCACTTTGGGGACATTACCCCATGTTCTGTCATTTAGAGAGATTCAGACAAGTCTATGCAGTTTCTTTCTATTAAACAAGTTTCTTTTTCTTGTTTTTCTTTTCTCATTGTGGTGATTGAAGATCAGGGAAAACATTAGATATTCGAAGATGGACATTGTTTTATTGCCGCTTATATTTAATATGCCCTGCATACTTCAGCCAACATTCATCATGTCCTAACTTCCCTAGATATTTTGCTGACATGGAAGTGCAGTGGTATTCAGAGAGGAGCTGGCATAGTGGAGTCTAATAACAGTTTTACTTGTCTTATAAAGCCATAACCATGATATTGCTGAATAAATGAGACTATCAAATAAGAGGTGGCAATAAGATTACAGTACTGCAGAAATCCTCGGGGCAGAATAAAATTGTCTATTTACTAAGCATAACTATTTGATATAACTGTTTGATGTTATGCCTTCTTCCTCCTCTTTTGCTAAATTGCTTTGACCCGTATTTTTAACACTGTATTCTCTACTTGCCAGCTTTATAAAGTGGGTTAGTTGTTGAATTCTACTGCTTCCATGTATATTTCTATCTTATCTTCCTCTGCCCGTTTGTTGTTCTTTCCTGAGATCTCAGGTAGATGCTGACCAATTCCAAATACTGCCTTCCTAGGTAGGAAGGGAATGAGTAGAAATGAGGTAATGGGTATGCTATTTCTCAGAGATACCTTGGAGCAGACCAGTAGCTCTTCTGGCTGAGGGATTATGAAGTGACATTTCTTTATCATCCTTCTTATTTATTTGTTTATTTATTTATAAGAGGTGAGGTTTTGCCGTGTTGCCCAGGCTGGTCTCAAACTCCTGAGCTCAAGGGATCCACCCACCTAAGCTTCCCAAAGTGCTAGGATTACAGGCATGAGCTACTGCGTCCAGCCGATCACCCACTTTTAAAACCCCAGGTATCTTTGGTTTTATTTCTTTTCTTCCCAAACTGAAGGGAGCTATTGGTACTCAGTGAGATGTGGCCTCTGAAGCTGGAGACGTGTTTGTCAGGGCTCAAATGTAAGCTGCTTATTAATAATGAAGTTTCGATGGGTATGTGCTGTAGGGATTCCAGGGTGTATTTGTCTACAAAAAAGTCCTATTTTCATTTTATGGAATGACTTTTTTCTCCCCTTTCTCTCTCCTCCTTCTTCTCTTTCCCCTTCCCTACCTCCCTTGTTTCTTTCATGAAGCATTTCTACCAATGTTGTTTATGGGTGTCCTTTGGTTTCATTCTAACCATGCATCTTTTTGAGTTCTTAAAATAAGACTAAGTCCATATATCAATCTTCATTGTTTTCTTTCCACTTCCTCCTCCCATGAGGAAGAATGATTAGGATTCATTAATGTACAGCATTGTTCCCATGAGTTCTTGATTTTTGTATCTCCAGTATCTAGAAAATGCTCTCAACTCTCATTGTATTTACAATCACAGACCTGTACATACTCTGAATGCTCCTTAAATATGAACTAAAACTTATTAGAGAGATTTGTTTAGGAGACTATTCTTTTTGCTTTATTTGCTCTAAGTTCCATACCTGCCCATTCATGAGTCTGATTTTTTGGGGTCATGCCTTTATGTTGCCATATAATCACAGCTGTGCTGGTGGGTTGTCAAAGGGTATAGACGGTTGGCCTTTACAGCCTGGAGTAAGGATGCCCTGCCCCAAGGCGCTGCAGCTCTTGACAACCCTTGGTTTTCCCGTCACTCCACACTAGTTACCAAAGCCTGGCTAGGGATGTCGGAGCATTTGTATTTTTCTCTGTTTTCAATCTGTATTATGAATTCTGGGAAAGTCTCTAGCCACTGTTTTGATCCTCTGGTGGCTTTCTTGGTGGCAGGACTTGTTAAACAGAGAATGGGCTTTAAATTGTTAATCAGTGTAAACTGATTTAAAAAATCAATTTCAGTCATTTTTAGAACCACATAAGTTTAAGGGGGAAGTGAAAAATAGTGAAGAAGGTGGGAGAGAGATTTAGTAAATCTATAAAGCATGTGTGCCACCTCAAATGTTTCCAATTATCGAGGCTTCCAAAACAGAATCTCCTGTCTACGGATGCAGCTTCGTTATGTGAGAAGTACCTCCTAGATATATATGAAGAACAAAAATGGGGACAAAAATATCGATGATCCAGATTCACAGGAATTCAACCAGTGAAGACTGGAGAATAAAAAACACTGGGTGGGAAGGGTGTGGTGTGACTCCTTGAAGATGCCATCACACTAGCTTTTGGAAGTTCCCTGTTACTTTCTATGACTTTTTCCTTGTTGGAGACCTGGTTGGAAAATAGTAACTTAATAAAAGATATTTGCACATTGCCCATTGTCTCTAGATCTCTCTCAACTGTAATTTTTGCCCTTACCCTTTAGAGATTTCTTTTGTCAGCTTACAGAAGCCAAATCTGTCTCAAGTCTGAAATGGTCAGGTTCCTGCTTGAAAGAACATGTTAGACGTCTTAGTCTGAACTAAGAGAGCCTTGCTTTGGACCTGTTCACCATTGAGCATTTTTCCTACTTGCTAACTGTCTTTTGGGATGGGTAGCCCACATCCTTCATATATATGAGCAAAGGAACTCATAATCTGAAGAAAATAGTTTTTCAATCTTCTGAGCCTTCTACCCTGTTGTTGAATCCTGTGGTGACCTTCCTTACTCGTTTCTAACCTAGTTGCAAAGAAAAATACCAGCACCCTGTAGCTTCCCTTCTAGATCAGCCCCATGGTAAAACATCCCCTGCATAGCTGACGATAAGTGAGGTCAGCCACATGGTATGTTAGGAATCAATATCGGAACTCTGTCACCTTCCGACCTCCATCCTAGCTCTTCTGAGAATGCCTGTAATTGTGGGGAAAGTACAGTCAATGTGTAAAGGGAGTAGAGGCAGTTTTCCAGCATTAAGACATTGGAGTTTTTGAGGCTTATGGGTGACAGAGGCCTAGGATACATGCCTGATGTCTCACAGTAAACAGCCATGAGGTGCCTTTTGTGCTTAGTTTATAAGATTTTATCACAGGGCCTAGAAGTTACCGTAAAGAATATGTAATAAATGTATGTGTGTGCATGCATGCAGGCATCTGCATGAGATATATGCCTCTACTATCGATGAAGTAGTAGTTCCCCTTGACCTGCAATTTTAGTTGCCTGTGATCAACCACAGTCTGAAAATATTAAATGGAAAATTCTAGAAATAAACAACACATAAGTTTTAAATTGTGTGCCTTTCTGAGGAGCCCCATTCAGTGAAGAGATATCCCACCTTCCAGCGTAGGCTATGAATCATCGCTTTCTCCACTGTATCCAGATTGTATACACTACCTGCATCTTAGTCTCTTAGTAGCCATCTCAGTAATTAGATCAACTGGCTATGGATGCTTGCATATTGTTATAATTGTTCTATTTTATTAGTAGCTATTGTTGTCAATCTCTTACTGTGCTAAATTATAGGTTAAACTTTATTATAGGTATGTATGTATAGGAAAAAATACAGAGTTCAGTACTATGTGCAATTTCAGGCATTTACTGGGGGTCTTGGAGCATATATTTCTTGCGGATAAGGAGGGACTACTGTATTATGGATATACTACCCTGTTAATTATATTTCATTTCTTTCCTTTACCCGTGACTAAAATATATTGCAGGCTCACTTCTTTATAGGTTTACTTTATTCTGAATATGTGCCCACATGTGTTTACCTTAAGGAAAATATTCGGCTTTTCTGATCTCCATGGATGCCTCAGAGACTGATAAAATGTAGATAGTTTGTAAGTGAAAAATGTTAAGTTCAAAGAGCTAGATAAAGATCTAAGAAACAGAGCCACTGAGTTATCTGCATCCTTTTCAGCTGGAGAATGCAGTGTGTGTGTGTGTGTGTGTGTGTGTGTGTGTGTGTAGATAGTTTGTAAGTGAAAAATGTTAAGTTCAAAGAGCTAGATAAAGATCTAAGAAACAGAGCCACTGAGTTATCTGCATCCTTTTCAGCTGGAGAATGCAGTGTGTGTGTGTGTGTGTGTGTGTGTGTGTGTGTGTGTGTGTGTGTGTGTGTGTGTGTGTGTGTGTGTGTGTGTGTGTGTGTGTGTAATGGTGTGTGTGTGTGTGTGTGTAATGGTGTTATTCCCTGTGCCCACTCTCTTGATACTGTTGAGGCCCAGAACATGATACCCCACAGGGTGACATTTTTACATGCCCAGAGGTCTCTAATTTTGTCTACCTCACCCAGCTACCCACCATCTCCCACAGCACAGGGAGGGACTCTTTCTGGAATTTCCTATTTGACTAAGCTTCTTTCCGTCAGAAATGCAATTGTCTTAAATCCCCTTTCTAGAGATCTCACCAGATAATCAGGAAAGATGTACCACTGGAATGTAGTAGAGAGTGGGCACCATCACCATGCTCAGACTTTTCATCTATAGTTCTGAGGGCAGCTCTGGGGATTAACCTGGGAGACTATTGGCTTAATAAGACAACCTTTGTTTCTGTGCAGCTTCACTTCTCGCCTTCCAGTAATGTCTGCCTCCCACTCTCTGGGTCCATTTATTCTCCCTGAAGATTTACTGTTCCTCAAAGAATTACCACATTCCCCATCTCACCCCTCCCCTATGAAAAGGGGTACATAAGCTTCTGTTCCACCCTAGGTTATTGGATAATCATTCTATGATTCCCTCCATGGTATGCACATTAAAATTAAATTTTATATGCCCTTTCTTTTGTTAATCTGCCTTTTGTCAACTGATTTTTAGGGAACCTCCAGAGGGCAAAGGGGAAGTTTACCCTCAGCCCCTGTAATATCTTTATTCATTTAACCCAGGTTCTTTTTTATCAAGTAGTATATTCCTTTTAAGTTAGCTCTACTTATGGGCACCAAATATTCAAAGTCACAGAATGCATGAATGAGTGAGAAAGAGTATATATGTATATGGGGAAAGTTTTATCTTTATTGTCCCTGTTGAAATATGCATTACTTTTGGCTGTAAATATAACTGGACAGGCAAATGCATGACACACAGTCTGGTTCTCTCATTGAAAAGCTCACTCTGCCTCTTCATGGTTTGACTCTATGGAAAGTTAGCAGTGGTTGGTGTTTGGTGTCGAATGGAAACAATTTTTTTTTTTTTTTTTTTTTTTTGAGACAGTCTCACTCTGTCACCCAGTCTGGAGTGCAGTGGTATGACCATGGCTCACTGTAGCCTTGATCTCCTGGACTCAAGAGATCCTCCTGCCTCGCCCTCCCAAAGTGTTAGGATTATAGAGGCGTGAGCCACCACAACAGCCAAAACAATTCATTCTTGAAGCAGTTGGGGCAGAGGCTGGGCGCAGTGGCTCATGCCTGTAATCTCAGCACTTTGGGAGGCCAAGGTGAGAGGATCACTTGCGTCCAGGAGTTCACAACCATCCTGGGCAATATAGCAAGACCCTGTCTCTACAGTAAAAATTCAAAAATGAGCCAAGCATGGTGGCATGTGCCTGTAGTCCTAGCTACTCGGGAGGCTGGAGTAGGAGGATCCCTTAAGCCCAGGAGTTTGAGGCTGTAGTAACTATGATCATACCACTGCACTGTAGCCTGGGTGACAGGGCATGACCCTGCTGCTTTTATATATATTAAAAAAGAAAAAGCAATTAGGCAGATCAAAGACATATGTGCTCGGAGGGGTAGTCTGGCTTGGGGTGTCAGAGCCCCATAGGAAGGGAAGGAAGGCAGGCAGGCAGGGAGGGAGGGAGGGAGGGAGAGAGGGACGGAGGAGAAAAGAGGAGAGGAGAGGGGAAGGGAGGGGAGAGGAGAGGAGAGGAATCTAATTATTTTGGAAATAGAGCACTGGAACATTATTTTCCTAGCCAAGTTTTCCCAGCATGTAATCAAGGACGATAACTTTTTGCATGCTTTCCCAGCTTTTGTCTTCCTCCTCTCAATTATCTGGGACTTCAATTTAAAAAGAGAATGAAAGGGAGGAGAGAAAGTGGAATTAGCCTAGATCCGTGTACTTGACTGTCTCATTCATTTCTTTTGGCTACTAATGAAAGGTCAGGAAATTTTCCCCTGGCTAAAGATGGCTCAGAACCTGACACTACTGAGTTGATCAGTTGCCCAGTAAGAAAAGAGAACATTAAATTGTGTGCCATGACATTATGCTGCTTTAGACAAATTTATAAATCCTGCTTTCTTGAGTGTATCAGTAATTCTACTCCAATTACACATGTCTGGCCTGAATGGATAATTCACAATCAGCATATAAAAAGGGACCTAACAACCTTGGAAGTCTAACAGTAAGCCATCACTCTCCATGTCAGCTAGAAACAAAAAGAGAATTAGTGCTAGGACTGAAATGCTTCTCCAAACTAAAAGAGATGTTTAGGGTTCTATTAAAAGTCAATAGTTTCCATTAGGCATGATCAGGTGGTTTCTGATATAAACAAACACAGGTGACATGGGTCTCACAGGCAGTCTTGCTCAAAAGATAGACGAGCAGTTGACATCTTCCCCTCTAGTTAATTTCCATGCAAGCAGGCTGTAATATAAGCTCAAACTTAGCCACTATAAGATAGTAGTGAAACCGTGGGGTCCAATATTATGCCAACATGGAGAAAATATGTTCCATACCCATACAAGAGAACAGGAATCCTAGGGGGTAAAATTCAATTGTAGTAGGCCTTAATTGTTTGATCATATTTTTGCCTGCCTTCCCTACCTCTAACAAGATTGGAAGTAACAATATATTGACAATTGATAATTTGTCTAAAACTGTCCAGTTTACTTCACAATGTGTGTTTGTGTTAATTTTGAAACCACTTAAGCTTATAGAAAAGTTGCACATAACTGTACAAAGAGCATACCTTTCAACTATTTAAGAGCAACTGGCCGATCTATTGTACCTCTCCTCAGATAATTTATTGTGCATTTTCTATGAGGCAGGATATTTTCCTGCATACTCAAAAAACATTAGAACTTGGATATTAACACATTGCTATCATCTAATCCACAAACCTACTCAAATTTTGCCAGCTGTTCTAATGGAATACTTCAAGAAAACGATCTAGTTCAGAATCAGGTGTTGCAGTTAGAGGTCATGTCACTCTAGTCTGGAATAGTTCTTCAGTCTTTCTTTGACCATCATGGCCTTGACACTTTTGAAGAGTACAGGTCAGTTATTTTGGCTTGTCTGATGTTTCTTCATGACCATAAAGTTAAGCACTGATTCATCATTTATTGATGATGGTAATCTTGATCATTTGATTTGGGTGGTGTCTACCAGGCTTCTCCACTGTAAAGGTACTATTTTACTCTTTGTAATTAATAGATATTTTGTGAGGAGACACGTTGAACTACATAGTTTTCACCTCTCATTAAACTCCCAAGTTATTTATTTGTTTATATTAGAATGAATTCATGGAATCTCATTTTATTCAAACAGTTATAATCCACTACTACTGTTCTTTGACACTCAAATTGTTCCCAGTTTGGCCAGTAGGAGCCAGGACTTCTGTGTCCTTTGAACATGTCTCCTATCTTTTTTTTGAGCACTTCTTTGTTTTCTGGTACTACATGTTCCAGGCTTATCTTGTCTTCCCCAGATCTGAAATTAGCCATTTATCTAAGGAGCCCACATTTCCATCTATATTTATTTTTATATGTTTATTTCTATATCTATATCTATTGAAAACCATGTGTGGCAGTCATGAAAATGTGCCTCCTGGATCTCCAACTGCAGGAAGTATAATAGACTGACAGCCCAGCTGCTGTGCTTTGAAATCAATCACTGCTACTTCAGGCAAGGCTATTCTTCCCACCAGCTGCTCCCAGCCAATAGCGGAGCGCAACAGAGATACTAAGGCAGGCCTATTGCTGAGGGACATAGGGTTCCTCTGATGGACAATTTTGACTTCTTATCAAGCTTTGACGAAACTCTTTGGAACAGGCCCATAGCTCGGACGTTCCCTATCTAACTTTCCTTCATTCCCTCTATTCTGCACAGGGGTTTGACCTGCATTACAGTCTGTTGGCTCTTCCCAGGCCTCCTGGGGTTCCCTTCTCACCTTCCTTGAGATGAGTTTTCTCCAGTTAATCTCTTGCACATCTAATCCTTCTTGGCACGTGCCTCTTATAGAACCTGAACCAACATACCATGAGTTCACACAAATACCTAAAATTCCAATCCACCGCTACTGGGTTCATTCTAGTTTTCTTCCTTTCCGTATTTGTATATACCTCCTCTGACAGTGAGAAACCTGGCTTATCCTTAGTACTTTCACTGGTAGGATTGATATTCCTTAGTGTAACCAATCTTGTAACACTGATGTCACCCCTCCCAAGTGGACACTCAGTCTTTAATGCCTGGCTATGGAGCCACCTTCCATGTGGATGTTTGCACCCAGCTTGAACTCTGATACCTTGTGTGAGTGATCATCCTTACCTTCCTATGGGGTTCTGACACCCCAAGCCAGACTACCCTATACTTTGTGCAAAATACTGTGCTTGGAACTGGGATATAGAGCAAGAAAAGCATGGCCCCTGCCCTCACAGAGTTTATCACTCACCAAGGAAGATAAACAATGAATGAATAATTGCCATATATTGTGATGGTGTATCACATGGGGAACCCACCAAGAAGAGAACACATGTGATTTTCATATGCATGGCACATAGTAAATGCCCAATAATGATGGTTGTTACCATTTCATGTATTTTTACTCTCGTTACCGCTAAGCACCAGCATCACAACTGTTCCTCCAGGAGAAATCTATAATTAGGGGATAAGAAGCTAAGAGAACATGGCTTAGATGCTGAGCTTTAAAGGAAAGAGAGAAGAAAGTTAGTGGGCAGGGTGTGGAGTGATTTGGGAATCTAAGGCCTCAGGAACTCCATATGGCAGGTCTTAACTGGTTTGTAGACATTTGCTGATAGGATAAAGAGGGCAGGGACAAGGAAGAGTAGAGAAAGTGCCCTTGGTTTCTCCTGACCAGGCAGGTACTCAGTAATTCTGTGAATTGATTTGAGCAGCATTAACTGGGGTGGATCATTAAACATTTGTGTTGTTTTTCTTTATATATCAAAGCTTGTTTGTGTGAATTTTTCCTTGCCTGCTCTGCCATTCCCACTTTCTCCTTCAAACCCCATGTATTTACTGTAAAATGTCAATGCTCAGTAATTCAAAATGCAGTAACAAATATTCCTTTGTTTTCTTGGCATTTAAAACAGCCAGAACATCTCAAACTATCAAAAGTGGAGTTGTCCCCCATGCCCCTCCCCAGCCTTCTTACTAGCTCTTTGATGGGTGGAGCCTCTCTTATTCCCTGCTAGGGCCCCTTAGTGACAACCTTAGTTAAATCCTCACCATGTATCAACATCTACATCTGCTGATTTGAGGCTGTTGCCTTCTCCATGCTGCCAAACACAACTCTGTGATAATGACAGCATTTGCCAGCACGCTTATGTGGTGACTCAGGAGACACGGTGGCCAGCAAATCAGCCTCTTTGTGGGAGTGGATTTTGAGAAGTGCTAATTCCGTGGCGGTTTGGAGATATTAATACCGTGCTGGCAGTAGATAAACAGACATCAGAGGGGCGTATAATGAGAAGATAATCAGCCACTGCATCTTTTCCTCCTTGCTCAACCAACACATTTATTTTTTCTTCTTTAAAAAAAAAGCATGTTCTCCTGGATTTTGACGAATAGAGCCCTTAAATTGCGTAAACATGCACAGATACTGGTTGGTTCAGCTCCCAGCATCCCCACAGTATGACTTTCTAAGAACCACTGGTGTGTTAGGAGTTAACCACATTTTCAAACAATACTCAGTCATAGCATATGGCACGGTAGCCTATTGCTTACCATACCCTCTCCCTAAAGGGCAGCAAACCAGATGGTTTGAGTAGGGCCTTTGGTGTAATTATGACAGACACAAAGAAAGACATAACCACCATTCTCCCTCAATAAAATCATGCCTCTTGTTTTCCAGTATTTGCTATAGTTAATTATACTTAATTTTTGAAAATTTGTTTTTGCAGTTTGATTGTTCATAACTAAGTTCCTTTTCCAGGTTGGGGAGGAACCATTCAAATATGTATCATTAAGTGTCTGCATATCATTTCCCATTCATCCTTCTCTAGTTAGTAGATGCAGGCCACATAGAGTGGCATCTCTCATTCCCAAGAGTGAGCAATTTTCTTATTCTGGCAAAAAAAAAAAAAAAGATTTGTTGCATTTGAGAATTACTTTGCATTAGGGTCTAACCTGAGATTTTTTGTAGCTCCCATGGAGTATTGCTCCAAAACTGGTCATCTCAGATTTTATACTGTTTACTTTCTTTGTTCCCCATCTTGATTTGCTTTTTTCTTTCTTTTTTGAGATAGGGCCTCATTCTGTTACCCATGCTGCAGTGTAGTGGTGTGATCACAGCTCACAGCAACCTCAAACTCCTGATCCTCCTCCCTCAGCATTCCAAGTAGCTGGAACTATAGGCATGCACCACCACACTCGGCTAATTTTTAAATTTTTATTATGGAGATGGGGGTCTCATTGTGTTGTCCAGGCTGCTCACAAACTCCTGGGTTCGAGTGATCCTAGCGCCCGGGCCGCCCAAAGTGTTGGGATCACAGGCATGAGCCACAGCGCAAAGAATTTCCTTTCTACTAGAATGCCTCCTTCCTGCCTTCCTCTTCTCTCTTCATTCATAGTCTTATCTTTTCCAACCCCACTTTGGGTAGAAGATCTACTCTCAGGAGTTCTTATAAGAGAAACACTTCGTTATGTAAAACCAATGTTTCTAACGTTGCCAAACTAAAAGAAGACATTTTCTGGTTGTTCTGTTGGCTAGAAAGATTTTGAGAAATTTAGGTCATGCTTTTATATGTTCCGTTTTTTCTCTATGTGCCTAATATTTTATAGCAGACTTTTCTTGAGGGCAGTGGCTTGTTTATAACATTCTGTAAATAGCCTGGTGCAATGTGGGTTTTTTACAGATTTTTTTTTGGCTAGTTTTTAATATATGGATTAATATAGCATCTGACTGTACTAACCAGAAAAATGCTGAGCTAGGGAACTTTGTTATTTAACCTTTTATTTGGATTTCTAGCTTAGCAACTCATAGGTCTTGAAACCTTGGCTTCTCCCTTCCTCTGCCAGAATGCGTTAAGACCTCCAGGTGCTAACTGTTATTATTTCTGTTGACTGAGCCCCATATGCACTTCTAGTGCTCACTGACCTATCTTTTCTGTTGCAGAAACATTGCTGAGGCTCTTGTCAGCAAAGGTCTAGCCACAGTGATCAGATACCGGCAGGATGATGACCAGAGATCATCACACTACGATGAACTGCTTGCTGCAGAGGCCAGGTAAGACCAAACATTACTAAACACATGGGGACCCTCACCCTCACTTTTTTCTTTCCCAGTTTTGTGCCTACACCTGAGCAGAATGTGTTGGAAAATAATATGCTGAGAAAGTGTGTATTATTATTCCAGATTTTCCCCATGAAAAGAAGGACACACTTTGAACTTGCTGTCTAATTTTGGTTAAGTGCACTTGGTCCTCCATTTTAAAAAATATGTAAAATAGGTATGTATTAGATATGATCTCCCTTTGTAGCTGTATAAAAGAAAGCATGAGTGAGTGCTTTATAGGAGATATGTTTATCATCATTCCGGGACTAACAGTGAAGCCGTGCTTATGTCTGTAGTACATTTGCCTCTGTTTCTTACCTCCAAAGGCCTCTACTCCTAGCCCCTCCCATTTACCACCTCTAGACCTTTTGTCATGTACAAAGGAAAGAAAACATTTATTAGGAAATGAGTTTTAGTTTCAAACACTTCTAACAGCTGGCAGGAGACCATTTGAGAAGCCCTGTGACATTTTACTTTTGTCCTTCATCCCTGTGGCTGGTTGCCCCAAGGACATGCATGCTGCTCAGCAGTATTTCTGGCCATTGTCATCCCTGAAGGCTCTTACTCAGGGAGTCTTTTGTCACTGGGTAGTGTGGTAGTTGAGTGATTCCGAGACTTCCTGGGAAACAGAGCAAGAACTGAGCTACTTATTGCTGAACTGACTTGGATAGCTGAGCAGACTGCTTGGACTCAACCAAAATATATCCATTGTTTAAACGTGATTTCAGAGGCCTGCCTCATTCAGCAGTTTTTCCATAGCCTCTAGGACCCATTTAGTTCTAGGAGTTTGGTAATTGTCAGGTTATTTTCTACAGTTAGAGGAGGAATGATTCTGGGCACATGTTATCTAATCTCAGCTTCAGATTTTGTCGTTGAGATCACTTCTCTTGCTCTTTGGCCCATAACATTGCCCTGATATGTGACATTTACCTCTAACACCGTGTCACATCCTGATGGATAGAGCATCTGTAGAATGTCACACAGAATGTCAGCCAAGAAATCAGTCTGTCAGGCTGCTGTGGCTTTTGGATTCTTTCTTGTGGGCTTTTCCCAATAGACCCTGTTGACCTCATTCTTAAGTACACAGAGTCCAGTGAAAATACTCACATCTTTGGTTGTTTAAGGCTCATTAATGGTCATTTAAAATATGTAGTTCGTGATTGGTGTTTTCTCATAAACCTCCTTACTTTCTTCTCTCCCTACCTATATTATCAGTAAGCAAGACAGTCCCAAAGAACTCATGATGAGAAATGTGATCATGATTTCTCATGATCTTGGTTCTGTTTTTTTTTTTTAATTTTCTTAATTTTAGTTTTTGTGAGTATATAACAGGTGTGTGTATTTATGGGTACATAAGATGTTTTGATACAGGCATGCAATGCGTAATAATCACATTATGTAAAATGGGGTATCTGTCCTCTCAAGTATTTATCCTTCATGTTACAAACAATCCAGTTATACTCTTTTAGTTATTTTAAAATGTACAATTAAATTACTATTGACTATAGTGACCCTGCTGTGCAATCAAATACTAGGTCTTATTTATTCTTTCAAGCTATTTTTTTTTGTACCCATTATCCATCCCTACCTCTCCTCCGCCTTCTTACTACCCCTCCCAGCCTTTGGTAACCTCTCTACTCTGTGTTTCCATGAGTTCAATTGTTTTGATTTTTAGATCCCACATATAAGTCAGAACATGCAATGTTTTTTCTCTCTGTGTCTGGCTTATTTCACTTGGCATTATGACCTCCAGTTCCATCCATGTTGTTACAAATGACAGGATCTCATTCTTTTTTAATGGCTGAATAGTACTCCATTGTGTATAAGTACCACAGTTTCTTTATCCGTTCATCTGTTGATGGACACTTAAGTTACTTCCAAGTTTTGGCTGTTGTGAACAGGGCTGTAGCAAACATGGGAGTACAGATAACTCTTCGATATACTAATTTCCCTTTTTTAGGCGGTATATACCCAGCAGTGTGATTGCTGGATCATATGGTAGCTCTATTTTTAGTTTCTTGAGGATCCTCCAAACTTTTCCCATAGTGGTTGTACTAATTTATATTCCTACCAGCAGTGTACAAGGGCTCCCTTTTCTCCACATCCTCGCCAGAATTTATTGCCTGTCTTTTGGATATAAGCCATTTTAACTGGGTTGAGATGATATCTCATTGTAGTTTTGATTTGCATTTCTCTGATGATCAGTGATGTTGAGCACCTTTTCACATGCCCGTTTGCCATTTTTATGTCTTCTTTTGAGAAATGTCTATTCAAATATTTTGCCTATTATTTTAATTGGATTATTAGTCTTGGTACTGTTTGATCATCCAGCTCCAGTAGGAAACGGAACAATTACTAAACTATCCATGGGATTTGTGGGGTGGGTCCGTGCTGGGCATATTCAGCCCAATCTGATGGTAACTTGAAGAACAGGTTATGCATTTCCAGAGTAGCAGGAGCCCTCAGCAATACAATGGAATGTATAGTTATATTTTCCATGCAGGCTTCACACTGCCACCAATAAATATGTAATTCTGACAGGCAGGTAAGCATGGAAATAATTTGCAGGGCTGCTCTGGAAAGTGAGGCCAGAATAAGCTTTCTTATTATGCTGTTAGAAATAGCCATGTTGTGCTATAATACTTAATGAGTATTCATAGATAGTGAAATTTTTTTAAGTTTTAGGTTTTAAAATGAAAACAGCCTTTTTAGTCTAGCGCTTATGTTGTGCAGAAGTAATGTAACAAGATGCTTGCTTGCTAAGGCAGTGAGCTGCCTAGAGATAATTGTGTTGAGCCATTGCTTTCAGACTGATGGTGAGAAAATTGGCTTCAGGGTCATTGCACTGTTGCAGGTTGAGTAAACGGAGAGAATTAACCACTTCCCTATGCCCATGAGGCATTGCCATAAGGAAATACAGGCCCCATAAAGAATGGGGAGAAATACTCAGCATGAACTGTGAGTGAATTTTTGTTTGGAGCAGTCTGGTCAGTGAGCCCCAGGACGCTAAGCCTAGTGCCATCTTCTCGATGCGAACCCCCAGGAAAGGGAAGTCAGATTCAAGAAAGATCAGAATGCTTGCTAGATAGGAATGGTGGTTTTGTAGCCATTAAAAAAGATTTTCACTGCAGAATCCCCATCCTCATGGTTTGGTGTTTTGTTTTGGTGGCTGTGGTTGTTTTGAGACAGGGCTTTGCTCTGTGTCCAGGCGGGAATGCAGTGGCACAATCATGACTCACTGCAACCTCCCTTTCTTGAAAATGGCAAAGTTGACCACTTTTCAAGACCACCTGTGTCCTGACACTGGCTTATTTGAATTTGCCTTTAGTTTGAAGCACCTCGTTCTCCTATGACACATTACCCATGTTCCCTTAGGATTCTTCTCACCTCTCTCACGTTACAGCGTGTCAGAGCTCTTTCACTGCTGCTTCTGAACCTTATCTGGCCAGGTATTGAATATTATCTGAGTTTAGGGTTGTTTTTCCCTAGATAGATTAGCTGTATGTTTTCTAGGTGAACTCTGCTTTGTGATTTTATGCCCCTGTCAATGCATTTTCTCTACCTCCCAGCTTCGTGTCCTCTGCAGATCTCATTAGTGAGTTGCTTACTCCTTTTTTGGACCCTGAATAAAATCCCTAAACAAGAATGGCTTTGGTGTTGACCCCAAGTCTCTCACTGCTTGAACTGTCACTTAACTGTCTTTTGTTTATCATTCTTCAGCCACTTTTTAATCTTCAACGATTCTGTACTGAACCAAGCCAGTTTGAATTAATTTCCCAAGCAAAATTTCTTAGGGTACTGTATTTAATGCTTTGGCAAAAGCCAGATTCATAACATCTGCCGCATTCATATCAGTCATTCGTTCTGACACTCTTTAGGTAAGTAATAGACGGGTCAGGTGGCAAGGCATCTTTCTGCTCTGTTCCTCCCTACCAGGGTGTTGATTCCAACAGACTTCTTTGACCCTGGTTATTGCTGGTGATATCGGCAGTGGTGCAGAGTGCTCTTCTGTTGACTTTGCTTTCCAGTGCACTGCTTGGCCATTAGTACTTTCAGAGAAACATTGTAAGCTTTGGGGAAAGGGCAGCCCGTTAAACTTGTCTGACTTAGGTCAGCACAGCTGCCTGCCTAGAAGTTGATGAGCTTTCTCAGGGCTCTGCAGCCCCTACTTCCTCTGCAAAGGGGTATGATCTGCCAGCCTTTCTCATATCATTTCATGGGCGCTCAGGGAGTGATGCGGTAGGCACTCATTGGGAGACCAGATGAGACAGAGGGGGAAGAAGAATACCAATTTGCAGTCTGCCTGTTGCTTTCAAGCATATCCACCTGCCTGCATAGAAACAAACTCTACCACATCAGCAGCTCTGTTCAGTTCACTGACCCTTCAGCGCTCCTTTACTCAGGTGCCTCTCTGCTTCTGGGAAACCCTCATAATGTCTTAAATACATGGCCCATGTAGAGGAAGCCACATCTTTTTTTGTTTAAAGGGTAAATAAACCTCACATTCCCAAAAGGCGGCCTTTTGGCCTTCTGGCCTTCCTTTCCAGCTCCGTTGTCTATCATCAGCTGCCCCCTCCCTCATTCATCACCTTACGTCCTAGCAAGATAAGGTTTTGGCATTTTCTCATATACTCTCAGGCCTTGTTTATCTCATAGGCTTCGTTGAAAAGCCCTTGATGTTGTCCCGCAGTTCTGAGAGTTCCAGTGTGTGTATCCTCTGTTTTTTGTCCCCCCCCCACCCGGAATTTAGGTGCAGCTGACCCACAGTTCTCTGTGACACTCCTGAACTTGGTCTCCCTTTTTAGAAGCATCATATGGACTCCTTAGGGAGTGTGAAACATTATTTCTGTTCTGCATGATCCTGTTTGATTCCCATATTGACTTTCCAGCATTTCCAGTTCCTCTTTTTGTTTTAGTGTTTCTCAGTAGAGTCTTCCAAACTTTAGGCAGAGCTTTTAACTTCTTCAGGGAATATTCCGTATATCCTTCTGCGGTATTTCCAAGATAGTGAGTCATTACTGGGACCCTTTCTACTTTCTGAAGTGTCATAAAAATCTTTCATATGCTCTATTTTATGTATTTGGTGTAACACATCCAAGTTTTGATTTTGGAGAGGCCAGAATGTGAATTTCGTCATCATGCTAGATGTCTTCCAAGTGGAGCTTTTGTTGAGCATGTTATGGACACTGAATACAAGTTGGTAATGTTTAGAGTCCGATCAAAGCGTGGCTGTGTGCTATGTTTTCTTTATACATGGGGGATATCATCTGTGTACATTTTCTGATGCTACCAGTAGCTTTATTTTAAAATGTAATATTTTAAGAATTCCTAGAAATTGTTAGAATCTGGCTCTTTGTGGGAAAACACAGGAGTTATGTTAGTTCAGAAGTTGGGGCTTTATTCAAGGTATCTTTTAATTCTGAGATTTGCAATTTCAAGATCGGATGTATATATTCAGAAAAGAAATTGATGCTCCAGCCTGACTGTAGGAAAGCAATTGTATTGAACAACCTAGTGTCTGAGCAGATTTAAATGAATTTAGATTCATTCTGGTCATACATAATGAAGTTAGGGTTATCTCAGGAGAAGAGAAAAGGGCAGGCTCTCTCTTATCTTTTCATGTGTATTCTATTTCTTGCCTGGCACACTGCAGATTTAGAAAACCATGGTGTTGTCATCCATCTCTGAGAGGTAAGTGTGAACCTGCCCTCATCTCAGCATCGCCTTGGCTACTTCTCTTCCTGGTCCCCTGAAGGACTCGTTTTTCTGATTCAGCAAACCCTCTTTCTAAAAAACAAAAAACTAGCGCTCCAGCCTTGCTGTGTTCTACATCTCCAGTCTCCAAACTCCAAACCCCATAAGCACCAGTCTCTTGCTTTTTTTAGTGAGATTGGCAGTGTCCTCATATTGTAGGCTTCTGTGTTAGAACCTGTAGGAAATCTGTGCTGGCATTTCTGTCACAGACTTTAGTCAAAAAGCTATAAACATATTGATAACTCTTTCTTTCTTAAACCAATATCCCTGGCCATTATTAAGAGGGATTCAGTATTAATTGCATATCTCTCTTGGTGACGCAGTTAATGGGGGCCACAGTGGGCTTTCTAAGTTCCATATGTTTGTAGCAGTGACTTGTAAATATATTTTGCAATTCCATTGAATGAAGAGCTTCCACTGGGAAGGAAATGCTCTTGGTCTTCCACCCTGGACTTAGCTAGAGGAGCTCTCCCTTTTTTCTGACTTATAAGGAAGTTTTTCCATAAAATTTCAATAAATGGAAAAAGTGACGTGTGCCTTAAAAAAAAAAAAAAAAGAAAAAAACTGTTGACTGGTCCTTCATATCTGTGTCTTCAGTTTTACTAGCATTCACATACTGGTTATGAATGGAATGTGAAGAGTTATTTGCCAGCATTTTCTGTTGCTAAGTTAAAAGATAAATTTTAGGACTCTGAAATGGAAGAGGAGTATATTGGTTTGACACTATTGTGATTTGTTAAATGTTTTGATAAGAAAATTTCATTTCTATACCAGTCTGTTTAGACAATTGGCATTGAATTTATGTGTCTTGAAATTTTAAAACTGATATATCCTATCACAGAGTGTAGATTAAATGGGTTAATCAGTTCTCCAAGAAAGCATATCTTTCCTCTGTCAGAAACAGTGGTCAAGGCTGGTCTGTGTTGCATGTGATGGCTTTGCATTCGTTTCTTCTCTTTATTCCTTTTTTTTTTTTTTTTTGAGTGTATCCTGGGTTCCAGGCATGGGCGATAATAGCGGTGAACAAAAAAGATAATAGACTGAACCCTTTACAAAGCATGCAATCTCAGAGGGACAGGCATTAAATAATTTTATTAGTACTGCTGGGTATTGCTGTTTTTCCTGTTTCTTCTCTTTTCTTACCTGTTTTCTTAGCTCTTCCTCTTTCCTCCCTCTTTATTTTTAACACTGCTTGCCTTACATCTTTTTTATTCCATCTCTCATTTCTATTAAATGGTCCTATGAGAGTATCTTCCTGAAATTCATCTTTTCTGTCCAGCCTCTGTTCTTATCTTATCAACAGTTTAATGGTATGGCTTTAAATAAACCATGATTTCTCACTTTCAATCTAGTGACCTCAACAATTGAAAATTCTTTTTGAATAAAAGTAGAACCTATTGAATACTGTGAAAAACAGAGCTCTTACTTGAAATTTAATGGTAGATTCCTGTAACACCAGGGTACTCTTGGATTTTTAGCTCAAGCATCATAGGAGGCAGTAGTTGGGTGCCTTACAACTGCCCTCTTCACCCTCTGCATTACGTCATGTCAGTACAGGTTGAAAGCCAGCACAGAGGAGGAGACTGGCCTTTCTCTTAAATGTCCTAATGGCTTCCGTTCTTTTTTAACTTTGGAAATGCACATCCCACCCTACATTTTGGGGTTGCAGTTAAGTGTCACGATCATGAGGTTGCTAACTGGATTCAGCACGTGTCATTATGTGTCAGTGTGGAGGGTTTCGCTGTTGGGGAGTAGGGAAGATCAGTTTTTGCAAGTGGTTGTGATAACAGGAAAATGCATTAAAAGAGCTGGTGTTGGGAAGTGATTTGACGATGCAGCTGAATGTGGGGAAATTTAGCTTTTCCCTTTCTTCAGAAAAGATGATGCACTCAACATCCAAATAGCAGTAATCAATCTGCATTTAAGGCAGCACAAATGGCCACTTCTGGAGAGCTGTATGATGTCTCCATTTCCAAATAGTTTTCTCCTTCAGGATATTAACAGGATCTGTTCACTCCCTCCATCCCATCCTTCTCTTCCCTCCCCACCCCTAGTTCCTTCTGACATAACTCATGCTGTGAGACTTTTCTTTATGATTCATGAGGGGCTGGGGTATAGCTGGCGCCCTTTAGCTTTATCTCCTGTCTTGACTAGCAAGCTGTGGGTAGTCCTGCAGATCATGGGTGGATGATTAACTGCTGGAAAGCAGTCCTCCTTGGCTCCGTTCTGTAATCATTAGTCTACACTGGTTGTATTCCTTCAGAGAGGACATTGTTCTAGGCTAAACTTCCTACATGAATTAGCCATCATTGTGTCTTCCCCCACCTCCATCCCCCAAAATAGGTTCAGCTATGACCACTTATCTGTCCAGAGCCACTTGTCTATTTTCGTCCGTCTCACTCTCCTCTTGGCTAAGAGGCTCTTGCTTCTTTCACACAACCCAAAATATTTGATATGTTGGAAGGTTCTTGTACTGGGAATATCATTTCAATCCAAAATAAATTGTAACTATAAAGTGATAACACTTGACCCTTGACTTTCTTGAATCTCTTATAACTTGCTTCCCTAAACCAGTGGCTCTCAGACCAGCCACATCACTGTCGCTCGGAAACTTGTTAGACATGTGAATTCTCAGCACCCTGCCCCCTGCAGTCTAACACATTCTTTAGATGATTCTGATGCACACTAAAATTTGAGAAGCACTGCCCTAATCAGTTCTTGATCATTGTAAAACAAATCAAAGTGTATACCCTTTCATGGAAGATTGATCATTTAATCTTCATTGTAATTAGAATTACAGTCATGGTTGTAAGTAACAGAGAACAAGGCATGGAATGGACAAGCTTTGGATTTCTATAGTATGTCCCAGCTCTTTATTCCCCTTGACTCCTGTCTCTTTCCCCCTTCCTCAGACTCTGAGTTCATGGCTCCTTAATTAGATTCCTTCTGAATAGCCTCCACCAGCTCTTGGCTAATTTAATGTGAAATCATCTCGAGTGTTACAGTGCTTGCTTGCTTTGGTTCATCTGCAGCGTCAGGTGGCTGAGTGGGTCGGAGAGCTGAGTCTCTATTAGGCATATCCCTATCCTGCTTCTGCTCTAATCCTTAGAAATCTCTCAGGAGGACTATAGTTCAAATAATTAATCACTGATACATCAATGCACAGAATTTTATAGCTGATTGTGAACGGGAAATCCGCTTCATAGCTTTCTTTCATTTGCAGGATTCTTTACATCTAAGTTTCTTGTAAACTTCCTTGTGCATTTCTGTTTTATCCTAAGCTACTTCTGACTCTGCCTCCCGCCAGCACCCTTCAACTTTGGGCCCAGAAGTTGAGAAGAATTACTTCCCATTGCTCTTGCTTTTGCATCAAGGTCAGAGAGCCAAATCTCTGGGGTATGGCAATGAATTTTTTCCAGTAAGTCAGAATAAATGTAGCTCACATTGGAAAACCGTTTTCCAAACTGAACATTGTCACAGAATTGTTGCTTTTCACTCAGTCAAAAGACTCATTAAAGTTTTCTGTAACTGATGTGTTTGTGTTATGTAACAAATATTTTATCAGGTATTTTGGGGGTTAAAAACACAAACACAGGATCTAGTGGTGATTTCAGTGAACAAGTAAATAATTACAAATATAGTTACAAAAATGGAGAATATATGTGGGTAGTTGGGATTCATAGGGAAAGGAGCACCCAGATTGATGGGTTTTCCACCAATAGAGTCCACAAGAGAAGGCATGTTCTGTTTGGTTTGCCTTGGTAAAGGGAGATGGAAAGCAAATGCCAATTTCTTACCCTATGACAGCAGTTTCTTATCCTAAGGAAGTAATTGGCAAGGTGCTGTAGAAGTTATTCCTCATGGCATTATCTATAGTAATAGAACTATTCACATAAATATCTAGCAACAGGGGATTGATTAAAATTTTGAACCATACATTCATATATGATGGTTAAAAGTGGTACTTAAACAGTGTTTTTTTCTTGAAATAGGATTATGAGTCATTGTTTTCTGAAATTTTTTTCTGATGAACTTTGTAATCAGAACAGCAAAAACTGTAAAATCAGTGTCACTGAGGCAGTTTTGAGTAATCTACCTTCCTGAGGCCCTATCCTCTCAAGAAGACTTTAGACTGCTCATAACCACTACTACCCAGCTCTAATAATCCTTTGATCCTAATCTGGGATAGTAGAGTTTGCAACTGCGTTCCCCTCATCTCTAGCATTGAGTTGGTTGTTCTCTGCCTTGGAGTTCATAATCCCTTTCCTCCCACTTACCTGCCCCTGCAGATCCATTGTCATACCCGGCACAATAGCATGTATCTTCATTCCTTCCTTATATTAGTTTAGACGAGATGATGACCTCGAGTTCTTTGTTACTTGCTTCACTGCCTCATAATACCTACTGACTCATTAGTCCGCCCACCTCCCCTTGACCGTAGGACTCAATTTCCTCATTTCCAGTCTATGCACTCTCAATCTTTTCTGTCTTTCTCATCGGTAATTCTCAATTTCATTGAAAATGCAGCTGCATAATCTTAGTGCCCCCACCTACCATTCTGCACCTGCCCCTGCTCTGTATCTTATTTTCTGAGTGGTGCCACCCTGTCGCTTCCTCCAGCTGCCAGGGAACCAGGAGAAGGGCCGAAGGAATTGTTTATTGCTACCATGTTGCACTGATATGTGTATTTGGTTCATGCTGAAAAACCGTATTCCTCAATGTGACCTGAAACACAATGAGAAGTGCTTCGGAAGTTTACCAGGTTTTTTACTCTTTGTTCTGCTTTTCAACCTTTTCTGTTGGAATTAATTTTTCTTCATACTGAGTCATTTTTCCTTGATTATTTAGTAGATGTTCCTTACAATCCTGCTACTTGGTTCTGTTTTGTCGTTTACTGTGGTCAAGCTTTGCTCCCACTCACTGCCACTCAGATTCTTGCCCATCCCCTGTGGTTCCAGTAGACTTGATGTGGGATGTGATGCTTTTGTTCTGGATGCTCCTCTGCTTCTGTTTCTGCTCAGAGGCCAGTCTTTAGCTGCTTCTGCCCTGGAGCATAGATCATGAAACTGTGTATCTGGGAAAGCCAACAAACCTCATTTTTTTACCCTACAGTCACTTTGGCATTGTCACTGTCTCCAATTTGAAATATTTTCACTGTTCCGTATTAATCAGTCAGTTACCAAGCATTTGTTCAGCTTTACTTGGCACACTTTAATTGAACTAGATGGCCCTGAATTTATATAATTATGGAAAGATAGCTGTCTGTTAAATATTATAATAAAGATTAAGGGCAGAATACTAACCCTCAAGGGACCTGTAGTCTAGATACAGAAATAAAGATTAACACATGAAACAATTTGAAAGTCATATGTTGCAGTTTATAATTACATGCTGAACTGAGTGATACCTGCACACAACACACACACACACACACACACACACAAATTATACTACCATTTCAAAGGAGTTCACCTAGGACCCCAGGTTAAAGATTTCTGTTGTCCCATCTATTTTACGATTGTAGTGAGGTTGTGGCTACAGATAGGTGATACTCTTTTCATTG
Source organism: Pongo pygmaeus (assembly GCF_028885625.2). Lineage (NCBI taxonomy): Eukaryota > Metazoa > Chordata > Mammalia > Primates > Hominidae > Pongo > Pongo pygmaeus. The sequence continues at coordinate 126,952,088 of NC_072379.2, forward strand.
TAGTGTTGACCTAGAACGACAAGTGGAATCAAGGGGGAAGCAAAAGCCCAGGGGACACACATAATTAATTACTTGCATGTAGGGGGCATGAAGAAAATGGGCCTAATTGGATTAGGAGTAATGTGGAAATCATGTGGATATGTGAACTGGGGCCACATGGTCGAGACCCATGAAAGCCAAGTCTGAGAATTTCCACTTGATTTCACAAGCTGATTGGTTGTCTTTGTTTGGGGTATAAGTAGGGGAGGAAAATGATGACGTCAATTTTTATTGAGAAGTGATGTGGGAGTGGTGTGCAATATTCAGTCAAAGTGTGTGTAGCTTCAAAAGGGATTGCATGAATTTAGTTAAGATATCCCTGATGTTATCTTGAAATAAATTGGTGAGGGCTTAGACCAAGAGGGTTCCAAAAGGGCCAAGTGAGCACAATTATGAAACAAGAATGTTGGATGTTGGGATAAAGCAAAAGCAGAGTGAAGAGACATCATGGAGCCTGCTTACCAGGAAAGCATTGTTAAAAGGAAGTTACAGATGAGGAGACGTGTTCAGGGGTCCTGATCTCTCTCAGCTCTGTAGCCTCCTTGCCCCATCATCTCCCTGCCACCTATTACATGCCATTTCTGCTTTCTGTCATTTTATTTTCTTTAGATCTCTTTCATGTATGAAAGTAGTTCTTTTTGTAAAACTCTGTTGAAAGCTCCTGCTCCCTCAGAAAATTCACAGATACTTCAGGGTGGATCAGAGATATTTCTAGCATCTGAGCTGACGCGCACTATGTCCCCAGGTTAAGAATTCCTGATGTGATAACTATTTTATGATTGTGATAAGGTTGGATCTAGCCATAAATCCTTTGAGTTTCTTTGTAAGCTCACAAAAATATTTGTTCAGAATAACAATCTACTGTTGCTGAATTGGCAGTAAGATGGAGGCCTGTTTGTTGGCACGGGAGGGACTGTGACTGCGGTGCTCAGACATCCAGCTTGGAGAGCTTTGGTCTTGAGATTTTCTGGATGAACTAGGGACTGCAAACCTAAGAGCAGACTCTTCCTTGGCATGAAATGTGTGCAGATTCTAATCTTGTGCTGAGGCCATGGAGATGATCTCCCTGCAAAAATGTTGTCTGCCTTTGCAAAGTTGTAGGTTTTTTCTTCTAGAGGAAAAGCAGCAGCTAATATGTGAGAATTTCAAGCTTTGCTGTTTAAAGAAAGCAGAGTTTTCCAGTGGTCTGAATAGAGTTCATCTTCCCACACTGTAGTACCATACAGCCCTGTGGCTCCTAGAAACAACCTAGAAAGCTGTGTTTTCATCTTTCAGTTGGCCCTGCCACTCCTTGGCATGTGTGTGGATATATACTTTCTTTCCCTGACTGGTGATGATGTTTGTCAGTTATTGACACTGGTAGTCTTTGCTGTCTTTGTACTGCTGCATCTTGGAGAAGAAAGCTGCTGAGAGGAGTAGGCTATGTTCTGCCCCACTGCTTCCTTTCTCCTGGCTGGCCTGCACACTAGCCTGCCTTTGTGAGGAAGCAGCTATTAAGCAGACACAGCAGGAGAAGTTTAGAAGTCAGGAGTTTCATTCCTTGCCTAATGAAAAGGAATGCAGAGCTGTGGCTGAGGCCCACAGGGAAAGGCAGTATGGGGAGCGGGAGTTAGTGTTTGCTCTGTGGAGCAGATACGGCGGAAGCCAGCCTGCGGTCTGCCTACCTTCCCACGTCTCAAAGACAGAGCTCCACAAATCTATCCCAGAGAAACTGGGTTATGTGAGATGCAGAGGAGAACCCCACTGAAAAGTGGTAGCAAGGCAGTACACCTTGTTTTCAGCAGAGCCTGGGTCTCCATGTCATGTATCCTCATAGCCTGGAATAAAGATAATACTCTCTCCCTTTGCAGATAGCGGTGGCAGGCCTCCCCTCTTAGCATTTGCTCCTCTCCTCTGTGAGATTCATTCCTGAATTCCTACTTCCCCCAGATACTCTTTCATGGAGAATCTCTTGCTGTGGCGTCAGACTTGTGACAAGCAGAGGGAGGTTTTCTGGAAGTGGCTCACTCAGCATCATTCCTGCAGCAGTGTGGGAACCAGAAGCGAAGAAGCCTCTGCACAGGGAAGGAGACCTGTGCTGTCGCAGGTTATTCTGCTCTTTTCTCACAGATCCCTCCCACTTTGCAGCCTGGGTCTAGTGTGCTACTAAGAGGCTAGAGTGCTTCCTAGGTGGGCATATTTGAATTTAGTGGTTAACTACCTATTGTTAACTTTGAATTTTGCTTCTCTTTTATGAAGAATTAACAAAATAAGGACTACTTCTCAGTTTATATATGCTGGTACAGTGCCGCTTTCTTGCTGCCTCTTGAATGTGCCAGAAATTGATCGAGAGTTTAACGGTAATATTTTAAGTGTGAAAAAATTATCTTTGAATGTTTTCCCAAAATTTATACCAGAACACAAATAAGTATCCGATAATATGCTTTTTAGAAGCAGGGTACAGCATGAATAATATTAAGACAATTTTAAAGAATCGTTTTGCTGTTATTTTAAATGTCATATGTACACTATTATCCACGTCTTCCAGTTTCTGATGTTAGTTTTTTCCTCTTTGGTAGCATATTTAGTTTTGGTTAAGTCCTAGATTTCTGCTTATAGCACAGAGCTACTTTGTGGTCACAGAAAGAAAGCAGAATTATAGTTTCCCACCTCACTGCTTTTGCCTCGAGGATCTTTGCTTTCTAACTTACTGCTCAGGCCCTGTTCTTTTTTTCTCATAGTATATGAGATGTTCTCCAGCCCCAGAAAAGGCCACAATTTCAGCAATGCTCTAACTTGAACCTGTCTGTTTACAGAACAGATCTATTTATTTTGGTTGTCCTTGTTGTTAAAGGATAAGGCTGTAGGCATTTAGTGCCCCATAGGACCTGCAGAACGCTTTGCAGGCCTTGCCTTGAAGGAGGTGAGGTACGGTCAGGGTGGGAAGGAGCTTGTCTGGTATCACAGAAGCTTCAATCTTAAGGCTGCTCCTTCCAATTTGCAGTAGCAAAATAAGGAGAGCCTGTTGGCGGCAGAGGAGGTTATAGAAATAGGACACGCAAGATGTAAGCAGGGCTTTGGGGAGGTGGAAGAGTTGGATTGTTAGTTGGCTTCTAGCCACCAACCTCTAGTCTTTTACTGGTAGCTTGCAAATCCCAAGGGGTGAGGGGCAAAGCTTGAGAATCGCCTTGGTTGCTGACCACTACTAGGATCCCTGAATGATAAATCACTAGAGGAAATTGTAAAGGGAAATATTTTTACCCATAGACAAGATTTGTGGGAACATCCCCTAATCTCTAGTTCTCTATCTCTAAGCTCAGAACTCTTACCTGCTGATGTCTGCAGGCTGGCAGTACACAAGAAGGCCTTATCCAACAGTGTACGACCAAGTAATTCACCAGTCAGCTTTTATTCTGTGGTCCTTCATTGTTATACCAGTGATCGTACCTAGTGAGGCGTAGGCTTCTGTCCCCAGAGCTACCACTCAGAGGATTGGGTGATTAAAGCAAACCAACCCATGGCTGAGGCTGGCAGAGTCCCAGAGTTCCCTGTTAAATCCCCTCTTATTATAGCTGAGACTGATTGAAAATGAGACTTAATGTCAGTTATGTAGCATTTGCTAATTTTTTTTCCTACTGTTAAATGACTTTTCTCTACAGTATTGCTCCATTCAGGGCAACTTATCTTTTTACCTGGGAGGAACTTATTTCCGTTAGAATTGGAACACTAGCCACATATTTTGCATTTAAAATGTTTCACGTGATTAAACACGGAAATAAACGTTATTACTTCTGTTTCTTAGGCCTGTGCTCCTCTAACTGATTCTTCTTTTGTGCCTGGAACAACGCCTTTAATTTGAAAACAAGTAAGGCAGCCCTCTGATTACTAAGCACACTGTTAGTGGAAACTGGCAGCCAAGTGCTGGTAACAGGGCTTAAGAGAAGAGCAGCTTTATAATCCCCCCTCCACCAAATCCTCTTGCACAGACTGGCTGCTCAGCAGTGTACAGTGTGACTTGTGTAGCCATACATCCCCACTTTAACAACCCTCGCTTCTCTCTTCATTTTTGCACCCTCCTACCCCTTCCCATTGTGATTCTTATTTTAATCGGTTTTTCTCTTCTTCCTTAACAGAGCTATTAAGAATGGCAAAGGATTGCATAGCAAGAAGGAAGTGCCTATCCACCGTGTTGCAGATATATCTGGGGTGAGTCGAGTCCCTGAATCAAGCTGTGTGGCTCAGAGGCTCAAGAGCGTGTCTGCATATTTGCTGAAGGACTTCAGCTTATGTGTTTTCTCTAGCTCGCTCCTTTTCAGGCACGGACTGTGACTTTTTTTCCCCCCTGGGGCATCTACTTAGGTATCTATAGGGAGCCTGTTTTATAATCTGGAAAAGCAGAATTAACTTCATTCTTTTTCTTTACCTGAACTATCTCTATGTTGCTTTTTCATTTTTAATTACTGTATTTTGAGTTTGGAAGGTAGTTCTTCTCAGTTGTATTAAAATAAAATTGCCTCTTTTTAAAACCGCTGTCCAGTTCTTGCTGTGAGTGGGAAGTCTTAGTGGCAAAAGGTCAAGTATAGGTTTCAGGAGAAGTATATGAATGCATCATGATTTCCTCATGACCTCTTGTTCCTCTGCTTGCCTGTAAGTGGGACAGAATGGAGAAATGTATGAACATCCTTTGAGATAATACATATAGATAATAAAGAAGAATCAATGGCACCAATATTTTAGAGCTCCCAATAGGCTGTGTCCAGATGATTCTTTAGCTGTAAGGACTTTACCTTTGAATGTTTAGGGTCTCTTTGGCTGAATAGATCCGTTTGATAGTTGAGCTAGTTTATTCATTTAGTCAACAAGTATTTATTGAGTGCCTGCTGTATGCCAGGAATTGCTCTAAGCTCTGAGAATATAACAATGAAGAAAACTGTTGAAGTCCCTACATTCAAGTCGGAAAGGGAGGCAGTTGCAATGTCAGATAGCGAAAACTACTGTGAAGAGAAGTAAAACTGGCCAAGGGGATAGTGAGTGGTGTCAGTGCTGATTTTGATCAGGTGGCCAGGAAAGGCACTCTCTATTGCCGAGACACATACCATCCATTTCAACACCACAGTCACTAATGGTTAAGGAGAGGATCAGGTCTGTGCCATGCATAGGGAAGATGCCCAGGGGAGATGAAGCCCAGGGTAGATGGAAGGAGGAAGAGCTGGTAAATCTTAGCTTAGGCACTCAGGGAATTTGCCTTGGGCCCTGAGAAGAAAATACTAGTATAAACAAAAGTGCTAGAGCTCAGCCTAGGCTGCAGGAGAGATTAATCAGAGTGTATTATCTTCCTGTTATGTGGTGTGCCCAGGCCTGGCGGAGGCTTTTTCTGTTGCTCCTGGTGATTGCTTGCTACAAATGTGTCTGGCAGGCTCCCCCTTGCCTAGGTATTGTGGTTCCCTGCTCATCTTAAACAATGGGACTCTGTTGAGCTTTTCTTTCTCTATAACCAGTCACTGCAGATTATAGGTTAAACAATGTTACCTACAACACATTAACTGGACTTCAGTCTAGAGGTTGGGGCCTCTGTTAAGTGGGTGAAGGATGCACTTTTTGTGGCTTAGAATCCTGAGAAGCCCAGAAACCTGTAGCTAATGGCCTTTGAGCCACAGATAACTATGGTGTGTCTGCTAATGTTCATTTTTAACAGGTGTGACTCACCCAGTGCGATGTTACTTGGCCTATTTTCTGTGTAGCTTACCCAGCTGAGTTATTCTTTGCATATATATTATTAATATTTTTATGTATGTGTGTGGCATTCTTAACAATGCTTTCCTTAATATTTGTCTTTCGGTAAAGCTGTTATAGCAATAAAAGGGCAAATTTCTGCGGTTCATCAGCAGGAGAAAAAGGTTATAAATGCTTTGGAAAATGCAATGAAAGCCCTTCTACACAAAGGGCCAAATATGCCCATCCAGAAACTTATGTGGGGCCCATACACCAGGGCCTTCCAGAAGCTGATTTCAACCTTAGGGATAGGCTCTCTCATTGGGCCCACCTGAGTTCATTTCTAGTTCTGATTTGGCACCAACAGTGAGGTGAAGCAACTCTAAGGAGGTTTTGAGGTTCAGGCACACCGGTCTCAGGGTTGTCCTCTCCACACCCCTCAATGTGGTATCCTAAAGATCTTTATTGCTGTCTCTGAATCTTATGCTGCCTCCTGCCTTGATGATTTCTGATGCTTTTTTTTATTCCTTTATTTCTGTTGTCATTAGCAGTGGGTCTTGTGAAACTTGTCTTCATTTATTTATTTACTTTTATTCCTACCCCACCAATTCCCCCTTAAACTCTAGCTCAGTTTCATACCAATTTTTATAATCTTTTCTGTCTCAGTATTGGAGGATTGGTTTGCTCTTAAGTTAAACATAAATGCCAATTAAATTTCTCTCAGTCACCACATAAATAAAAGAGTAAAGCTTGAGCAAGTGGGAGACTGAAAGTGAAAAAGCTGTTTGATTTAAATGAATGTCAGATATGACCTTGTCTGCCTGAATCACAAATTATTCACCTAAGATTGCAGTTTTTTTGGTGCCCTCTTTAATAGAGGAGTTTTGTCTTCTCCCACCTTCTAACCTTCCCTTCTTTCCATCACAGTGTTAAGTCTATGTGTATGTTGGGTGCCCTTGTTCAATTTATGTGAGATGTATGGGTTTTCTGCTTCCTGAAGCATGCTGGCAATTTTGCTGTCTGTGGGACAGGTGTGAGGTCAGATGGGCAAACAGCTTACAGCCAGATGAAAAATAAACAGGGAAAAAGACAATGTAATGTACATATACGTAATGGTTTCACAGAGGTTTCTTAATTGTTTTTTAATCTTTAACTGTGTTACCTACTGCCCCAGATTGATCCCCCTCTTAGTTGCAGGCCATGATAAATGGAGGTTTTTGTTGAGCTGACAGTGTAGGCAATATCTGCCGAAATAATTTACAATGAACGGGTGTTTGTGCATAATATCTCTCACCACCCTCCTCTCCATCCCAGTACACATCGTTGGTGAGGAAAAAGACATGCTTAAGTGTACATTCTGTCTCCTAAACACTCTTAAGAAATGTGTTGTATGGAAGAGATTATATCATAATGGTGAGGCAAATAACCTGTAATTTTGTTCTAGTGTTAACTGCCTCCATCTTTAGGAGTTGAGTTTCTACTCCTTTTCCATGATCTCTTCTCTTGCCGTTTAAAAAATGATTTCACAGAGTAAAGGTCAGAGTGCGTTAAAATGCTTTTGTATGAAGACCTAGCATATACAAGACCTGCTTGGCTGATTGCTTACAGTTGGAAGTGACTCATCTAAGCACAGGAGTGTGAAGTTGATGGCTTGGAACGTAAGATACCAGCCTCTGTAGTGGCCAAATAAGCTGGCCTTTTTGTTTGTTATTACAGATGGGTTTTGATGTCAAGGTCAACTGAGTTTTGAGTTGTCCATAAGATGGACAGAACATCTGCATATAACACCAACTGAATGAATCCCCAGTTTGTCTAGGGCTTTGATAAAAACTTGGCCCACTAGACCAGGCGTGGTGGCTCACGCCTGTAATCCCAGCATTTTGGGAGGCCGAGGTGGGAGGATTGCTTAAGGTCAGGAATGCAAGACCAACCTGGTCAATGTAGTGAGACCCCATCTCTACCAAAAAATAATAATAATAATAATAAATATATGTGTGTGTGTGTGTGTGTACATGTGTATGTGTGTTAACCCATCTGCATCTCTTACACCTATTTTTAGGGTACCCACTAAAGGAAGAAAATTACATACTCCCAGGCTGGTACCTTAGATCCTGAAGAAGTTACTGATTTTTTGTTATTTCCAATTTTTCACAGTATAGGAACTGGGCTATTAGAAGTACCAGCCACTGCTGCCATTTCTATCATAGTCTAGTTTCCTTTCAAGCCAGGATGTTCCAGGGTGTGTAGAACCAGCTGATAATTTGACTGACTTGGTACTAGGTCTTACTTGATTTGAAGGGTGGTTCTGTGGTGACTGACTTCATACATCCATGTTTTCATTATTAGTTGGTTTTGTTTTTCATTGATCCTGTCTGAGCTCCCTCCCTCGCCAGCATAGAAAAAATTGGAATATGCGTGTCAGTGTTCTTTATCTCAGGTTTCTCAGCTGTACTTTATCTTAGGTTTATTATTGTTTTTGCTGTGGCCTGCTCCGTAATAAATACAATCTCCTGCAGATACAGAGTGTAAAACAGGCAATAAAATGGGGTTGGTACATGGCTTACTGTTGTTCTGGTAGATCAGACAAATCAATTATGATTCTGAGATTAGAGAGAGCTCCCCATTCCTCAAGTTGCAGCCAGCCCTTCGAGTGCTGATTTTACCTTTTACCTTTACCTCCACTTCTCCATCTTCCTCTTATATGGGAGTAGGACTCAATGAGTCGTAGTGTATATCTGAGTTTTCTTCTCTGTCCTTTTCCTTTTGTGTCTGTCCTCTGTGCATGAGGAGTTACGATGTTTGTTTGATGGTACAAGAAGATAGCATCCTCTTCAGTCTTATTTCTGAAAGTCCCAGAATAGGGGTTGTCTTCTTTTGAATATATTCTGCCTTTTCATATTATGTAGTCCTGACAGCTCCTCTGTTAATTTCACTATTACAGTATATACTCTCTTAATCCGTGGGTCTTTTTATCTGTTAACTGCTGCTGTGCTCCTTTGGACGTTTATCACATCATGGCTTGGTTTCATGCTCATGTTACATAGCACTTTTTTATAACCACCTTTCTCCGTGACTGATTTTGTTAGAAATATGTAGTATTACTGATTTTTTTTATTTTTATTTTTTTAAGGAGACGGGGTTTCACTTTATCACCAAGGCTGGACTGAAAGTACAGTGGCACAGTCATAGCTCACTGTGGCCTTGCACTCCTGGGCTCAAGTGATCCTCCTGACTCAGCCTACTGAGTAACTGGGTCTACAGGTGCATGCCATCACACCCACAGGATCTTGCTATGTTGTCCAGGCTGACCTGAAACCCCTGGCCTCAAGTGATCCTCCCACTTTAGCCTCCCAACGTATTGCTATTATAGGCATGAGCCACCACCACCCTAGCCTAAAAATTAAGCCATGGTTTGGAGTGATCCAATGACTAGCTTTGGGGAAGGTGCAGGGCACAGGGGAAGAAAGTCAGACATTTGGGGCCCTGTTATTCGTGAAACGAAGTCTTACAGAGTTGACCAGTAGGATTCTGACTTGCTAATGTGAAGGATTGAAGTGTTCCTTTAAAACAGATAAGATTAAATCAATAGATAAGAAATAGATTGGTAGACAGGGTTGGATTTTCTCCAGCATCTGCTCCTGACCTCTGCCTTCCATTTCTGGTTTTCATTGCCCTCTTAAACTTTAATAGCACTGTCAGCCTTTCTTTGAGATTTCTGTAGGTGTTACCTTTCCTTAGCTCTTTATTAATATTTAGGCCTTGATGGAAGCATAAGAAAAAAATTATTATTCTTTTTGGCTAAAGAGAGTTTTAAAAAGCCCAGGCACGGTGGCTCACGCCTGTAATCCCAGCACTTTGGGAGGCTGAGGTGGGCGGATCTCCTGAGGTCAGGAGTTCAAGACCAGCCTGGCCAACATGGCAAAACCCCATCTCTACTAAAAAATACCAAAAAAATTAGCCGGGCGTGGTGGCAGGCACCTGTAATCCCAGCTACTTGGGAGGCTGAGGCAGGGAGAATTGCTTGAAACCAGGAGGCAGAGGTTGCAGTGAGCTAAGATAGCATCACTGCATTCCAGCCTGGGTGACAGAGCGAGACTCCATCTCAAAAAAAAAAGAGAATTAAAAAAAGAAAAAAGTGTTTTGCCTGGTAAGTCTGAAGAAAGTAAAAGGAACAAAATCACCCAGGGGCTTTATGAGTTAGGTCTGTGTTAAATTGCAGTTTGTCTTATATGTTTTCTGGCCCACCTAGTTTAGATTTATTTTTCTTACCCTCATATGATTCTAACATTCCTTTCAGCTTTCTGTTTTTTCTAGTCTCTGGTATTTAATGGCACAAATGCTCTCTGAGTGTATTTGTTTTTTGTCGTTTTAAATAGCCCTTCCCTTTTTTACCCCGCTTGGCTAAAATCATGGCCCTACATCATGTTCTCATGTCTCTCTTGCCAACTGCAGTCTAAGTTACTGTACAGATGGCACAACATCAAGGCCTATGGTTCTGCCGGGTGGGTTTCTGTGACCTGGAGGGGTTGCCTAGCACTGGAGCTTCATTCACACAGTAGCTGCTGGCTCCACTGCTGGGCTCTGCATTTGCTACCCTGAGAAAAATCCCAAAGGAACTCTGGAAGAGCCAGCTCACTGTCTGCGGAACTTGCTCTCCAGAGCAAGCAGTGTGTGCTCTCTAAATACGGTTGGCCCCTTGCCTGGAAGCCATGGTTGGTGGGAGTGTTGGGTTATCCTGGTGGCTTCCTTGCATCCGTGTTGTGTTTCGTAGCTCAAGTTGTCACTAATTTAGGAAAAGCTATTGCTCTATTTCTTTCTTCTTCTTTCTTCAAGCAAAGTTTATTGAACTCTAGTTGGACTACAATGTGCAAGTGACTGGCTTGGATCCTCGCTGCACAGAAACATGCCATCACCTCTGTGGCACACAACCTCTGATGCCAAAGTGGCAGCCACCTCATAAGTTTCTCTCAGACTTTGGAAAAAACTTCAAACTCTTTCTGTTTCTTTTCTTTTCTCTTATATTTTCAATTTAATTTTTTATTTCAAAAAAATAGAGATGGGGTCTCACTTTGTTGTCCAGGCTTGGTCTCAAACCCCTGGACTCAAGTGATCCTCCCACCTCAGCCTTCCAAAGTGCTGGGATTGCAGGAGTGAGCTACCATGGCTGGCCTCTTTTCTCACTCTCTTTCTGTCTTTTGTTGAGATGGAGTCTCCCTCTATTGCCCAGGCTGGAGTGCAGTGGCGCCATCTCAGCTCACTGCAACCTCTGCCTCCCAGGTTCATGCAATTCTCCTGCCTCAGCCTCCTGAGTAGCTGGGATTACAGCTAGTTTTTGTATTTTTAGTAGAGACAGGGTTTCACCATGTTGATCAGGCTGGTCTTGAACTCCTGACCTCATGATCCGCCCGCCTTGGCCTCCCAAAGTGCTAGGATTACAGGCATGAGCCACCACATCCAGCCCTCTTTTCTCTTTTCACGTCTTCTAAAACATGTCTCTGTTAAGAGTTGGATGTTACTAAGAAGACCTTGATCTTGATTGTGCCAGAGAGTTGCTTCAGCCAGTTGCCCTCACCCTTATAATGGAAGACATTGCTTTATTGTGTTGGAGTTTTTTTGTGCATGGTTTGTTTCTCTCTCTCTTTCTTTTATTTCTTTTTTAAGATGAGATCTTACCACGTTGCTCAGGCTGGACTCGAACTCCTGGGCTCAAGAGATCCTCCTGCCTCAACCTCCCAAGTAACTGGGACTTACAGGCATGAGCTACAACACCTGGCAGCTGTTCATAGTTTCTTTGTTCATATGAATTCTGTGCAACCACTTTCTGTTTTTTGAAACTCCCCTATTCAAATTTGCCATAACTACAGGCCATCCCTCTCTTAAATAAATTTGAAAGCATTTTTTATTTACATGGGAATTTTTTCAAAATTTCATTGCAGCAGGTACCACAGTTAATGATGGTTGTGTTTCATTACCTCCTTTTATAGATTTTAGTCCACTTTTTGATTGAGCTGTGTTGTTTTTGGAGGGCACCAATTTTAGGACATGGTTTCTCACTTCTCTTATTTAGCTTCATTTAGTTGGGCTGTTTTGCATCTTTGTAGATAGAGATGTAGAAATGTAGTCCTGAAGAGATACAATTGATTCCCACCCTGTAAGAGAAATGATTTCAAACTTTACATTTTTACTCCCTAGTTTGACTGTTTTTGCATCTGTAGCAAATTCACCTCAGTATTCCTAGTAACTTATCTATATCTGTTCTTTAGTCTCTTTGAGCCTTTCTGGTTCCCTCGTTAATTAGTGGGGTTAAAATGAAATTTTCTACGTGAATTTATTTTATATTTGAATAAGAGTCAAGATTTTACCTTATTGAAAATTATCTTTTAACAGGGGAAACAATTGTAGAAGCAAGAGAAATACAAAACCACGTATATAGTGGGCAATAAAAGATTATAGAATTATATGCTTTGAAAGTCTTAGTTTTGTTGCCTCCTCTGTACCTGGAAACATGAACAATAATTTGGTTGTGAAAGTTCTAAAAAAAGAAAAATTTTGAAAGTGAATATGTCTCTTTCATCTGCATCATGTCTGGTTCCAAGTCTGTACCTTACTTGGTTTAGCTTTTTGTTCAGAACAGTCTTGTCTTGGAAAATTCAGGCACCAGAGCAGATAACCTTGAGGTAGGGAGCTAGGATTGGACTTTGAAAGCAGGGCACAGCTTCTTGTCCTTTGATGTGAGTGTCCTAGCTCTGCAATTTAACACCTCTGAGAAAATGTTTGCTCAGGTGAGCTGCCCAGAGGTGGAGCACTGTTAAGAGACAGGGCTTCTTTATTTGTTCGTTCTTATGTAACAAAAACATCTTCCTCCCAGTATAATCAGTAGCGTGTCACTGTCGTGGATTCTATTATCAGGAAACTTTCTGCCATAAATTTTTCTAGTTTCCTTCTGCTTCCTTGTTTAACTGTGCCTTCACAAACAGGAGTGCATGCAAAGGCACTCAGCATTTGCAACAGGGTCCTGGCATTTGCAACAGGGTCCTGGCTTTTAGTGAAGTGTACTGAGCTATAATGATTTTTGCCTTTCTTTGTTCAAAGACATGAGAAAGGAAATTGAGGGAGTTAGGAACATTTTTTCCAAATAAAGTAGCATATTTTTCCAAAGAGAGTTCCTCTGGCCATAGATTCAGCTATAGCTGGTCCATGCTCTTCGGTTGTTCTCTTTCCCATTCTCTGGGTGCATAGATAACACTCTATGATTCTATTTCATGGGTCAAAATTCGTTAAATGAGCCCATTACAGGGATGATTGTAAGTATATTTTGGAGGCAGTTGACAAAATTTCTGATTCCCAGGTTGAGGTGTGTGATTGGATTATCTGATCTGTCCCATGGCTGCTGAGTGATGTGAGAAAATTTGAAATATTTCTGCATAGCCCCAGATTCACTCTCCACTTTACCATCATAACACTACTTAGCCTTGGATTGAACTCATTGTGTCCTGTGGCTATTGCTTATATAAACATTTCAAAGTAAGTAATTTTACTAACATAGACATTCTGCTTACTTGTATTTTAAATCTTTATTTAGCATGCTTACAACATATTCCCTACAGAATATGTCGTACAGAATTTTGCACACTCCTTGCAGTGTTAACATCCAGATATTTTGAAATTAGAGCTCAGGGTTGCTTTGAAATGCCCTGGTCGTTTTCTGCCTCAGTTGTTCAGGAAATGGTGTTCTCAGGAAGAAATTATAGAATTCCTAATACAATATCGAATTTGGAAGGGGCTTGAAAATGTAAGCTATTACCAAGATTTCTAATTTGGAGGAAGACCTGTGTTCTATTGATTTGTATTACTGCAGCATCCCCAGACACTTCACCTGCAGTAGAGCCCATTTATTTTCTTTATATCACATTCATCTCCTCCACTACTTAAGGTCCTCAGTTGACTGACTCTGACTTCATTGTTAATTAGCATTTGTTGAATCACATTTCTTCTTTTTGCAATGCTATCTCTTCTCCCCTGCTGGCCATGCCTTCTTCCCTGGCATATGTCTCTTCTTCCAGATAATTTCTCCCTTTTTATCCCCACTGCCTTCTGATCATGCCCTTCTTCAACATTTACATAATCATATTACTATGATTTTGTGCTTGTTGATAAATTGATAATTTCATAAGTTGTTTAATATGTGTGCATTGGTTTTCCTTACTAGTTTCTAAACTCCTAAGAAGGGGATCTTTTTGTATGTCATTATAGTGCCCAGTTTACATTCAATTTGCCAAGTGATGGGCTCAAACAGCATGAACTTGTATTTGGAGAAAAGTGCCCCATTCTCCAAGGTACAGGATTGGCTGTACTGGTTAGTAACTATAAGTGGGCTGTTAGTAAAAGAACACAGCAGAAAGGGTGCATGTCTTCTAGAATATAGTGGCAGTATGGGGTCATGATTATTAGCACTGGCTCTAACATTAGATTACTGGGGTTCAGTTGTGCCTCCATTGCTTATTACCTTGACGCCTTGGGGAAGTTATTTTTTTCTTTCTGTACCTCAGTATTCCCCTGTGGGAAATGGGTATGATAATGGCACTTACCTCATTAGATTGTGGTGTGATTGAATGCATTAATACATGTAGCTGTTTTAAACAGTTGACGTAAGAGCTCAACAGAGAGCAGTGGTTCACATGCCGGTGTTCATTATTTTTTTTTGAGACAGGATCTCAGCTCTGTTGCCCAAGCTGGAGTGCAGTGGCGCAATCTCAGCTCACTGCAACCTCTGCCTCCCAGGCTCAGGTGATCCTCCTGCGTTAGCCTCCTGAGTAACTAACTACGTGTGTACCACTACGCCAGGCTAATTTTTTATTTTTTTGTAGAGACAGAGTTTTGCCATGTTGCCCATGATGATCTCGAACTCCTGGGCTCAAGCGCAAGCCACTGCACCCAGCCTGGTGTTCATTATTATTAAATTGCTTAGCATTCTGCCTAGCACACAGAAAGTCCTCTGTAAATGAGAGCTGTCATTATCATCCTCAATAGTATTTACATTGCAAACTCTTCATCCAATTCAAGTCCCAAATCCTACCGCTCCCTCTCCTGAGTTCTTTTACTGCCTCTTTATCTCTTTTTTGACATTTAACATATGCCATCTCTGTCTTGTTTTTTAAATGCATTCCTCATGTTGAATCAGTGAATGAATGATCAAACAATAAGTATTTATCGAGAGCTTTTCATATGCCAGGCAGAATGCTGAGTGTTGAGAATATATTATACAAGACAGCTATAGTCTTTACGGGGAATACACAACTTGTTATATAATTACAGTTGTAATGGGAGTACAGAGTCCTGGGAGAGTGTATACTGGTGGCCACAGCTTATTCTAAGTGGTCTGATAAAGTCCTTGAAGTGATTTCAAAGTGAAACCCAGAGAAGGAGTTAGCAGAAGATCTTGTTCAGGGCCAAAGGATAAAATGTTGTATACAAAGGTCCTGAGGTGGAAGGTTGCTTGTGTTCACAATGGAAGACCAGTCAGCATTGCTACAATGTGAAGATAGTAATGGGAGAATGAATAACTGAATAATTTGGACGTTATAGTCCTTGAAAAGGATTTTGAATTTTATCTGAAGAACAGTGAGAAATCATTGAAATGGGAGTAGAATAATTAGAACAGCATGTGTGTGTGTGTGTGTGTGTGTGTGTGTTTATGTGTGTATATGTATATATATATATAGAGAGAGAGAGTTAGCTAGGTATATATCTATTAATTTTTTCTTTTTTTCCATTGTGGCTGTTATTTGGAGATAGACTTGAAACAATGGTTAGGGGAGAATTTGCAGTTCACCTGGTGATTGCTGAATAGTGGCTGGAACTAGGATTGTGGCAATGGAGGCGGAAAGATAAATGTGAGATCCATTTTGGTATAAGAACTGGTAGAATTGAGTGGTTGATTGGATTGGGGTCAAGGAAGGGAAGTGAAATCAAGTGTCATGCATGAGCTTTCCAAATGTCTGGCACAAATATCTGGTTGATGGCGGTGCTCCTTTTCTGATATTGTAAATGATGGCAGAGTAGATTTGCAAGGGAAATTAAGACTTTCTGAACATGTTAAAATTGAGGCACTAATGAGCCATTAGTGGCCTAGGCTTCATGCATGAGTTTAGGACTATAGGACACCTAGATGTGAGTGTACCAAATTGCCCAGAGAATGTTAAGAGAGAAGAGTCCCTAGGCCAAGCCCTTTATTTCAAGATTATGTATGGATGGGGAGTGTTTGAACAAACAGACTTTAAAAAGTTGCCGCCCAAGCTGTCGGACATAAATCAGGTGAGTATAATGTACAAATTAATAGGAGAAAGAGCTTCACAAGGCAAGAATTGAGTCTCCAGCTTCAAGGTAAAGTAAGATGAAATTGAAAACTATCCAGAGGACAGTGCAATTCCATGAGTTACTGGTGACCATAGAGCAGTATTTGTGGAATGAGCAGTATTTGTGGAATGAAGGAAAGCAGGGGGGCAGCAAAAGCTAGATATCTTCCCACCTGAATTGTCAGCAGAAACTGTGTTTTATCTCTAGATCTGTAGTTTTTAGGAGTTTCCTAACAATAGGAAATGCATACATGTACATAATGATGGCGTCTATATAGTTTTGAATGAGTGAGGAGTCTTGGCATCCATCAGCACGTGTGCACTGATGGAGAAAGAAATGACAATGATGTGAGATCCTTAATTGAACAAACTAACTTATTTTATCTTCACCAAAGCTATCTCAATTCTCTGCCATCACTTATGCACTCTGTGGTACATCATTTTCCACTGATAGACAAGGTCCTTAGAGTCTCAATTCTAGAACCCCAATATAATATCCACATGTGGTTACATCATAACAAAATTGTGAAGCCACTGGGTGGGGTAAGATTAATTCTATATTTTCCTTAAGAAGGATTAGAATTCCCAAATACACCCAAAGCACTAACTATATTTCTAACTACTTTAAAAGTATCATTCTGTAAAAGTAGTTTCATTATTGTTTAAGCTTGTTTTCACATATTTGTATGCATGCATGTATATGCTTTATTAAATCTATTTCTGAGCCTGACTGTTGGGCTTTTTACAAGTTGCTGTCTTTACTAGGAACAAATTTTTATTCTCACATCATATAATGTGTGGTTTTTGTTTGTTTTCTACCCATTGTCCACACTCTTTTTTGCGCGGGTAGCTGTGACTTCAGGCACACTACCACACCTGGCTAATTTTTTAAATTTTTTTTGTAGAGAGAGGATCTCTATCCTATACTGATAAGATCTGCTATGTTGCCAGAGCTGGTTTAGAACTCCTGAGCTCAAGTGATTCTCCCACCTGGGCCTCCCAAAGTGCTGGGAACACAGGTGTGAGCCACTGCACTCAGCCACATTAAACTCTTAGTCCTTAGAAAGAGGCTACTTAGTTTGGTGTCATTAGTACCATAAAACACTGCTTAAATCTGTTTTTGATGGAATCATAGAGCAAATTTCACAGGCAGCTTCAGGTCAAGCTGTTTCCACATCAGTTTACAGACTTTATTATAGCATCAATAATATTTATTTGTTTCAAAATATATAGAACAATTAATTATAAGAACTAATTCACTGCAGTGAATGTTGAATGCTGACACTTACAATCTAAAGGGACAATTAGTTATCTGACCTTTAATAATTTACAAGTTTATCTAGGCAAAGCTTAATCGGCCATAGATTTTTTCTTTTTTTTTTCTTTTATTTTTTTTAGACGGAGTCTCACTTTGTAGCCCAGGCTGGAGTGCAGTGGCGCAATCCCAGCTCACTGCAACCTCTGCCTCCCCCAAGTTCAAGTGATTCTCATGTCTCCCGAGAAGGTGGGATTATAGGTGCCTGCCACCATACCCAGCTAATTTTTGTATTTTTTTTTTTTCAGTAGAGACGGGGTTTCACTGTGTTGGCCAGGCTGGTCTCGAACTCCTGACCTCAAGTGATCCGCTCTCCTCAGCCTCCGAAAGTGCTGGGATTACAGGCGTGACTTTTTTCTTTTAGAAACAAAACCTTAGGCATATTTTTCTTTATTCAAATTTTCTGTCAAACTTTCTGTTTTTAAATGCATCAAATATAAGTGAGTGAAAAGAATAGAAATTATCTGTACTACTAACTCTTCTATTCACCATAATGTGGGTTTCCTTATTTATTTCTTCTTCTTTTAAGTATTGTAAGCTCTTTTCAGGATGGGAGGCCTTACTGGGTTGTTCTTAATTATACAGTCAGGTCCTAGAAGAGTATATGGCACCAAGTAGGTGCTTAGCAGATATTGTTGGATGAATGAATGCTGTAAATTGTTCTACTAGAATTGATTTAATCCGCCTTTTATTGTTGGATGTTGGGGTTGTTTTACTGTTTTTTCTTCTCATAAACATTTGTTCCTTTAGATAAATCATAGTCTATAATTATTTTCTCAGAACATGTCCATAAAGTAGAAACTTAGGCCAAAGAATAGCATATATTTTTTAACAACATCATCCTATAAATCTTTATTGAGTAAAATGATTGGGTTTTTAATTGGATGCGTTTGTTGTTGTTCTTCAAAACATTGACCACCTTCTGTTTTAATTAGTAACAAATTTCTATCATAATTGTTGCCATTTTTCTCCATGTTAAAAAAAACTGGAACTTTCTCTTCTGAATTGTATAATTATCTATGTTTATTAATGCTTTAAAAATGTAAGGCTTTTAAAAGACTAATTAGACATAAAAATAAAACTTTCACTTAAGGTTTATTGAACCTATACTGGTATGTCTGCAGGCAAAAATGAATGTTCAAAGTACTTTTAGGAAGTATTAAAAGTGTTTTAGCCATTTAGCCTTTACTAACATTTATTTTGATTTTAAGATAATTTTTATATTATAGGTTACTTGCTGACTTTTTTTTTCTCTGTTCTTTTCTGAAGTTGCATTCTTGTCTTGGGTGGGACACAGTTAAGTGTGGCATCAGTTTCCTTGCCCCAAGTTCTTTATTTGCCCATGAAATGAAGACTTATGCCTCATCAGATGTCTTTTAAATTCTTTACTCTGCACATTTTATTTTAATTATCTCTCAAGGCGTTTTCTGGTTCTGTAATAAGTTCTTGCCTCTTGCCTATAGAGACTTTGGAAGTGATAAAAATTGATCTAAAACTGTTAAAGAAAAAAATAGTATTTTAAACCTGTTAAGTTACTGTTTAATCCTAGCCTTGTAATTGATGTGCTCAGTTGTAGATGGCTTTATGTCATATTCTCAATGCCATATACCATGTGTAAGCTATGTTTTTAGCCCAGTCTCATGTCTCAATTCTGAAAATGTGGAAGATGTTTATTGTAGTATTCCTGTAAAAGTTCATTATCATTTAATTCTTAGAAAAGTAACTCTAGAGTTGTTAAAAGTCTAAATGGCCTTTTTCTGTGTTTATCTTTACCAGTTCAAAGTAGAAATGCTACTTTTAACTATTACAATTTAATGGTGTATGATATAAATTGGATGTTTACAATTTGAGTAAAGTACCTGCTTTTGTAGAATATTTTAGCTGAAAATAATTGGAATGTATACCTGCCAGTGTTAAACTCTCCTATAAACATTTTCTTCTTCAAATTGGTATTTCTGAACCACTATCTCTTATTCCTGTGTTTGAGTAGATACAATTAAGTTTCATACTAAAATAAATTTTCTTCACATCATTACTAAAGCATTCAGTCATTTCAAAAATATAATACATTACTATACTGATGAATAATGGAAGAATTTTATCTGTTGATTCAACATATTGAAGAGTAGGATAGTTTTTCTCCTGAATAAAACTACAAAATCAATAGTATATTTACTTACTTGACCTCAAAGAGATTTTGTCTATGAAATAGTTTGTAGTTTTTTGTTTGTTTGTTTGTTAAAAACAAAGGGAAATAAACCAATAAAGCAGAAGGCATGGATCGAGGAAGCATTCTGGGAAAGGCTGTGAAAAGAATTGCCAGAGTCTTGGCCAAGGGGAATCCTAGTAAGCCACCCTGCAGAGGTCAGCAGGAGGATGGAAGAACTCTTGGGAGGAGGCTCTCTAACTGGAGGGCTATCATTTACAAAGCTGTGATATTATAAACACTGAGTATTGAGTTAACAAAAAATTGTAAGACTAGTGTGTTGAGAAGTTAGAGTATGGAAAAAAGGGGAAAAGGGACAGTTTGGGATGAGGTAGGGAGGCAGATTTATTCATGGAAACTTTTCTATACAGCAAGAATTATGAGCCATACCTTTCAGATAGTTCTGTGGTTTGGCAGCCCTCATCACCTGGCACCTTTGGCACTGCCTTGATGGCTGCTTCTCATCCAAGTTAGAGAAAGAGGATTGAAGACAGGAAGAAAGCAAGCTTGTGTGCTTGATACTTTATCCTAACTAGGTATATTCTTATTTCCACCCTTTTTACTTGAGGCACAGATACACCATCATCTGCACTTTCTGTGCCTAACTTATCTTAAAAAAAAAAAAGATTCTCTAGAATAAGCCAAGGGCATTGTATTTTCTATCGATGATAAAATGCAGATTTTTACCACTAAAAGGCAATGACTTCATTTCTAAAGGTTAAATTGAATGGTTCTCACAGCATAATTTCATATGGTTAAATTTGGGAAACTGAAAGTCATTCAATAAGAGAACAATCTCTGAGCTTGTATAGAATTTTTATTTGATTGAGAATTGGGTATTACTTTATTCACATTAAGCTGTATCACATGATTTTATTTCAAGGTAGAAAAGAAATGTCAGTAGCCATATGTACTTAGTAGAACTTTTTTCTTTATTTGAACAAAATGTGTCCTCTTTATGGCCTGTGAGGATGACCTCATGCTCCATCTGATGCTTTCTTTTAGCTATTGCCCAAGAGTTTAGACTTACTTATGCTTCCTTTTGGGGAACCAATGAGACTTTTTTTCTGTGCTTTTCTAACTCCTTGCTTTCTCATCTAAACCATTTTCTTTTTAAATTTTTTAAGTACTTTAATACACTAGTATTCAAAGTAGTGATCAAAGTAGTTGATTTAAAACATAATGAATGGGTGGTTAATTTTGAACTTGATATTCTCTCCAAACTACTTACAGATTAGTTAGGGGAAAAGTTTTCTTGAGTTAAAAATTAAAATATTGTATATTCTTCCTGTGCACGTTGTTTTTATTGTGTTGGTGTATATTCTTAAAGGTATAATTTATATACAGTAAAATGTTCTCATTTTTAGCATATAGTTCTGTGAGTTTTGGCAAATGTGCATTTTGAGAAACATATATTTATGAAATCATCACCACAGTCAAGATATTAGAACTGTTCCATCGTCCTAATTCCTCCATTCCTTTTAGAGTCAACTTCTAGTCCCTGGCAACCTCTCATGTTTTTCTGTTTAACTATAGTTTAACCTTTGTCAACATGTCATACAAATGCAATCATGTATTTGAGATTCATACATGTTGTTGCCCATGTCTTTTTTAGCGTAGAGTAGTATTCCATTGTGTGGTGTACTATAATTTATACCCAGTTGAGGGATATTTAGGTTATTTCCAATTTTGGTGATTATGAATAACGTCCAGACCATTATCTTTGCTTTGCCTTGCTTTGTTTTTTTTAAAGAATGAGACAGGGTCTTACTCTGTCATCCAGGCTGGGAGTGCAGTGGTGCGCCATCACTACTCACTGCAGCCTCGACCTCCCAGGCTTAAGCTATCCTCCCACATCAGCCTCCTGAATAGATGAGACTACAGGTGTGCACCACCATGCGCAGCTGATTTTTTTTCTTTCTTTCTTTCTTTCTTTTCTTTTTTTTTTTTTTTTTTGTGAGGCAAGATCCCACTATGATGGCCAGGCTGGTCTCAAACTCCCAGGCTCAAGCAATGTTTTTGCCTCAGGCAAAACATTATAGGCATGAGGCCACCATGCCTGGCTCAGACCATTTTCTGAGGGTCCCTAATCTATTCCTCTAACATTAATTCACTTTATTTTAGTGAACTACGGTGATTGTCTGAATGGTGCTTTGCATATTTTCATTCTAAACATGGAGATGTGTCTTCTCTTCTTAAGTATTTGCCAAGTTCTGGTTTCATTTCTCAGTATTGTACACTGTGGAAAGGAAAAAATAAGTGGTGGGTAGGACCAACCAAATAAAAATATTTGTAGATGTGTGACTTTCTTAGGGCTCCTTAAACTCTTAGATGATTTAGTTCCTTGCAAGTCTGATTGGAGAGTAATTGTTTTCTTCCATATGTTGGAGTGCTACCCTTGCACTACTTTGCCCTGTGGCTTCCTTCTTCCAGTTGGGCAAGCATACTATTCCTGCCCCCTTTGGAAACTTTGCTTAGCCAGGATATTTGTTTTAATAATTGTAATACTGTCTGTTGAGGGAGTCACTGATTAGAATGACACATCCTAAGCTCAGGGCTTTCTTCCAGCTTAATGCTCCTACAAATGTCCAAATGTCCTCTTGATTCATGC
This sequence comes from Pongo pygmaeus, assembly GCF_028885625.2. Lineage (NCBI taxonomy): Eukaryota > Metazoa > Chordata > Mammalia > Primates > Hominidae > Pongo > Pongo pygmaeus. Next base: position 126,974,305 of record NC_072379.2, read on the forward strand.
TCCCAGAACTGGAGCTCAGAGCCTGGGCTGTGGTTTCTCCTATGTTCAACGTGGTGCAAGCCTGAGTGAGGTGCTTTACCAACCAAGTAAACAGTGTGAGAATCTGTAAACCACAGACAACACTTAATGATTTTTAATTTTTTAAGAGACAAGGCTAGAGTGTTACCCAGGCTAGAGTGTTGTGGCATGATTATAGCTCTCTGCAGCCTCAAACTCCTGGGCTGAAGCAATCCTCTTGCCTTAGCCTCCCAAGCAGCTGGGACTACAGGCCCGTGCCACCATGCTTGGCTAATTTTTAAATTTTTTGTAGAGATGGGGTCTTGAACTCCTAACCTCATGTGATACTCCCATCTCGGCCTCTCAAAGTGCTAGGATTACAGGCATGTGCCACCCTGCCCAATTATTGAAAGATAATTGATGGCCTAGCTTTAGCACCTTTTTTTTTCTGTTGTAATTTTTTTGTCTGGGGGTTTGTTTTTGTCAGTGTTCTCCTCTGTGTTCACTTCATTCCTGTTAAACTTGCAATTCACTGAAGTTTACGCCCTCCCTGGTCTCTAGTACACATCTCACCACAAAGCATTGATAATCAGCCAGGGAAGAGCAGTTTCAAATTTGAAAGTGCTTTGTGGTAACACAGGAACTCTAGGGCATTCCCAGAGTATCCTCCCCCTGCAGGGTTCCATGTATTTCAAGAGATGATCATGCTGTATAACTGGCTTTTCATCAAATCATAAACTCATTTTGTGAACTAAAATGGCACTTGGGGCCATAGCGCCCAAGATGCGGAAAGGAAGAAGAGTGTGGAGTGATAGGTGATGGTTTTGCCTTGCTGATAGGAGATGTAGTTGTGATTTGTCTCCCACGTAGCCACAAAAGTAATTCTCCTGGTCTGCACAACCCAGAAAAACATAGATAACTATGGCAGTGAATGATCACCATACACCATACACCATACACTTAAAATGAGAGAGCACATTTGCTTCGGTATCCTTAACGATTCGTTCTGATCTCCACGCTCTTTTTTTTCCTGTGTCTGTCCTCTTGTTCACAAGGATTTTGCTACTTTAGAGCACATTTGCTTCAGTATCCTTAAAGATTCGTTCTGATCTCCACACTCTTTTTTTTCCTGTGTCTGTCCTCTTTTTCACAAGGATTTTGCTACTTTAGAGTTAAGATTGGTTAGACCCAAACAGCATTGTGCCCTGGAGTCCTTTACCCTCAGGTCAGCCCTGGTGGGACCAAGCAGTACAGAGAGCTTCATAGGAAGAAACATCCTGGGATGGGCAGTAGAGCGTATGCTTGCACCTCCAGGGAGGCCCATCAGGATTGATGGACTTCTTTCTAGCTGTTTCTCAAGTGCTG